>NC_053494.1:69599448-69940162 GCF_905171775.1 Rana temporaria
AAATTACATGTTTTCCTTTAGGCCGGGTACACACGGACAAACATGTATGGTGAAAGCGGTCCGTCGGACCGTTTCCACCATACATGTCTGCCAGAGGGCTTCTGTACGATGGTTGTACACACCATCGTACAGAAGTCCGCGCGTAAACAATACGCGGGGCGTGTCCGCGGTGTCGCCGCGTCGATGACGCGGTGTCGCCGCGACAATGACGCGGCGACGTGGGCGGCCCGCCTTTAAAATGCTTCCACGCATGCGTCGAAGTCATTCGACGCATGCGAGGGACGGCGGGCGCCTGGACATGTACGGTAGGTCTGTACTGACGACCGTACATGTCCGAGCGGGCTGAATTCCAGCGGACTGTTTTAAAACAAGTCCAGGAATATTTGTCTGCTGGGAAAAGGCCCGGCGGGCAAATGTTTGCTGGAATTCGGCCCGCTCGCGCCCACACACGACCAAACATGTCTGCTGAAACTGGCCTGCGGGCCAGTTTCAGCAGACATGTTTGCTCGTGAGTATGGGGCCTTAGAAATGTCATTTTGCAGCGGTACTGTTAAAAACAAGGGAAAGAGGCACTACTTTACAGGCAGACTAAGGGGACCCCCCAAGCTCGATATTTAAAGGAATATTTCATTTTTATTGTTTAATTTTAAGCAGTATTAACATCACTGCTCCTGAAAACTTTTTTTGCATTGATACATGTCCCCTGGGGCAGAACCCGGGTCCCCAAACACTTTTTATGGCAATAACTTGCATATAAGTCTTTAAAATTAACACTTGATTTTTCACGTTCATGTCTTATAGACTTTAACAGTGTTTGCATGTTCGCACAAATGTTTTGTCTGTTCGCATGTTCTGGTGCGAACCGATCTGGGGGGTGATTGGCTATAGAGGCACCGGTGTAAGTTGTCTTTTTATAAATGGACATTCTGCTAACCAATTTACTTTTGTCAACCTCTATGTGTGCAACCACAATCAAATACAATTTTTTGAGTCTTCCTTGAAGGTTCTAGAAAACCAGGAGATAGCCAGCAGCTCACTGGGGTGTATGGGCTGGGAAGGCTCTGTATGAGAGCAATCACAGCATCCCTCAAATACCAGACTCACCTCAATAAGGTGTGATCTTGGTTAGCAGCCAAGCATACAAAAAGAAAAGGTGAAAAGAGAGCCTCACCTGCAGGAATTACTAGGGACCATACAGCTTTATAAGGAAACTTTATTACACAAAAAATATTAAATGGTAATGCAAAAAACACTGGATAAAAATCCCATCACCAACACCTCAGTAAAAATTGTATTAAAATAGGTTAAAATAAATCCCAGACGAAGCTCTAGCTGATTGGGCGAAACTAGTCGGTTGTCATGACACCACGTGAATGACCCACTGATGTCACCATCAATGTCGTCTTGCTAGCCTGCACATGCTTACGGAAATCTGCGAGTACCACGGCATTCATTTTAACTAAGGGATTCTGAGACTGCTACGGGACCGGATCACATCAAACGGCACCCGCCGCTTATCTAGTGCCACACTGCCACATCCCTGATCCAGCATCCATGCACATCCACACTGCTTCCAGGCTGTATATACTCCTATGCTGTGTCTTTTTGTACTGAAGTGAACACTGGTCACACTGATAACAATATGCCATGCTATACGCTGGACTGATATACTAATGAGTGTTAATTATATATGACCATACTGCATCACTACTTCCCAGCCTCGCCCTCAATGATGCTTCAGCCAATCAGGTTACCGGTAACCAGAACCGGTGAACCTGATTGGCTGAGATGCCTGTCAGTGTTATCCAGGGAATGCACTGGCTCTGATAGGCACTTCCAAAGCCAACCAGCTGTCGTTATTCAGATGGCCGGAACTCCCCATGGTGCAGGCCATCTGAATAGTGGGCGGCAGCAACAATACATAGATTCATGCAATGCATGAATCTATGTATTGTATTTCAGTGGCAGTGCAGGAGAGAGAGGGGGCGACGCTCCTGCGCCCTCTATGGACGCACCGCCACTGATCTTATCCCAATATAAGCCTTTATATCATGAATCAGTATAGGCCCCTGATGGCCCCAGTTTCATTTTTACCTTTGTTTCAGTCGTTCAGCACATTATACATTGTACAGGGACCCACGCTAATCACATGTGATTACTTTTCTGTAAAACTGTGCATAACTGGAAATTAGTTATATCCTTTATTGGATAGTTATATGGACATAAAATGTTTAATATGGTTATCGTGGACGACGAGGAGGGAACACAGGACAGAGAGCTGACACCATTGTGAGGCTTTTCACAGCTGCAGGGGTACATCTTTTTGGTGAGTGCAGACCTGAGGGGGGAGCAAGTGTGAAGATTCACTGAGTTTTATATATCACAGTTAGAGTTGAGCGGACACCTGGATGTTCGGGTTCGACGGGTTCGGCCGAACTTCGGAAAAAAGTCCGGGTTCGGGACCCGAACTTGACCCCGAACCCCATTGAAGTCAATGGGAACCCGAACTTTTCAGTACTAAAATGTCTCTAAAATGTAATGGAAAGAGCTAGAGGGCTGCAAATGGCAGTAAAATGTTGGTAAGAGCATGGCAAGTACTCTGCAAACAAATGTGGATAGGGAAATAACTTAAAATAACATAAAATACATAAAAAATTATAATCTTGACCTAGGACAGGGATATGCAATTAGCGGACCTCCAGCTGTTGCAGAACTACAAGTCCCATGAGGCATAGCAAGACTGACAGCCACAAGCATGACACCCAGAGGCAGAGGCATGATGGAACTTGTAGTTTTGCAACAGCTGGAGGTCCGCTAATTGCATATCCCTGACCTAGGAGGACGAGGTCCATATGGAGTAGGAGGTTGAAGTGGCGGTGGATGTGGCGGTGTAGGTGGAAGTGGCGGTGGAGGAGGACGAGGTAGCCAACACAGGTTTTTGTTTTTAATTTATTTATTTTTTAAATTAGGGTACACCCCAAAAGAGTGAGAAAGATCAGAAATACAAGAATGGCTGGGTAAGGCCGGTATACGTGTCTATTCTGCACAAGGTACGGACAAGTCCTGTGGGATCCATGCCTGGTTCATTTTAATGAATGTGAGCTTGTCCACTTTGGCTCTGGACAGGCGGCTGCGCTTGATTGTGATAACGCCCCCTGCCATGCTAAATACACGTTCAGATAATACACTGGCTGCAGGGCAGGCCAGCACCTCCAAGGTGTAAAGGGCAAGCTCAGGCCATGTGCCCAATTTGGAGACCCAGAAGTTTAAGGGGGCAGACCCGTCATTCAGTACATGTAGGCGTGTGCACACATACTGCTCCACCATGTTGGTGAAATGCTGCCTCCTGCTAAAATGTTTCATATCAGCTGGTGGTGCTGGTTGTTGTGGCGTGCTAACAAAGCTTTTCCACATTTTGGTCATGCTAACCCTGCCATCTGAGGTGCTGGCGGTGCCCCGGCTGCATTGGCGACATCTTCCTCCTCCTCTGCCTTCACCCTGTGCTTCCACTGTGCCCCCGCTGTCAGGTGGGAATTCCACCAGTAGCGCATCTACCAGCATCCGCTTGTACTCGCGCATCTTTCAATCACGCTGCAGTGAGGGAATTAAGGACGGTACATTGTCCTTGTAACGGGGATCCAGAAGCGTGACCACCCTGTAATCAGCACCTGTTAAAATGTGGGCAACACGGCGGTCGTTGTGGAGACACTGCAGCATGTAATCGCTCATGTGTGCCAGGCTGCCCAGAGACAACGAAAAGCTGTCCTCTGTGGGAGGTGTATCGTCTGTGTCCTCTGTATCCCCCCAGCCACGCACCATTGATGGCCATGAGCTGGTCTGGGTGCCAGCCTGCTGTGAACATGGTTCCTCCTCCTCCATCTCCTCCTCCTCCTCATCCTCCACCTCGTCATCCTCCAGAACTGTTCCCTTGCTGGACAATTGTGTACCTGGCGTTTGTTGGTGCAGGAACCCACCCTCGGAGTCACTTGTGAATGACTGCCCTGAAAGCCTTGGAAATTATCCCGATTCCTCCTCCTCCTCCTGTGCCACATCCTCTTCCATCATCGCCCGAAGCGTTTTCTCAAGGAGGTATAGAACTGGGATAGTAACGCTGAGAACGGCGTCATCGGCACTGGCCATGTTGGTGGAGTACTCGAAACAGCGCAACAAGGCACACAGGTCTCGCATGGAAGCCCAGTTATTGGTGGTGAAGTGGTTCTGTTCCGCAGAGCGACTCACGCGTGCGTGCTGCAGCTGAAACTCCACTATCGCCTGCTGCTGCTCGCATAGTCTGGCCAGCATGTGCAAAGTGAAGTTCCACCTTGTGGGCACGTCACATATGAGGCGGCGAGCGGGAAGGCCGAAGTTACGCTGCAGCGCTGACAGGCGAGCAGCAGCAGGGTGAGAACGCCCAAAGTGCGCACAGATGGCCGTACATTCTGCAGCAGCTGTGGCATATCGGGGTAAGTTTTAAGGAACCTCTGCACCACCAAATTCAGCACATGCGCCGGCAAGGGATGTGCGTCAAACCGGCTAGGCCCAGAGCTGCTACGAGATTTTAGCCATTATCGCACACCACCAGGCCCCGGCTTGAGGCTTACTGCCACCAACCACTCATCGTTCTGTTGTTCCATGTCCGTCCACAACTCCTGCACGGTGTGGGGTTTTTCCCCCAAACAGGAATTTTTTAAACTGCCTGCTGTCGTTTACCCATGGCTGTGCTGAAGTTGGTGGTAAATGTGTTACGCTGACCAGATGAGGAGGCGGTAGAGGATGAGGAAGCGGAGTAGGAGGAGTTAGCAACAGGAGGCAAACTGAAGCGCCCTGCAATCCTCGGTGGTGGAAGGACATGCGCCAAACTGCTATCCGCCTCAGGCCCAGCCGCCACTGCATTTACCCAGTGTGCTGTTAGGGAGATATAACGTCCCTGACCGTGCTTACTGGTCCACGTATGCGTAGTTAGGTGGACCTTGCCACAGATGGCGTTGCACAGTGCACACCTGATTTTGTCCCCCACTTGGTTGTGCAGGGAAGGGATGGCTCGCCTGGAAAAGTAGTGGCGGCTGGGCACGACGTACTGTGGGACAGCCAATGCCATCAGGCTTTTAAAACTCCACCAGACGGAATGACAGCATTTCAAAGGCCACTCATTTTGAAATGCTGGCATTCAGGGCCAGGGATTGCGGGTGGGTAGGGGGGTACTTCCTCTTCCGCTCCAGTGTTTGGGAGATAGAGAGCTGAACGCTTCCATGGGACATTGTGGAGATGTTTGGTGACCCAGGTGGTAGTGTTGCTTGCCGATCCTCTGATTGCGGGGTGGCAGGTGCCACTGTCACTACAGAGGTGGATGAAGAGGCCGAGACTGAAGCAGAAGAGGAAGCAGGAAGAACCAGAGACCTTTCTTGGTTTTTGAGGTGTCTACTCCACTGCAGCTTGTGCTTTGCACTTAGATGCCTGGTCATGCAGGTTGTGCTCAGGTTGAGAATGTTTATGCCTCGCTTCAGGCTCTGATTGCACAGCGTGCAAACCACTCGTGTCTTGTCATCAGCACATTGTGTGAAGAACTGCCATGCTAGGGAACTCCTTGGACCTGGCTTTGGTGTGCTCGGTCCCTTGCTGCTTTGGGCAGTAGCTGCTCCCTCTTATGCTTGGCTGGTGGCTCTGTGCGACCACCGCCTCTTCCTCCGAACTACACAGGTCACCTGCTTGACGTTGATTCCATGTGGGGTCGAGGACCTCATCGCCCTCCACATCATCTTCCACCCAGTCTTCACTACGGCCCTCCTTGTCGGTCTGCACAATTGCGAAAGCAGCAGCAGTTGGCAACTGTGTTTCTTCATCATCCGAGACGTGCTGTGATGGTCCCCCCTTGTACTCATCTTGAAACATAAGTGGTTGGGCATCAGTGCACTCAATCTCTTCCACTTCTGGGGCAGGGCTAGGTGGATGGCCCTGGGAAAACATGCTAACAGACTCAACCAAAAGCAGAAGAGGCTGCTGCATGATTTGGGACTCAGATTGCTTGGCTGATTTGCAAGGGGGTGAGGTGAAAGACTGATGGACATCGGCTGCAGGTGCCAACTCTGATCTTTCAGCACAAGACTGGTTGGGAGACAATGTGAAGGAACTGGAAGCACTGTCAGCAACCCAATCTACTATCGTCTGTTCTGCTCCTGGCCTCAACATTCGTAGAGCCAGATTAGGCCCGACCAAATACCACTGCAGGCTCTGTCGCCTACTCGCACCTGAGGAAGGTGTTTCACTTGTGCGTGTAGCTGGCACAGATCTACCATGTCCTCACCCTGCAACAGGAGCTCCACCAGCAGCACCACGACAGGGGCCAGGTCCCTTATTTGACGTTCTCCTCATATTTCTCAAATGTAGTATATCAAGGGTGTATCTCACACGTACAGATATGCAGGAAACGCACCAAAAAAAAAATTATTTGCCCTAAATAATATTTTTTTGGAATAGCACAATAGAAGAACAGTATCTAAAGTGTGTATCTCACACGTACAGATATGCAGGAAACGCACCAAAAAAAATTATTTGCCCTAAATGGGTGTTTTTTGAATAGCAAAATAGAAAAACAGTAGAACAGTAGCTAAAGTGTTTATCTCACACGTACAGATATGGAGGAAACAATGCAAACACTGGAGGAAACACTGCAAACACTTGAGGAAACACTGCAAAATATATTTTTTTTGCCCTAAATGGGTGTTTTTTAAATAGCAAAATAGAAGAACAGTAGCTAAAGTGTTTATCTCACACGTACAGATATGGAGGAAACACTGCAAAATATATTTTTTTGCCCTAAATGGGTGTTTTTTGAATAGCAAAATAGAAGAACAGTAGCTAAAGGGCAAGATTCAGGTAGGACTTACGGCGACGTATCTCGAGATACGCCGCGTAAGTGTAAATGTGCGCGGTCGTATCTATGCGCCGTACCCACAGAACTAGATACGCCTGAAAATAGGCTTCTCCCGACCAACGTAATTTTTCTCCGCCGGCGTAACGTAGGCGCATATTCACGCCGAACGTATCTGGTGCACCCATTGATTTTGTATGCAAATATGCAAATAAGGGAGATATGTCGATTCACGAACATACGCGCGTCCGGCGCAGGCTACGCGCGGTGCGCGTAAGTTGTACGCCCGGCCTAAACTTACCCCTCATAAAGCAGGGGTAACTTTGCACCAGACTTGCACAAGTCAGCTGGAGAGTAGCTTCATCAGCACCGTTACGCATACCTCCCAACATTTAAACAATTCTCTGCGGGACATTCTTAAATTTGTCATTGAAGTTGTTGAGTGGGGGGGGGGGGCGAAACGAAGGTACGGGAACGGGTGCCGCTGCTCAAGGTTGTCTCTCACCTGTGCACAGCTGTGCTGGTCTCCCCTCAGACAGGATATTAAGTTGCAGCCTGTGCAGGGAGTTCCGAGCTGGTTGGGAGGTATGCCATTACGGAAGAGCTGAGCAACCACACTTGCAGGACAACACATCGGAGGTGTATCGCATCTTCAGATTCAGCCCTGATGCCATCCTGGAATTAGCCACAGCCCTGCATGATGACATCACCAGCAAGACACATCGCTCACATGCAGTGCAGCCACTGGTCAAGGTCCTGGCAACACTGCATTTCCTCGCCAGTGGATCTTTTCAGCGTACAAGTGGAGTAGTGTCTGGGATGTCACAATCCACCATGAGCAGATGCGTACACCAGGTTGTCCCCGCAATCCTCAGACGCATGTCCCACCACATCATCAAACCCACCCATGAGCATCTGCGGCAGAAGGCAATGGCGGATTTTTTCGAAATTGACGGATTCCCACGCACCGTGGGGGCCATTGATTGCACACATGTGGCACCACGTGACACAGAGCACATATTCCGCAATCGTAAGCACTGGCATTCCATCAATGTACAGGTGATAGCCGATGCCCAATGCCTCATATAGCACGTCCGTGCCAAACACCCAGGGGCCAGCCACGACAGCTACATATACCGTCAAAGCAACATTCCAATGGAATTCGAACAGAACGTGTATGGGAACAGCTGGCTGGTTGGTGAGTGACATGGGTGTCAGGCATGACTGTCCGACCCCATGATGCAGACATCACAAGGGGCACATGCACGACTAACATCCTCCTGTCTTTTCCCTTCCAGGTGACGCGGCATATGCACTTGGGCCCCATCTCATGACTCCATTACGGGATCCAGAAACCAGAGAGAGAGAGAAAATACAATGATGCACACATACGTACCCATGCAGTGGTGGAACGCACATTTGGCCTCCTGAAGTCCCGTTTCCGATGCCTGGATAAGTCCGGGGGGGACCCTGTTGTATTCCCCAAACTTTGTGTGCCAGATCATCGGTGCATGTTGCATGCTGCACAACTACGCCATGAGAAAGGGCCTGGAGATTGACATACTTGAGGACCTGACCCCCGAACCACACAGTCCCCCCCTAACCGAGGCTACCCTGTCTGTTGAGGGAACAGCAGTCAGGAGATGCCTCATGGTAGGCATGTTTGCACCTTAAACAAACACATTCATCATGGCACAAGAAGAATGCACGCATGCACACCACTGTGGTCCCTAGCTCACACACACCACATCCACATCACATTGGATTAGCCCAAGTCCACCATGCAGGACTTGGGAGCAGCAACGCCACGCCAAGGCTCCAATTATGTCGCTGACCATTCATACCACATTCACACGGCCGTGGGGATAAATTCTCCCCGATGAGCCAGGGTGACACCCCTTACTGGCAGGAGTGTCACCCCCACATTCACACACCAGTCACACTGTAGCCTGCACTACTGATCGTGTGCAGTATTATAAAAACAAAACGCTCCTCACCGGAGATGAACTAAAAATAAAACTCCTCACCGAAAAAACAAAAAGAAACCACTCAATTGCCCCGTTGTGGGCTCTGCCTGGTGCCACGTCTTTGGTTCCTCACTTGCCTGGGGGCAACTTCAGGTGGAGGTGGGGCATCATCAGGAGACTCCTCCTCAAGACTAGAACTCCTGGCAGGTTCTGGCTGCCTGCCCTCCAACGCCACCGCTATGCAGGTGAGCACCGCGGTGGTCTCGGTGTGCATCCGCAGCTGGCGGGTGGTGTTCTGATTATGCTGCCACCTCATGTGCCTCACCTCCGCCGTATTGGCCTTAACAGCCACTGTGAGGCTCTTGACCTCAGTCACCAGGCTGGAGGTCGTGGCCTGCAGCTCCCCAACACATGTGGCAACTGCTGCACAATTGGCACTGATATCTGCCAAACAGTCTGGTATCTGTGCCGAGGAGGCCAGGCTGTCTGCGAGCCGCTTCATATCCCGGGCAACAGCACCCACATGCTGGGTCTGGAGGGCCTGATCCCTCGTAAGGGTTTTGTGAATGGCCTCTGGAACACCTCTTGTTTTTTGGTGGCCTTCCTGGGGGCAGGAGAGGCTTGGGGCCGTGCATATGGGGAGGCATGTGAGGAGCTTCCCCTGATGGAGGAGGAGGGTGAGGAGGATCCATGGTTGCTGGGATTTTCATCCAGAATATAGAACGCGTCCTCCAGGTCCCCGTGCTCCTCCTCTACTTCCTCCAGAGGAGAGGTATGGGCACTCTCATCCATGGATGGCGTGGGTCGCCCTGCAGCCGATGACGGCCCAGCTCCCTCCAGCACATCTGTGGATGACACAAAGCATTCACATGTTGGTGGACCCACACACTTGTCACATGTTCCCTTCCACCCCCTCACATGCTACACACCGTATAGGAGATAAAACACACTTACCTGTCCTCAAGGCTTGGTCTCCGGAGTCGAACCCCTCCATGCCCTCCACCTGCTCACGCTGCAAGCATTGGGTGATCAACTCATCCTCCGGGGTCAACCGCACAGTACAGGCTGGTCCTCCTCCCGTGCCCCTGGCATGCCTCCTTATCGCACCCAGCTTTTCACTGACCTTTCTTTTTAGATCATTTATCTTTTTTTGGATATCCTCGGGGGTCCTGGTGGCATTGCCCATGGCACTGACCTGCAAGCTGAGCTCCATCAGGATCTCCTTTTTTCTGGCCTTGCTGGTCTGGTTACTGAGGGCACCATGGAGGTACTTATAACATACCTCCCAACTTTCTGAGATGGGAATGAGGGACACTATCAGCAAAATTATGCAGGCATAGGACACACCCCATTGCCCCTTAAAGGAGAATTGTACAAAAAAATAAGATTGGTTAAACCCACAAGTGCTTTTTTTACCACTACTATTTCTTTATATTGGCTTTTGGAATTTACAAATGCAGCAATTTAGAAATCAGATGAAAGTTTAGTGCTGGGAAACACTTTTTAATAGATAACAAGTGCATTTTATATACATCTATATAGATCAGACCAAAATGAGGGACAAATGAGGAGAATGAGGGACAGAGGGACATTGCTCGAAATCAGGGACAGTCCCTTGAAATCAGGGACAGTTGCTTATCATGTGCCACTATGCCCGCAACAATAATTGCCCTTTCCTCCAGGCAACAATTTCTCTTCCTCCGATCCTTCTTCTCTGTATTTGCAGAAGCCGCCATTGCTTTGCAAAAGTACTTTCCCTAAGGGGGGGAAAAAATCAGGATGTACTTTTGCGCCGGACAGGCGCATGTCTGGGCGTATTTATAGGCTCGGCGTATCCCAGGAAGTTGGGCCGGCGTAGTTGTGAGCATGCGCACAGGGGAGCGATCATAGGTCCACTTCACTGCGCATGCTCTGTCCAGGATACGCCGGGCATATATCACTACTCCACCTTCCGACCATCATTTGCATAAGGTCACACCCACTAACACTTACGCTGGCTTACGCCGACGAAATTAAGTTACGCCGGCGCAACGTTAGGAGCAAGTGCATTGTGAATACTGTACTTGCCTCTCTGATTTACGTTGGCGTATCGCAAATGAGATGCGCTAGGCCGGTATAAAGATGCTCCAATCTACCTGAATCTACCCCAAAGTGTTTATCTCACACGTACATATATGGAGGAAACACTGCAAACACTGGAGGAAACACTGCAAAATATATATTTTTTGAATAGCAAAATAGAAGAACAGTAGCTAAAGTGTTTATCTCACATGTACAGATATGGAGGAAACACTGCAAACACTGGAGAAAACACTGCAAACACTGGAGGAAACACTGCAAAATATTTTTTTTTGCCCTAAATGGGTGTTTTTTGAATAGCAAAATAGAAGAACAGTAGCTAAAGGGGCAGATCCACAAAGAAATTATGCTGGCGTATCTATTGATACGCCGGCATAATTTCAAAATTCCCACGTCGTATCTTTGTTTTGAATCCGCAAAACAAGATACGACGGCATTGCGGCTTGATCCGACAGGCGTACGTCTTCGTACGCCTTCGGATCTTAGATGCAATTTTTCGGCGGCCGCTAGGTGGCGTTTCCGTCGAAATCCGCATCGAGTATGCAAATTAGCTATTTACGGCGGCCCAACACATTTTTTTCCGTCGTTTGCATTCGGCTTTTTCCGGCGTATAGTTAAAGCTGCTGTTCTGAGGCGTACTCAATGTTAAGTATGTGTAAAACAGGGAGTGTAATGGCGCTTGCCAAAGGGAAACTACAATAAGATAAAATATATTACACACATAACAACGTATAAAAACGTATGAGTATTGATCAATGGTATTCAATCAATGTGTGTTCCACTCCTAGTTTCCTTGAAGACCCTTCATGACATCCATAATTCAGGTGTGAAGGGTAGGAGTAGTGGATATAATAGATAAAGTAGATTTACAATGATACTATGGAAATCATTGATAGAAGTGAATGTACAAATAAAATGTAAACAAAGGCTTCCAGTGATGCCACCAATTTAAGGTGCTCAAGTGTTGACGTGAATACAAAATCCCAAATGGGAAGTACTTTGTATATCAATTAATATAGCAAATAAGTCAGTGTGCACAAAGATCAAAAGTGCAAAGTGAATAAATAATGTTATAAATAGATTTCATGAAGAATATATAAATAAAAATATATATATAGAAAAATATCATAAATAAGTTAAAAATAATCCAGTTGATAAAGTGTTCAAGTTGACTTCCAAAATTTCATACAAAAAATGTTCAAACGTTGTGTTCCAAACGTGCAAATAAATAAAAAATTAAATAAAGTGAAAAAGAATATAGAAATATTCAAAGTGCATAAATTTCCCAGAGGTGAAAAAGTTGTTCAAACCAATGCTCCAATCCACCACACGATCCTCCACGGTGACTGTGCAGATAGGATAGATAATGCTAGCCTCTCACCTCAATTGCGATCATACAAGCCTGTTGGATAGGGGATGAAACCCAGCAGTACACACTCTGCATACAGGAAGGTTCAGGTAACTCCGATCCTCCACCTCCAAGTTCCTCCAGACACTCTCAAGAGAAGCAAAAGGCAGGCTCCATAGTGCAGTAAATCAATGGTATTTTAATAAAAATATAGTAACACTCACAGTTATAACGGCTGTGAACAGCATGCAGATACTCCACAGTAATATTTACAGATGGTCAGCAGATCTCCGCTCTCGGCCGCGAGCAGAGATGACGTCACCAACGACACTCCTCCTTCACCTGACGCGTTGCGTAGCAGAACAACGCTACTTAATCATAGTATGATTAAGTAGCGTTGTTCTGCTACGCAACGCGTCAGGTGAAGGAGGAGTGTCGTTGGTGACGTCATCTCCGCTCGCGGCCGAGAGCGGAGATCTGCTGACCATCTGTAAATATTACTGTGGAGTATCTGCATGCTGTTCACAGCCGTTATAACTGTGAGTGTTACTATATTTTTATTAAAATACCATTGATTTACTGCACTATGGAGCCTGCCTTTTGCTTCTCTTGAGAGTGTCTGGAGGAACTTGGAGGTGGAGGATCGGAGTTACCTGAACCTTCCTGTATGCAGAGTGTGTACTGCTGGGTTTCATCCCCTATCCAACAGGCTTGTATGATCGCAATTGAGGTGAGAGGCTAGCATTATCTATCCTATCTGCACAGTCACCGTGGAGGATCGTGTGGTGGATTGGAGCATTGGTTTGAACAACTTTTTCACCTCTGGGAAATTTATGCACTTTGAATATTTCTATATTCTTTTTCACTTTATTTAATTTTTTATTTATTTGCACGTTTGGAACACAACGTTTGAACATTTTTTGTATGAAATTTTGGAAGTCAACTTGAACACTTTATCAACTGGATTATTTTTAACTTATTTATGATATTTTTCTATATATATATTTTTATTTATATATTCTTCATGAAATCTATTTATAACATTATTTATTCACTTTGCACTTTTGATCTTTGTGCACACTGACTTATTTGCTATATTAATTGATATACAAAGTACTTCCCATTTGGGATTTTGTATTCACGTCAACACTTGAGCACCTTAATTTGGTGGCATCACTGGAAGCCTTTGTTTACATTTTATTTGTACATTCACTTCTATCAATGATTTCCATAGTATCATTGTAAATCTACTTTATCTATTATATCCACTACTCCTACCCTTCACACCTGAATTATGGATGTCATGAAGGGTCTTCAAGGAAACTAGGAGTGGAACACACATTGATTGAATACCACTGATCAATACTCATACGTTTTTATACGTTGTTATGTGTGTAATATATTTTATCTTATTGTAGTTTCCCTTTGGCAAGCGCCATTACACTCCCTGTTTTACATATGCTTGTTGGTGCGTGATCACTGTTTTAGTAGTGGCTGCTGCCTTTATAGATTTATTTATATTTTATTGTATTTTATTTAGTTGCCCTGGGTAGATTGGTTTTGCGCATTAGTTCCCCCCTTTTTACAATGTTAAGTATGGCCGTCCTTTCCGCGTACAATTTTGAATTTTTTGCGTCGTTTGCGTAAGTCGTTCGCGAATAGGAATTTGCGTAGAATGACGTCACCGTCGTAAGCATTGGCTGGTTCCGGTTTAATTTCGAGCATGCGCACTGGGATACTCCCAGGGACGGCGCATGCGCAGTTAAAAAAAACATTGTTTACGTCGGGTCACAACGTATTGACATAAAACACGCCCCCATCACTTCCATTTGAATTCCGCGCCCCTACGCCGCAACAGATACGCTACGCCGCCGTAACTTACGGTGCGGATTCGTTGTGGATTCAAACAAAGCAAAAGTAAGTTACAGCGGCGTAGCGTATCTTAGATACGCTGCGCCCGGCGCAGATGTATGTGGATCTGGCCCAAAGTGTTTATCTCACACGTACAGATATGGAGGAAACACTGATAAACACTAGAGGAAACACTGCAAAATATATTTTTTTGCCGTAAATGGGTGTTTTTTGAATAGCAAAATAGAAGAACAGTAGCTAAAGTGTTTATCTCACATGTACAGATATGGAGGAAACACTGCAAACACTGGAGGAAACACTGCAATTTTTTTCCCCCTAAATCAATGTTTTTTGAATAGCACCATAGAAGAAAAGTATCTAAAGGGTGTATCTCACAGGAACATATGCAGTGCTGGTGAAATAGATACTGTAGGAGTCAGATAGAGAAATAGATAGGAGTCAGTTCTGCTTCAGAAATCAAATTACACCAGCACTGCATATGTTACTGTGAGATACATCTCACAGTAACATATGCAGTGCTGGTGTAATTTGATTTTTGAAGCAGAACTGACTCCTATCTATTTCTCTCCCTAAAAGCAAAACGAGGCAGAAACCTTTCCCTAAAGTATCTAAACTGTAAAGCAGATTGACTTGCTGTGCTATGTAGATTGCTGAGTAAGTTGATTTCTGAAGCAGGACAGTCTCCTATCTACACACGATCACTTTTTGTGATGAAAAAAAATGTCATTTTTCATCATGAAAAAAAACGAAATTTTTCCAACTTCATCATTAAAAATGATGTTGCCCACACACAATCGTTTTTGAAAAATGATGAACAAAGCGATGGCACTCTAAAGGGGAAGTTCTATTCGCCTTGAGGCTGCTTTTAGCTGGTTACTTGTTAGTAAAAGACGATTTGCGCTTTTTTGTCTGTTACAGCGTGATGAATGTGCTTACTCCATTATGAATGGTAGTTTTACCTCCCGTCTCATAACTTGCTTCTGGGCATGTGTGGGTTTAAAACGTCGTTTTTGCCCACACACGATAATTTTTTATGACACAAAAAATTACATTTTAAAAAATGACATAAAAAATTGAAGCATGTTCGAATTTTTTTTTCTAGGTCACACGAGTTAAACAAATGTTGATTGGCTGCCCTGCAGCACGCCATTACATTGCCGAAAACCGAACCCGAACTTACAGTAAATTGTTCGGGTTCGGATCCGGGTACCAAAAATCTAAAAGTATTTATCACAGTATTTATTCAAGCACCAGTCACTTTTAGATGATTATGGTACCTATGTGGAATTATGAACTGAAACTTTTTGCTGATACATTAGTTTGTTTATATATTGAACACTCTTTTAATGAATGGACATAAATTAGCTTTTTATTGCTTTGCACTATTAGCACTTGAGCACTTTGTTTACAGTTAACCACTTGACAACTGGGCACGTAAACCCCCTTAATAACCAGACCAATTTTCAGCTTTTGGTGCTCTCACATTTTGAATGACAATTATTCGGTCATACAACATTGTACCCAAATAAAATTTTCCTTCTTTTTGTTCACACAAATAGAGCTTTCTTTTGGTGGTATTTAATCACCGTTGGGTTTTTTATTTTTTGCGCTATAAGAGAAAAAAGACTGAAAATTCTGTAAAAAAAATGATTTTTTCTTGGTTTCTGTTATAAAATTTAGCAAATTAGTATTTTTTCTTCATAAATTTTGGCCAAAATTTATACTGCTACATATCTTTGGTAAAAATAAGTACAAATTGGTTCATGTTATTTGGTCTTTGTGAAAGTTATAGAGTCCACAAGCTATGGTGCCAATATCTGAAAATTGATCAAACCTGAAGTACTGACGGCCTATCTTATTTCTTGAGACCCTAACATGCCAGAAAAGTACAAATACCCCCCAAATGTCCCCTTTTTGGAAAGAAGACATTCCAAGGTATTTAGAAAGAGGCATGGTGAGTTTTTTGAAGTTGTCATTTTTTCCCACAATTCTTTGCAAAATCAAGATTTTTTTTTTCTTTTCTTTTTTTTTTCACAATATTTTCATATTAGCAGGTTATTTCTCACACACATCATATGCATACCACAAATTACACCCCCAAAACACATTCTTCTATTCCTCCCGAGTATGGCGATACCACATGTGAGACTTTTACACATCGTGGCCACATGCAGAGGCACAACATGCAGGGAGCACCTTCCAGCGTTCTGGAGCACCCAGGCCAATTCTGACATTTCTCTCCTACGTATAAAAATCATCATGTATTTGCTAGAAAATTAGATAGAACCCCAAAACATTATATATGCTTTTTTAGCAAAGACCCTAGAGAATACAGTGGCGGTCATTGCAACTTTTTATCTCACATGGTATTTGCGCAGCAATTTTTCTAACATGTCTTTTACAAAAAAAAATGTTTTGTGCTTAAAAAAACAGTTAGCCCAATGTTTTTGCTTAATGTGAAAGATGAAGTTACGCCGAGTGAAGTTACGCCGAGTAAATAGATACCCAATATGTCACCCTTCGAAATTGCACATGCTCGTGGAATGGCGCCAAACTTCGCTACTTAAAAATCCCCATAGGCAACGCTTTAATTATTTTTACTGGTAACATGTTTTTAGTTTCAGAGGAGGTCTAGGGCCAAAATGATTGCTCTTGCTCTAAGGTTCGCAGAGATACCTCACATGTGTGGTTTGAACACCGTTTTCATATGTGGGCGGGACTTGCGTATGAATTTGCTTCTGCATGCGAGCTTACGGGGACAGGGGCGCTTTAAAAAAAATATATATTTTATTGTTCATTTTACTTTATTTATTTTAGTTTGACACGTTTTTCCACAAAAAATAAAAAATTTGAGCACTTTTATTCCTATTACGAGAAATGTAAACATTCCTTGTAATAGGAATATGGCATGACAGGTCCTCTTTACAGTGAGATGTGGGGTCAATAAGACCCCACATCTCACCACTAGGCTGGGAAGCCTGCAATAAAAAATTGTAGCATTGTCGGTAGAAGCAGGAGGGGGGCGTATTGTGGGGTATTGCAGAGTATGCACAGTATTGCCCAGAGTATTGCAGAGTATGCCCAGAATATTGCAGAGTATTGCAGAGTATGCCCAGAGTATTGCAGAGTATGCCCACAGTATGCCCAGAGTATTGCAGAGTATGCCCACAGTATTTCAGAGTATGCCCAGAGTATTGCAAAGTATTGTCCAGAGTATTGCAGAGTATTGCCCAGAGTATTGCAGAGTATGCCCAGAGTATTGAAGAGTATGCCCACAGTATGCCCAGAGTATTGCAGAGTATGCCCAGAGTATGCCCAGAGTATGCCCAGCGTATGCACAGTATTGCAGAGTATGCCCAGAGTATTGCAGAGTATGCCCAGAGTATTGCAGAGTATGCCCACAGTATTGCAGAGTATGCCCACAGTATGCACAGAGCATTGCAGAGTATGCGCACAGTATTCCCAGAGTATTGGGCAGGAATGGCTGAGCATGCAGGGAGGGATGGATGGGTGGATCTATGACTGCATTTGTCACAGATCCAGCCCACAGCACTGCCGCTGACATCCGCTCCCTTCCCTCTCCTCTCACATTGTACTGATCGGTACAGAGAGGGGAGGGAGAAACCGGCGTCATCACATGACGCCGGTTTGTTTACAAGTGATCGCTCCGTCATTGGACGGAGCGATCACGTGGTAAACCGCTGCTATCAGTGGCGATTTACCATGATCCAGAGGACGCAGCGGTCACGGACACTCCTGTGTGCCAGGGGGCGGGCGGGAGCGCGATTCTGGAAGGCCATTAATTAACGGCCTCCCAGAGTTAAGCAACCGCCCTGTAGGCGTATTTTGTCTATGGGGCGGTTGTCAAGTGGTAAATAACTGATGCCAACAGACAGCAGAGTTGCACCTGGACATTTCACACACTTACAAATTTGTGTGTTTTTTCCATGTAAAGTGATATCACATGATTTAATTATTCAATTATTCTTCACATTATATTACTACCACCTACTGTAGCAGCGCCACTTCACCCCCTTATTCTCTTTTAACTTTCCTCTAATCCCACACCCTTAGTTTTTAGCTGGGGTGGGCAGCAGCTACTAAACCTTCATAGCACAAAACATCATATTTATTTGAATTATATTTAAGGTTGAATCATGTCACGGCTCTGTGTACATTGACCTGGTGCTGGGTTTTACCCCCTGTCTGATCTGTTCAGGTTCCTGCCAATCCACCCATAACCTTGGTATTATTAAGCGTTTGCACCTGTGGGTTAGTGTTTGAGCAATGTGTCTCCACTCTGAAGCTAAGTGGGTATATGAGGGGTTTTGGGACTTTAAATGAGGCCCATGATATACTATAGTCATGCGCCTCCATCCATGAATCTAAAATGTAAAAGGAAAGTGAGGCCCGGAGCAACTGAAGGTTAAGTGCAGGGCCGGCCATGACAGGGTCAACAGAAACCCTAGTAGCTTGGTGGGAGGGGTAATAGGAGAAGTCAAGGGGGAGGGAGGGAGGAGAGGTTATATATTCTCCTTCCCTCCGTTTTCCCGGGCAGAGACAGCATGGGGGAGAGAAGTTGCTGCGTGTGTCTGCACAGCCCGCAGCTTTCCCTTATTGGCCCAGGTAGGAGCGGCGTGTACCGCGATTATGGCGGCGATTGAGGCTTTGTTTTCTCAGCTTAGAGCTGAGGCGGCGGTATGGGGGGAGGAGTGGCTGCAGCAGCAACTGGGGCCGCTTCTCTCGCAGGGAGGGGGTGACGCAGTCCAGGCGGAATCAGGGCCTCTTCGCACGGGTCGGGGAGCCACGCGAGCGCGCACGTCCCGACCCCCCCGCCGCTATTCGCCCAGTCCGTCTCCCGGCCAGCAGAGGAGAGACGGCAGCCGCAGCAGGGCCCCATCGGGCCCCCCCGCGAAACGCTCGGCAGCGGCCGTAACGGAGGGTCCAGCCAGGGGCACTAGGAGCAGCCAGGGATCGAGGGGGGGGCGGCCAGGGGGCTCCGATGCGGCGGCCTTGCCAGCCCGGCGTGATGAGCAGGAGGAGGCGTGCCCGGCCACGGTGCCTCAGCGGGGGAGATCGCTCACAGCAGTGGCTAGCCCCCCAGCAGCCACGGCTAGCCACCTCCAAGAGGCCCCAGGCATGAGGGGGTGAGGACGGGAGGAAGATTGCACCAGCAGTAGCAGAGGCCCGGCTGGCAAAAGTCCAGAGTGCGCAGGGGGAGTGAGTCCGGCGCTGGGCCCTCGGCCGCCAGGACCGAGTCTCCTGGCGGGCCTTCATCGGGAGAGGAAGTTCGGTTCGAGGACCGGTCGGAAGGAGAGCTGTCGGGCTCAGAGGAGGAGGTCTTGCCCAGGACGGTGCCTGCAGCGAGGGAATCGAGGCGATCGGCTGATGGGATTGCTTCCAGGCAGCCCGGTAAGTCCGTTTACACTATTGTTTCTCCTATACAGTGTGATGATGTGGTAGAGGGGGGCCAGGGGGGGCCCCGAGACAGGTTGGGGGTGCCCGCAGGTGCTGGGGTGGGCAGCGGAACATCTGCCCAGGTGATCGGTGCACAGGTGGGGAATGTCGGGGTGGATGCAGGATTGCAGAGGTTTTTGTCGGGTCTGGAGGCTCTGGTGAGCCAGCTTAAAGGGGGTGACAAACCCCCCGCGAGCCCGGCCGCAGCATGGGGGCCGGTCGGGGGTGCGTCTGGGGTGGCCGCTGCGGCTGCGGTGGCTGCCCCAGTGGTGGCAGTATCGGTGCAAACGGAGACTGGTGTGGTTGGCACTGGGGCTGAGGCAGCGGCACAGCCCGGGGTAAATGCAGATACGGTGGGGGTCGCGGCAAAGAAACGTGATTTGGTACGTTTGGCGGACGAAGAAAAAGGGCAGGTGTATACTTGCTATGATGCGCCTCTGGGTTCTCATTTGAAACAGGAGGTGCGGGAGAAGATTTGGAAGAGCGAGTACGTGGAGATATTCGCGCTGTTGCCGTTAGAGAAGTTCAACTTAGATAGGGTTAAGCCGGAGGAGTCCAAAAAGGATGATGAGGAGAAAAGGAGGTACAGGCTTATACCTCGAACGTTTGCGAATTGGTCACAGGCGTATTCAATTTTGGCTAGTGTGGTAGGCGAGAAGAACCCTGAGCACTGTTCGGCGCTTTTCAGCTACCAAGAGGCGATCAGTGAGGCCTACAGGTGTTATGGGGGAACCGGATGGCTTCGTTATGATGAGCAATTTAGACAACGCCGGGCGATAAAGCCAGACATTCGGTGGGATGCTAAAGACATTGGCCTTTGGATGCGGCTTATGACGGCTCCGAGGACGTCTGCGCCATTTTTTCAGGGGGGCGGAGCCTCTTCCCTGGGACAGTCGGCCGGAAAGAAAAAGGGGGTTTGTTGGCAGATTAATGAGGGCAGCTGCAAGTTCGGAGGGTCCTGCTGATACAAGCATGAGTGCTCCGGGTGTGGGGGTAATCACCCCTCTTCCCGCTGCTTCAAGCAGGGCAAGGGCCGTTCCGGGGATTATAAAGGGCAAGAGGGAGTACCCCGGTGATGGTGAAAAGGATGCTACCGTTTCTCGGTAGGTATCCAGACAGAGCGGCGGCTCAACTACTGGAGGAGGGTTTTGCAGTAGGTTTTCGTATCCCTTGTACTTTGTCGGTGGTTCCCTCTATGTCCAAAAACTTGCGCTCTGCGCTTCGGCACCCGGACGTGGTTTCAGAGAAACTACGAAAAGAGGTCGGGCTGGGCCGTATGGGGGGCCCGTTTGAGTCCCCCCCTTTGGAGGGGCTGGTGGTGTCGCCGTTGGGGGTAGTACCGAAGAAAGAACCAAACAAGTTTAGGCTCATTCACCATCTCTCCTTTCCAAAGGGGGGGTCGGTGAATGATGCTATTAATGCGGAGGATTGTTCAGTGTGTTACATATCGTTTGATGCGGCAGTGGGATGGGTCAGGCGGTACGGTCGGGGGGCATTGATGGCCAAGTCGGACATTGAGGCGGCCTTCTGGCTGCTGTCGGTGCACCCGGACAGCTTCAGGTTGTTGGGGTGTCACTGGGAGGGGGAGTTCTATGTGGATAAGTGCCTGCCTATGGGCTGCTCGGTTTCCTGTGCGTTATTCGAACAATTCAGTTCCTTTTTGGAATGGGTGGTACGAGATGTGGCTGGAGTAAATTCAGTTATCCATTATCTGGATGACTTCCTCTGCATTGGCCCGGCGGGGTCGCGGATTTGCGCGGTGTTGTTGGCCACGCTGGAACACATAGTGGAACGTTTTGGGGTGCCGCTGGCCCCCGAAAAGACGGAAGGGCCTAAGTCAGTCATCCAATTTTTGGGCATAGTCATCGATTCCGACGCAATGGAATGCAGGTTGCCGACGGATAAGCTGGAGGGCCTCAAGGCGGAGGTTAAGGGTATGATTGGTGTGCATAAGGTGCAACTTCGAGCCCTGCAGTCGCTCTTGGGGAAGCTGAATTTTGCCTGCAGGATCCTCCCGATGGGGAGAATTTTTTGCCGACGGCTGTCGGCAAGCACGGCGGGGGTTAGGTTGCCCAATCATTATGTGCGGCTGGTTAGGGAACATAGGGAGGACCTGCTGGTGTGGCACTCTTTTTTAGAGGCTTTTAACGGCAGGGCCTTGTGGATGTCCGGCCCGGTCAGCAATTTTGATATGGAGCTGTATACTGATGCGGCCGGGGGATCGGGGTTTGGGGCTTTCTTTCAAGGAAAGTGGAGTGCTGGCCCTTGGCCTCAGTCCTGGCTGTCCGCGGGATTCACAAAGAATTTGGTGCTGCTGGAGCTGTTTCCGGTGGTGCTGGCGGTGGAGTTGTGGGGCACGTCTTTCCGGGATCGGAAGGTGCGCTTCCATGGGGATAACCTAGGGGTGGTACAAGTGATCAATCGAGTGACGGCGTCCTCTCCCCCAGTTATTCGTCTCCTGAGACACTTGGTGCTTTGTTGTCTACAGTTGAATGTTTTTGTATATGCGGTGCATTTGCCGGGTGTGGACAATGTCGTGGCTGACGCCTTGTCTCGGTTTCAGTGGGACAGGTTTCGGGAGTTGGTTCCAGAGGCGGAGGAACAGGGGGTCCCCTGTCCGGAGTGGCTGTGGCAGATTCCGTTGGAATCATCTCCAATTGGATCAGACGGTCGGTGAGTGAGGGGACTTGGGCGGCCTATGAAAAGGTATGGTTGGAGTGGCAGAATCTGGTAAGGGAGGCGGAGGTGAACCTTTCGGGACCGGAAGTGCGGGTACTGGTATTGTACTTCTTGTCCAGGAACATGGAAGCGGGAGTGTCACAGTCGGTACTAGATAAGAAAATGGCTAGTCTGGCATTTTTGTTCAAGTGGCAGGGGTGGCCGGATTTCACGAAAGACTTTTGGGTGCGTCAAGCTCTCAAGGGGTACAGAAAGCAGGGGCGGCGGACAGATTCGCGCCGCCCAGTGTCTTTCGACATTTTGAAAGGTCTTATGGACAAGGTGGGAACGGTGTGTTTGTCCAGGTATGAGGTTTCATTGTTCCGCGCAGCATTCGCGCTGGCGTTTTTTGGGGCTTTTAGGGTGGGCGAGCTGGTTAGCCCGTCTAAATTGGTACAGGGGGGCATGAGGGCCTCTGATGTGGGGTGGTCCCCGGAGGGGGTTACACTGCGGCTCAGAAGGTCCAAGACGGACCAGAGTGGTAAGGGCAAGTCGGTCCAAGTGTTCCCGATTGAGGGATCGGGCCTGTGCCCAGTTGGGCTGGTGCCGGACTACCTGGACATCCGTCCGGAGGTGGGGGGCACCTTTTTGGTACACGAGAATGGGGCACCATTGTCACGATATCAATTTGTGGCGGTGTTTAGAAAATGTCTGGGGGCGTTGGGCCTCGTTGCAAAGGAATTCTCGGCTCATTCGTTTAGGATCGGGGCGGCTATGGAGGCAGCAAGGAATGGGTTGGATGACGAAGCAATAAAGCGGATAGGAAGGTGGGAATCGAGGAGGTTTCGGTTATATGTAAGGCCACAACTGGTGGCGAGGTTGGTTTGAGGGCCTGTGTGAGGGGTTGTAAAAAAAAAAAAAAATAGAGGTAAAAAGGGGATCAGTGACTGTTCACAACGGTTGGTTAGCTCCGTTGTTGGGGGTGCATTCGTGTTGCTATGGGTAGGTTAGTGATATGTATTTTGCTTACTGTCTTTCAGGTACTGGGCCGGTTTTGGTCTGGATAATGGGCCATTCCTATGTGCATTGGGGGGCCAAGCGAGCGGATGTGCGACCGGACGGTCGACAGCTGGGGATACCGAGACAGGAGGCGAGCGTACATTGGTTGGGGGTCCCCGGGATGCTATGGAGCAGAGTGGTGCCGGAAGTGCACAAATTTGCGCGTTGGGACAGGCCGCCGGATGTGCTTGTTCTTCATGCCGGGGGTAACGATCTGGGAGTCAGATCAATGTTGGATGTCACACGGGACATCAAGTTTGATTTTCAGCGGATCCGCATGTCCTTCCTGGATACGATCGTGGTTTGGTCGGACATGGTGGCCAGGACATCATGGAGGATGGCTAGGTCAGTAGAGGGGGTGAACAGGGCACGCAGGAAGATTAACAGAAACGTTGGACGGTTCATGATTAGGAACGGGGGGCTAGTGATTCGGCACCCTGAATTGGAAGTGGACACGTGGCGGTACCTCAGAAGTGATGGTGTTCACCTCACAGACGTGGGGATCGACATGTGGGTGTTGGGGTTGCAGGACGGGGTACAGCAAGCACTGAGGGTGTGGAGGTGCACCCAAAGGTAAGGCATTACCTTTGGGTGCTGGTGGCGGGTGTTTTGGACTTTGCAGGAGAAGAAATTACCCCAAAGATGGATGCCATTACCCAGCGGTGGTATGGGTTCTGAAGGGTTTTTTAGTTGCCAGTCTACTAAATGTAGCTGGAATGTTGGTGAATGGGGGCACTGCGGTCAATGGTCGTCTCTGAGCCAGCTCCTCGGCTTGAGGCCTATGACCAGAGGTTAGGACCGCAGTGTCAAAAAAGTGTTACAATGTTACAAGGTTAAAATGTTTAACAAGTTAGTGGTTAATGGGTCCTGCAAAGTCCAGCACCATTAGGTTAGGTCTTATTCTCTCAGGAATTATGTGGTTTGCATGTGTTATTTATTATTTGAAGATTATTTAAAAATAAAGGAGGCTGCTACGGCCAGTTTTTACTCCAAAATTAAGTAGTGGTCTCATTATTTATTAATGGTTTAAGGTGGGAGTATTAACTGTAAGGGGTCTTAGCGGTCAGGGTATATTCTGGGATACCATAGTCAAGTGAGGCCTGGAGCAACTGAAGGTTAAGTGCAGGGCCGGCCATGACAGGGTTAACAGAAACCATAGTAGCTTGGTGGGAGGGGTAATAGGAGAAGGCAAGGGGGAGGGAGGGAGGAGAGGTTATATATTCTCCTTCCCTCCGTTTTCCCGGGCAGAGACAGCGTGGGGGAGAGAAGTTCCCACCCACCCTCCCTTTTCTTATGGTTATTGCTTAACCACTTAAGCCCAGACCAATACGCTGTCTAAAGACCCAAGGTGTTTTTACAATTTGGCAATGCGCTGCTTTAACTGGTAATTGCGCGGTCATGCAATGTTGTACCGAAACGAAACTTGCGTCCTTTTCTTCCCACAAATAGAGATTTCTTTTGATGGTATTTGATTGCCTCTGCGATTTTGATTTTTTGCGATATAAACGCAAAAAGACCGTAAATTTTGAATTTCTTATAACAAAAAGTAAAAAATATTGAATAAACTAAATTTTAGTCAAACATTTAGGCCAAAATGTATTCAGCCACATGTCTTTAGTAAAAAAAATCGCAATAAGCGTATATTTATTGGTTTTCGCAAAAGTTATAGCGTCTACAAACTAGGGTACATTTTCTGGAATTTACACAGCTTTTATTTTATGACTGCCTATCTCATTTCTTGAGGTGCTAAAATGGCAGGGCAGTACTAAACCCCCCCAAATGACCCCATTTTGGAAAGTAGACACCCCAAGGAAACTGCTGAGAGGCATGTTGAGTCCATTGAATATTTTTTTTTTTGTCCCAAGTGATTGAATAATGACGAAAAAAAAAAAAATGTTTACAAAAAGTTGTCACTAAATGATATATTGCTCACACATGCCATGGTCATATGTGGAATTGCACCCCAAAATACATTCTGCTGCTTCTCCTGAGTACGGGAATATCACATGTGTGGGACTTTTTGGGAGCCTAGCCGCGTACGGGACCCCGAAAACCAAGCACCGCCTTCAAGATTTCTAAGGGCATACATTTTTGATTTCACTCCTCACTACCTATCAAGGTTTCGAAG
The DNA here is from genome assembly GCF_905171775.1 of Rana temporaria. Lineage (NCBI taxonomy): Eukaryota > Metazoa > Chordata > Amphibia > Anura > Ranidae > Rana > Rana temporaria. The sequence continues at coordinate 69,624,885 of NC_053494.1, forward strand.
GCCATAAAATGCCAAAAAAGCACAAAACCCCCCCAAATGACCCCATTTTGGAAAGTAGACACCCCAAGCTATTTGCTGAGAGGGATGTAGAGTCCATGGAATATTTAATTTTTTTGCCCCAAGTCACTGAATAATGACCAAAAAAAATAAATTACAAAACGTTGTCACTAAATGATATATTTCTCACACATGCCACGGTTATATGTGGAATTGCACCCCAAAATACATTCTGCTGCTTCTCCTGAGTACGGGGATACCACATGTGTGGGACTTTTTGGGAGCCTAGCTGCGTACGGGGCCCCGAAAACCAAGCACTGCCTTCAAGATTTGTGTGAGTGAAATCAAAAATGTATGTCCTTAGAAATCTTGAAGGCGGTGCTTGGTTTTCGGGGTCTCATACGCGGCTAGGCTCCCAAAAAGTCCCACACATGTGGTATCCCCGTACTCAGGAGAAGCAGCAGAATGTATTTTGGGGTGCAATTCCACATATAACCGTGGCATGTGTGAGAAATATATCATTTAGTGACAATGTTTTGGACATTTTTATTTTTTTATTTTTTTTGGTCATGATTCAATCACTTGGGGCAAAAAAATTTAATATTCCATGGACTCAACATGCCTCTCAGCAAATAGCTTGGGGTGTCTACTTTCCAAAATGGGGTCATTTGGGGGGGTTTTGTGCTATTTTGGCATTTTATGGCCTTCAAAACTGTGATAGGTAGTGAGGAGTGAAATCAAAAATTTGCGCCCTTAGAAATGCTGAAGGCGGTGCTTGGTTTTCGGGGTCCCGACGCAGCTAGGCTCCCGAAAAGTCCCAAACATGTGGTATCCCCGTACTCAGGAGAAGCAGCAGAATGTATTTTAGGGTGCAACTCCACATATAACCATGGCATGTGTGAGCAATATATCATTTAGTGACAATTTTTTTTTTTTTTTTTTTTTTTTTGTCATTATTCAATCACTTTGGACAAAAAAAAAAAAATCAATGGACTCAACATGCCTCTCAGCAGTTTCCTTGGGGTGTCTTCTTTCCAAAATGGGGTCATTTGGTTTTTTTTGTGCTATTTTGGCATTTTATGGCCTTCGAAACTGTGATAGGTAGTGAGGAGTGAAATCAAAAATTTACACCCTTAGAAAGCCTGAAGGCGGTGATTGGATTTTGGGGTCCCGTACGCGGCTAGGCTCCCAAAAAGTCTCACACATGTGGTATCCCCGTACTCAGGAGAAGCAGCAGAATGTATTTTGGGGTGTAATTCCACATATGCCCATGGCATGTTTGAGCAATATATCATTTAGTGACAACTTTGCGCAAAAAAAAAAAAAAATATATATGACAAACTGATTTTTTTTTGCACAAAGTTGTCACTAAATGATATATTGCTCACACATGCCATAGTTATATGTGGAATTGCACCCCAAAATACATTCTGCTGCTTCTCCTGAGTACGGGGATACCACATGTGTGGGACTTTTTGTGAGCCTAGCCGCATACGGGGCCCCGAAAACAAAGCACCGCCTTCAAGATTTCTAAGGGCATAAATTTTTGATTTCACTCCTCACTACTAGGGTTGAGCGAACCCGAACTGTAAAGTTTGGGTTCGGTACGGACTTTGGGTTTTTCCCGAACCCGGACCCGAACCCTAATAGTTGGAAAAAGTCCGGGTTCGGGTTCGGGGTTCGGGTATATTTGGCGCTCTGCACGGCAGCCAATCGCCTTTCTTTTAACAACTGTGACTGTAAACTGATCACAGCCATGCCTACTTATGGCATGGCTGTGATTGGCCAGTGCAGCATGTGACCCATCATGTGAGGTGCCTCTATATTAGATAGAGGCACACAGCACAGATCGTCACTCTGCTGCACTCTAGATAGGGAAAGGCTGGTGGAATCTGCTGCATAGGGAAAGTTAGGTGATCTGGCTCTATTCTACTTATGTGAGGGAAAAGGTTCCTGATTGTTCTTTAGGGAGAGTGTTAGGTCTGTGCTGTGATACTGCTCCAGAAATTTCAAGAGGGACACTTAATTCATTTGATATCTGCATCATCTTATTGTATCTGGCTCGTTGTCACTGCTGTACTTATGTGAGGTGGAGGCTTCCTGATTCTCATAGGGACAGTTTTAGGTCTATTGCTGCAGAAATATCAAGAAACACTCATTCATGTGACATCTGCTGTGCTTCATATACTTTAGGAATTTTGTTCAACTATAGTGGCTGTTTGCAATCTATAGCTAACTGAATATTTCATCAACAGTACATCTACCACAGCACCTGTGCACCCGTGATATTCTGTGTTCTTGTCAAGTTCCATTAGCAGGCACAGTTTGCTGACATATTTCTTCTGTAGTGCCAGTCACAGTCATTACTGTATAGGTGAGGTGACAACATTACATCTGCCACACCACCTGTGCACATCTGTGCTATTCTGTGTTGCTGTCAAGTTCCTTATCAGGCACTGTTTGCTGACATATTAGTTCTGTAGTGCCAGTGACAGTCAGTACTGTATAGGTGAGGTGACAAGTATTTCATCAACATTACATCTGCCACACCACCTGTGCACATCTGTGTTATTCTGTGTTGCTGTCAAGTTCCTTATCAGGCACTGTTTGCTGACATATTAGTTCTGTAGTGCCAGTGACAGTCAGTACTGTATAGGTGAGGTGACAAGTATTTCATCAACATTACATCTGCCACACCACCTGTGCACATCTGTGCTATTCTGTGTTGCTGTCAAGTTCCTTATCCGGCACTGTTTGCTGACATATTAGTTCTGTAGTGCCAGTGACAGTCAGTACTGTATAGGTGAGGTGACAAGTATTTCATCAACATTACATCTGCCACACCACCTGTGCACATCTGTGCTATTCTGTGTTCCTGTCAAGTTCCTTATCAGGCACTGTTTGCTGACATATTAGTTCTGTAGTGCCAGTGACAGTCAGTACTGTATAGGTGAGGTGACAAGTATTTCATCAACATTACATCTGCCACACCACCTGTGCACATCTGTGCTATTCTGTGTTGCTGTCAAGTTCCTTATCAGGCACTGTTTGCTGACATATTAGTTCTGTAGTGCCAGTGACAGTCAGTACTGTATAGGTGAGGTGACAAGTATTTCATCAACAGTACATCTGCCACACCACCTGTGCACATCTGTGCTATTCTGTGTTCCTGTCAAGTTCCATAGTCAGGGAGAGTTTCCTGAAATATATTTTCTGTAGGGGCAGTCAGCACTCTATAGGTGACTCTGTATATTTCACCAGCACAGTCTACCTGTCCCCTGTGATATACTGTCTGTGCAGTACATTGTTTAGTGCTGGCTTCCTGCTTCTTGCTATAGGTGGATAAATATATAGGTGAATCTCTGCCTATTTCACCAGCTTACACTTTTTTGTATTTAAAATTTCTGAAAATTAGGGCAAGACCCTAAATTTGAGAAATATGAGGAAACCGTCAAATAAGGGACGCGGCCGCGGGCGTGGTGCTGCTGGTGGAGCTCCTGTTAGAGGGGGAGGACGTGGTCGATCTGTGCCAGCTACAAGCACAAGTGAAACACCTTTCTCAGGTGCGAGTAGCCGACAGAGCCTGCAGCGGTATTTGGTCGGGCCTAATCCAGCTCTACGAATGTTGAGGCCAGGAGCAGAACAGGCGGTAGTAGATTGGGTTGCTGACAGTGCCTCCAGTTCCTTCACATTGTTTTCCAACCAGTCTTGTGCTGAAAGTTCAGAGTTGGCGCCTGCAGCCGATGTCCACCATCAGTCTTTCACCTCACCCCCTTGCAAATCAGCCAAGCAGTCTGAGCCCCAAAGCATGCAGCAGTCTCTTCTTCTTTTTGATGAGTCTGTTAGCATGTGTTCCCAGGGCCATCCAACTAGCCCAGGCCCAGAAGGGGAAGAGATTGAGTGCACTGATGCCCAACCACTTCTATTTCAGGATGAGTTCATGGGGGGGCCATCACAGCACGTCTTGCATGATGATGATGATGAAACACAGTTGCCAACTGCTGGTGCTTTTGCAATTGTGCAGAGCGACAAGGAGGGCAGTGGTGAAGACTGGGTGGAAGATGATGTGCAGGACGATGAGGTCCTCGACCCGACATGGAATCAACCTCGTGCAGGTGACCCATGTAGTTCGGAGGAAGAGGCGGTGGTCGCACAGAGCCACCAGCACAGCAGAAGAGGGAGCAGGGTGCCAAAGCAGAGCGTCCGTCCCCTAGACAGTACGCCTGCTACTGCCCAACCCAGCAAGGGTCCGAGCACACCAAAGTCAGGTCCAAGGAGTTCCCTAGCGTGGCAGTTCTTCACACAATGTGCTGATGACAAGACACGCGTGATTTGCACGTTGTGCAATCAGAGCCTGAAGCGAGGCATAAACGTTCTCAACCTGAGTACAACCTGCATGACCAGGCATCTAAGTGCAAAGCACGAGCTGCAGTGGAGTAGACACCGCAAAAACCAAGAAAGGTCTCTGGCTCTTCCTGCTTCCTCTTCTGCATCAGTCTCGGGCCTCTGCCTCTTCATCCACCTCCGTAGTGACAGTGCCACCTGCCACCCCTCAATTAGAGGACCGGCAAGCAACACTACCACCTGGGTCACCAAACATCTCCACAATGTCCCATGGAAGCATTCAGCTCTCCATCTCCCAAACACTGGAGCGTAAGAGGAAGTACCCCTCTACCCACCCCCGAGCCCTGGCCCTGAATGCCAGCATTTCAAAATTACTGGCCTTTGAAATGCTGTCATTCCGTCTGGTGGAGACGCAGAGTTTTAAAAGCCTGATGGCATTGGCTGTCCCACAGTACGTCGTGCCCAGCCGCCACTAATTTTCCAGGCGAGCCATCCCTTCCCTGCACAACCAAGTGGGGGACAAAATCAGGTGTGCACTGCACAACGCCATCTGTGCTAAGGTCCACCTAACTACGGATACGTGGACCAGTAAGCACGGTCAGCGACGTTATTTCTCCCTAACAGCGCACTGGGTAAATGCAGTGGTGGCTGGGCCTGAGGCCTATAGCAGTTTGGCGCATGTCCTTCCACCACCGAGGATTGCAGGGCGCTTCAGTTTGCCTCCTGTTCCTAACTCCTTCTACTCCGCTTCCTCATCCTCTGCCGCCTCCTCATCCAGTCAGCTTAAGAAACTCACCACCGACCTCAGCACAGCCACGGGTAAACGCCAGCAGGCAGTTTTAAAACTTTCCTGTTTGGGGGAAAAACCACACACCGCGCAGGAGTTGTGGAGGGACATGGAACAACAGACCGATGAGTGGTTGACGTCATTGAGCCTCAAGCCAGGCCTGGTGTGCGATAACGGGCGAAATCTCGTAGCAGCTCTGGGCCTAGCCGGTTTGACGCACATTCCTTGCCTGGCGCATGTGCTGAATTTGGTGGTGCAGAGTTTCCTGAAAACTTACCCCGATATGCCACAGATGCTGCAGAAAGTGCGGGCCGTCTGTGCGCACTTTCGGCGTTCTCACCCTGCTGCTGCTCGCCTGGCAGCGCTGCAGCGTAACTTCGGCCTTCCTGCTCACCGCCTCATATGTGATGTGCCCACAAGGTGGAACTCCACCTTGCACATGCTGGCCAGACTGTGCGAGCAGCAGCAGGCGATAGTGGAGTTCCAGCTGCAGCACGCACGCGTGAGTCGCTCTGCGGAACAGAACCACTTTACCACCAATAACTGGGCCTCCATGCGAGACCTGTGTGCCTTGCTGCGCTGTTTTGAGTACTCCACCAACATGGCCAGTGCCAATGACGCCGCTCTCAGCGTGACTATCCCACTTCTATGCCTCCTTGAAAAAACCCTACTGGCGATGATGGAACAGGATGTGGCACAGGAGGAGGAGGAGGAGGAATCGGGATCATTTTAAAGGCTTTCAGGGCAGTCATTCACAAGTGGCTCCGAGGGTGGGTTTGTGCACCAACAAAGGCCAGGTAGACAATTGTCTAGCAAGGGCACAGTTCTGGAGGATGACGCGGTGGAGGATGAGGAGGAGGAAGACATGGAGGAGGAGGAACCATGTTCACAGCAGGATGGCATCCAGACCAGCTCATGGCCAGTACTGGTGCGTGGCTGGGGGGATACAGAGGAAACAGATGATACACCTCCCACAGAGGACAGCTTTTCGTTGCCTCTGGGCAGCCTGCCGCACATGAGCAATTACATGCTGCGGTGTCTCCGCAACGACCGGCGTGTTTCGCACATTATGACAGGTGCTGATTACTGGGTGGCCACGCTGATGGATCCCTGTTACAAGGACAATGTACCGTCCTTAATCCCCTCACTGGAGCGTGAACGCAAGATGCGCGAGTACAAGCGCAGGCTGTTAGACGCGCTGCTGGTGCAATTCCCACCTGGCAGCGGGGGCACAGTGGAAGCAGAAGGCGAAGGCAGAGTAGTAGGAGGAAGAGGTCGCCAACGCAGCAGGGGCACCGCCAGCACCTCAGAAGGCAGGGTTAGCATGGCCGAAATGTGGAAAAGCTTTGTCAGCACGCCACAACAAAAAGCACCACCAGCTGATATGGAACGTTTTAGCAGGAGGCAGTATTTCAGCAACATGGTGGAGCAGTATGTGAGCACACCCCTACACGTACTGAATGACGGCTGTGCCCCCTTAAACTTCTGGGTCTCCAAATTGGGCACATGGCCTGAGCTTGCCCTTTACGCCTTGGAGGTGCTGGCCTGCCCTGCGGCCAGTGTATTGTCTGAACGTGTATTTAGCACGGCAGGGGGCATTATCACAGACAAGCGCAGCCGCCTGTCCAGATCCAACGTGGACAAGCTCACGTTCATTAAAATGAACCAGGCATGGATCCCAGAGGAGTTGTCCGTACCTTGTGCAGAATAGACACCGGGCCGGCCTTACCCATCCATTTTTTTTCTGATCTTTCTAGGGTTGCCATCTCATCGCTTTCAAAGCAAAAACATATTAATTACACAGGTTCTCTGGCTGATTAAGGTGCTGTTAATGAAACTCACTTGGTGCCTTATCGAGTCTATCGACATTAAATTAGCCCCAGAACCTGTGTAACTCTGTGTTCAGGTTTAAAGGGATGAGGTAGCAACCCTAGATCTGTCTAACTATTTTGGGGTTTACCCTAATTTAAAAAATAAATCAATTAAAAACCAAAACCTGCTGTGTTGGCTACCTCCTCCTCCTCCTCCTCCTCCTCCTACACCGCTGCTTCCACCTTGAGTCACATTCTTAGGCTTGCGCACTGCAACTGCTTTCTTTAAGTCCCACCAGAGGTTCTCAATCGGATTTAAGTCTGGTGACTGCGATGGCCACTCCAAAATGTTCCAGCCTTTAATCAGCAACCATGCTCTAGTGGAGTTGGAGGTATGCTTGGGATCATTGTCCTGTTGAAAGGTCCAACGTCTCCCAAGCCTCAGGTTTGTGTCGGACTGCATCACATTGTCATCCAATATCTCCTTGGTACTGAAGAGAATTCATGGAACCTTGCAGACGCTGAAGCTTCCCTGTACCTGCAGAAGCAAAACAGCCCCAAAGCATGATTGACCCCCCGCCATGCTTCACAGTAGGCAAGGTGTTCTTTTCATCATAGGCCTTGTTCTTCCTCCTCCAAACATAGCGTTGATCCATGGGCCCACACAGTTGTAATTTTGATTCATAAGTCCACACAACACAATCCCAAAACGTGTGTGGTTTGCCCACATGACTTTCGGCATACTGCAGTTGACTCTTCTTATTCTTTGGAGACAGCAAGGGGGTGCGCCTGGGAGTTCTGGCATGGAGGCCTTCATTACGCAGTGTGCGCCGTATTGTCTGAGCAGAAACTTCAGTACCCACATCTGACAAATATTTTCTCAGTTCCTCAGCAGTCACACAGGGACTTTTCTCCACTCTACGCTTCAGGTAGCGCACAGCAGTCAAAGTCAGCATCTTCTTTCTGCCACGACCAGGTAGCGTTTCAACAGTGCCCATTGCCTTGAATTTTGCATTTACTACTGTATTACAAAACCAATTGATATCATTTTAGTTGCATATGGTTCTTTATGAAGTCCTTGTAGGATTTCATTCTGAATACAATTACAAATGTACACTAAATTCCCTAAAACCCTTTACAGCATTGGGGGGTTGAATAATTTTGAACAAAACTGTATGGACCTCGTCCTCCAAGGTCAAAATCATTATATTTTTTATTTTTTTTAGGTTATTTTGAGTTATTTCCCTATCCACATTTATTTCCAGAGTACTTGCCATGCTCTTCCCGACATTTTGCTGCCATTTGCAGCCCTCCAGCATTTTCCCTTAGTTTTTTAGAGACATTTTTGTAGTCAAAAGTCCGGGTCCCCATTGACTTCAATGGGGTTCGGGTTCGGGTCAAAGTCCGGGTTCGGGTTCGGTCCCGAACCCGAACTTTTTTTTCAAAGTCCGGGTTCGGGTCCGGGTTCACCTCATCTGCTACAGCTCCCTTGGTGTCTCCGAATCATAGCTTCAGTGACTTCCAGCTAATCATCTCCCGCTGCCGGCAGCCGGTGCCTCTTTGTGCCCCTCCTCGCTGTCTCCATCCCCAGAGGGTGAGGTGCACAGAGTCGCAAAGGTAGCCACCCTCGGCATCTCGGTCTCGGTGAGTACTTACCTTAACGGTCCTGACAGTACGAACCAGCCAAAATGTCCGAGACCGACAGGGTGCGCTCACCTTTTGAAACCCTGTGCCAACAGGTGTCTGTTTTGTCTAGTGCCGTTCAAAACCTCCAAGAAGGTAAGCCCTTACATAATGGACTGACCGATAACATGGAGTCCGCAGACTTTTTCAAAATGCTCACTTCCTTGGCTCTGCAAGTCTCCAGCCTGAACCATACCATTCTGGAACTTAAACAAGAAGTTCAAATATTTAAAGGGACAGCACGCCCAGCCCCGGAACCAGCATGTTATGAACCATTTGTCGTCATGCCAGAAAAATTTGATGGTAGCTGTGACGGTATCGGTATGATATACCCGTCAATGTTCCCTTCTTCCCATAACGAAAATCACCCCAATATTCCACAAGGAGGGATATCCCTGGAATCGCCCAGAAAGCCACACATGCCAAGCTTACTGCTAGAACAAGACACTTTAATGACACAAAAACTCAGCTTATATGTGGTTACAGCCTGTTAGGAACGCCCCCCCTCACACAGTGGGGTTTCCCATACAGATTATAGGAGACAAGTCGGAGCCGACCATGCAGACACGTTTCTTTAGATAAAGACATCAGTGGAGTTAATTAATACACTGAAGCAATCAGAATAATTAACATACTACTTCTCTAATCATTTAGCCTGATGATACAATACACATCTTTTAAGGGTAAACACAGATCTTCTTCACACAACACAATAGATCAATTAACGTTTAGAATAGTGAGGGGACATTAGCACGTCAATAACCTGTCAGAGGAATGAATCACACATGAAATTCCTTTCTACCTCTACCCACATGGCTAGCAGGGAGCAGTAAACTGAGACATATAGGCAAATGTATCACAATGGCCCCCCTTTTGCTCCCTGCTCTGGCAAACCCGGTTGGACCTTCCCTGGTCCAGTAGGGTTGACGGTTCAGAGCTTTTAGTCCGAGGTTAACTCCGTTTGGCATGACTGACCTCCCTTGACAACTGCTTCAGACTCAGGTATGTCACCGGGTCGTCAGATCACACGCCGGTCAGTCCCCAAGTCTTTGTGCGATCTGCAAAGTCACCAGAAGTCAGTGTGAAGACAGCGAATGGGTCTGTGCGCCGCCGTCTAGGTGTCCCGCTATGGGAGGGGGCAGGTTATGGCTCTGAAGTGACAATCACAGGAGATTCATAAAAAGAAAAAGTTATATTTGTTGAAATGCTGTAGCACTGGTGCTCAGAGTCCGGGGAGGGGGGGGGGAAGGGGAATCAGAGCCCCATAAGATCAGCCACCCCCTGCTCCCTCCGCAGCCGCCGGTTCTCCTCTTGGAGCTTCTCCAGCTCCATCTCCAGTTCATGGAGCCTGGGGGGGTCAGCCTGCTGTGACCTCAGGTGGTTGTTCTCCTCCTCCATTCGGCTTATGCACTCCACCAGCTCTATGTACTCACGGATCAGCTCCTGCTTGCTCATGTCCTGCAGGCTTTCCACGTGGTTCTTCATCATCAGGAACTGGGTGGTGGTGTAAGGGGCCACCGGTGGGCCCTTGGTGAACATCTCGGCCCGCATCTGGGATGCCCGCTGCGACTCCCTCTCCTCCAGTCGCTTCTTCTCCTCCCAGGTCAGCTTGTTATACGGCTTCCAGGACCTCTTCTTCTTGGGGGGTAGCTGGCGGTGCCTCTTTCTGCCCAGCTCCCTCCAGGGCCCCTCCGTCTCATGGCTGTCGCCCATGACCAGCTGACAATGGTGTTCCCTGTTGTCCGTAATACCAGATTGTACCGTGAGGACTTCGTAAGCGGTGTCCGATGGTTCTTCCGGACCCAGCTCCTGGAGATCCCAAGCCGAGTCTACACAATGGGCTGCTGCTGGTGGGCGGTACCCAGGTTGAGACCAATTTGACCTGGTGTTGTCACTCAGGGGGCAATTCTGCTTGAAGTGACCCAGCTGTTTGCACCGGAAGCAGCGTTGTTCGTTGTCCTCCTGGCGTGGATAGCGAGGGCTAGATGTCATCGGTCTGTTAGGAGGTTGGTATCTAGCGGCTGGTGGGTGTGAGGGCGCCGTTGGTCGTGGAGGTTGTACCTGTGGTGTGACCTGGTTCGCCTTGCGAGTATCCGCATATTCATCCGCCAACTTCGCGGCCTCTGGTAGAGTCATGGGCCTGCGATCTCTCACCCAATCTTTGACATCCGTCTGGATGTGATTGTAAAATTGCTCCAGGAGCATTAGTTGCAAAATGTCCTCTGCGGTGGTGGCCTGGCTGCTGTTAACCCAGTTAGAGGCCGACAGGGACAACTGGCATGCCCATTCCGCGTAAGAGTCTTTCGTGGTTTTGCGTGAGTCCCTGAACTTCTGTCGGTGGGACTCTGGGGTTACTGCATAACGAGCTAGGAGCACTTCTTTAACCCGGGCGTAGCTATGGATATCCTGATCTGGCATGGTCCGGAAAGCATCAGAAGCTTTGCCTGACAGTTTGCCTGACAATATTGCAACCCAGTCTCCTCTAGCTATTCGGTGCAGGTTACATTGTCGCTCAAAATCCGCCAGGTAGTTATCAATCTCACAGTCCTTTTCATCAAAAGCTTTAAAAGCGTTAAACGGGATCTTCCTTGTGTCTGCTGTGCTGTACTCACTGTTTGGAGAATGTGCGGCTGCTTGTTGGACTGCTGCCAGTTTTAACTGTAGCTCTGCGTCTCTTATTTGTTTATCCTTCTGTAGTTCTGCGTCTCTTATTTCTTTATCCTTCTGTAGTTCTGCGTCTCTTATTTCTTTATCCTTCTGTAGCTCTGCGTCTCTTATTTGTTTAGCCTTCTGTAGCTCTGCGTTTACTAACAGGTCCATCACTTTCAGCACCACATCCGGCGTTGGGTTCGGGCTGAACCATGCTAGCTTCTCTCTCATTAGCTTGTTGGCTGGCGATTCCTCCTCCTGAATCACTGGTGTCTCCATCTCTTGTACTGCTGGCGTTGCTGCAATCCCGTCCTCCTGGTCTAGCTCCATTACTTCTGCTATGATGACCCGCTTGGTTTTGTTGCTAGCAATCCTTCCACGAACTTCCAGTAGTTCTTCCAGTGTCTGCTTGGAATCCGGGTGTGAAGGGGAATAGAAGGGAAAATCCCACTGCTACCAACCAATTGTGACGGTATCGGTATGATATCCCCGTCAACGTTCCCTTCTTCCCATAACGAAAATCACCCCAATATTCCACGAGGAGGGATATCCCTGGAATCGCCCAGAAAGCCACACATGCCAAGCTTACTGCTAGAACAAGACACTTTAATGACACAAAAACTCAGCTTATATGTGGTTACAGCCTGTTAGGAACGCCCCCCCTCACACAGTGGGGTTTCCCATACAGATTATAGGAGACAAGTCGGAGCCGACCATGCAGACACGTTTCTTTAGATAAAGACATCAGTGGAGTTAATTAATACACTGAAGCAATCAGAATAATTAACATACTACTTCTCTAATCATTTAGCCTGATGATACAATACACATCTTTTAAGGGTAAACACAGATCCTCTTCACACAACACAATAGATCAATTAACGTTTAGAATAGTGAGGGGACATTAGCACGTCAATAACCTGTCAGAGGAATGAATCACACATGAAATTCCTTTCTACCTCTACCCATATGGCTAGCAGGGAGCAGTAAACTGAGACATATAGGCAAATGTATCACAGTAGCCGTGCATCCTTCTTGTGCTTTAAAACCGACTGTGAGAGAGCGCATGCGCGGGCGGCAGGAGCGGATGCATCCCTAGACCGCTCCGCACACCCCCGGCACTTTGAGCGAGAATTAGCAGCTCCCCAACCCAGATTACTCTCGGACGTGGTCGGCGACACCTGGGGCTCACTACGGAGACCCGCTCCATGTCCATCCGGTCGGCGGGGAGGACCGGCGAATCACGCTGCCAGCCTCGTGGGTCCGGGAAGGAATCCAAGATGGCGACCGCAACGAGCGCCATGCAGTCAGATGGATGGAGGACACAGGGAACTGAGGGGAAACCCCCAGCTTCGGGGAATAACAGTGTGCCTCCTCCAGCCAAGAACCCTCTGTTTACAGGTGAGCTGACTGACCCTCCCTGTGTTTCCACCAGCCCTGCCAAGTCCTATTCGCAGGCTTGTCTTCTCCAAGCCCTGCTTCCCATGCTTCCTCAGCTCTGGATAGAGACATGGCAGATATATTTCTTAGCCAGGCCAGTGAAGAAATAGACAATGACAGAATGCAGCCCAGTAGCCAGGACACTGATGTTGATAGCCCTGGAGGATCCGTGGCTCTCTTGCCTGCACCGCTCCCATATTCTCCAGATACCATTCTTCTGGCACGTTTTGCAGACATGTTACAGAGAGAGTTGCGGAAAGCTACCACTAAACTGGCTGCAGATATAAAGCAAGATTTTCAGGAGCTTGGCTGTCGTTTAGATTAGATTTAGCATTGAATCCAAAGTTGATGACACTGTTCACAAAGTGGCGCAGAATTCTAATATGATTACTGAACTTTATGATCGCTTGGAAGATGCTTACGCTAAAATCGACGACCTTGAAAATCGCGCCAGGCGATATAATTTTCGTATCCGCGGTTTACCAGAAACGATTAAAGATCTACCCTCTGTCGCTTACTTTTTAATGCAATCTGCTATCCCTGATATTGACGAACTTCACACGGAAATTGATCGTATTCATAGAGCTCTTGTCCCTCCGAAACAAGATGGTCCTCCCAGGGATGTGATTGTGAAGCCTCATTTCTTCAGGGTCAAAGAAGCGGTCATGAGGTACGCCAGAGAGCACCCGGATCTGGAATTTGAAGGTTGCAAGCTCCAGATTTTTGCGGATATTTCCCAAGCTACCATTCAAAAACGAAGATCGTTTAAACCTTTGCTTTCGCCTTTGGTGCAACGTAATATTCGCTATCGCTGGAACTATCCTTTTCGCTTACAATTCACCTATAATAACAGATCACATTCTTTTTCCATGTTTGCTGAAGGTGAAAAAATCATGCTGAAACTGGGATTTATCTCCCATGACCCATCGTCTCAGAACCAAGCGAGATCCGGCGGTCCTCCGCTTTCGCCGCTTTGGTCCTCCCCGACATCACGGAAATCTGCGACTTCTCGCCGAGTTACTTGAGAATTTTCTAACTGACACCAGTTACTCTTTTTTTATTTTTTATCTTTATTTTTTGATTTTTTCTTGTTGGTGGGGCGGCGGCTTCTCAGTGGTCCCTTCGCGGGACATTAGCTGCTGCCTATGTTCTTGCTCCTATTTTGGGTGTCATTGAACTTGGTGTGGGGGTTGGGGGGTAATATTACCTGTTGTTTTATACATGTGCCGGGGGGTGGCTATGCTCTCTCCTGATTTGTTGGACTCTTCCCATTGGTTACCTTTGGTGGAGACTCCTACATTTCCAGAACTGGAGTTCTGGACTATTTGGTTACATTGTTTGTGTTGTATATTGTCTAAAAATCACTTTATGCTACACCTCTTGATACTAGGCTTTTTTAAGCCTTTGTGTCATTTTTCTCTCTTTTTTTATTTACTTTCTCTACTTTTAACCTTTTTTTTCCTTTTATCTTCTGAGGGTCAGCCGGAATCTCATCAGGACTTTCGTGTTGTCTGTACATTGGTGGGTGAGTCTGGTGGTTACAGCTGTTTTTTTCCATAGCCATGTCTAAGTTCGCTGATTCCATTGGAACCATACGACTGCTTTCACATAATGTTCAAGGGCTGGGTTCACCGTCTAAACGCATCAAATTGTTTAACTACTATAGGTCCATAGGGGCAGATATTGTAGCCCTTCAGGAAACACATTTCCTTCCTTTCTTTACTCCCCGGTATATGCATAGAAATTATCCTGTTTGTTATTTTGCTAATGCTACAGAGAAAAAACGAGGGGTAGCGCTCTGTTTGTCTAGTAGGCTGTCATTTACTGAATCTAAAATACTACGGGACAAAGAGGGGCGATATTTGCTGGTGAAAGGGAACTTGGGGGAGAATTTAGTGACGATCTTAGTTTATTATGCTCCTAACACGAACCAGGTCGCCTTTTTTAATTCTTTATTTCGTTCTTTGGCCTCTGAATTTGAGGGTGATGTTATTATAGCTGGTGATTCTAATTTGGCGCTGGACCACATGTTGGATAGGTCTCATCACCCTCAACTTCGATCCCCTTCTAATCAAAGCCGTAAATTTGCCCAGCTGTTGCACCATTATGATTTTATTGATGCTTGGAGGGAGGCCAATCCTACCACTCGAGACTACTCCCATTTCTCCAGGGCCCACAACCGTTATTCGCGTATCGATCATGTTTTTCTCCCCTCGGGTTTACTGCCTAAACTGGTTTCAGCTAAAATAATTGCGACGCCTTTGTCTGATCACGATCCGATTGTATTGGTGTTCACTAACTTATCTGTCAGATTAGCTAAATCCCATTGGAGATTGAATGAATCAATGCTTAGTGATGAGTCTTCTTGTTTAGAAATCCTCTCTCATTTGAAAATGTATTTTGACATCAATCGGGCGGAAGATACCACTCCTGCCATTAATTGGGCGGCCCATAAGGCTTCCATACGGGGTTTTTTGATTCAGTTATCATCTAGACTTAAAAAAACTCGTGATGAGGTAATCCGGGTTAAGACTGCGGAATACGAAGAATTAGCGACTCAACACAAACGCTCCCCACACCCTGACCTATTGGTTAGACTTGAACAGGCATGTACGGAACTTAATATTTGTCTCACCACTAAAGCAGAAAAACAGTTGCGATGGACTAATCATAATTTTTTTACTTGGCGGGATCGACAGGGTTCGTTGTTGGCGCGTAAACTTTCCCCTAAACATGCCCACGTAGCTCTTCCAAAAATTAGACTCTCAAATGGCGATCTTTCCCAACATCCCAATAAAGTTCTTCAGGAATTTCAAAAATTTTACACTAAATTATACAACCCAACCCAGGACCACACTCCTGTCCCCATTGAAGATTTTTTGCACACCTTATCACTGCCATCCCTCACTGAATCCCATAGAGAGCTTATGGACCAACCCATTACCTGCGAGGAAATACAGAATACTATTAAAGTACTGTCCTTACATAAATCTCCGGGCCCTGATGGCCTCTCTAATATTTATTATAAAAAAAATTCTGAACAGTTGGCTCCTCATATGGTTCTCTACTTTAATTTTTTGCGGGATGGCGGAACAGTTCCTTTAGATGACAATAGGGCGTACATTAGTGTTATCCCCAAACCACATAAAGATTCTACAGACATTCTTAATTATCGGCCCATTTCCTTAATTAATTGCGATCTTAAAATCCTGACAAAACTTTTAGCCATACGGCTTGGTTCTTTTTTAGAGCAATATGTCCACAAGGATCAATCTGGATTTATAACCGGGCGTCAGACGCTGGATCAGATTCGTCGTTCCATAGCATTGATCTCTGCAGTGCGCTCTAAATGGGATGCCCCTGTGTCGAGGGAATTATTACTTCTATCTTTGGACCTTCACAAGGCCTTTGATAGTTTAAATTGGGACTATTTATTTACTACTCTGGAAGCATTTGGATTCGGTTCCACCTTTATTTTATTGCTTAAACAACTCTATAGTAATCCGTCGGCCCAGGTTTCTGTTCGGGGTTATAAATCGGCATCATTTCCTATCCGACGTGGGACGAGACAGGGCTGCCCGCTCTCCCCTTTATTGTTTGCCTTGGCGATTGAGCCCCTAGCTGTATCGATCCGATCCCATCCTGATATACATGGCATTTGTTGTGGGCAGCGGGAACATAAATGTTCCCTGTTCGCCGACGACATTCTTATGTATGTCACAAATCCTCAATCGACCTTACCTAATCTTTTGACCCTGCTCCATCGGTTCTCTCGGATTTCGGGACTCTCTTTAAATACCCAAAAGACTATGGCCCTCAATATTTCTTTACCCACCGTGACGGTCTCAACCTTAAGGACTCTATATAAATTTCAATGGACACAAAAATCGCTGCCATACTTAGGTGTTCAGTTGACACCCTCGATCGATACTCTTTATCGAGCTAACTATCCCCCGCTTTTCAGTCGACTTTGGGAGGATCTTCGGCGATGGGCAGATTATCCCTTGTCCTGGTTCGGTAGAATCAATTCTATTAGGATGACGTTTTTACCCAAGTTACTTTATTGTTTTAGGACTTTGCCAATTGCGGTTCCGAGGAGAGATTTACAACGATTGCAATCAGAAGTTTCCCGTTTTGTTTGGAACAATAAGAAACCGCGAATGAATAAATTGACTCTATGTGTCTCGAAACAATCTGGTGGGCTTGGCCTCCCTAATTTACAGGCCTACTATCAGGCGGCTCAAATAACTCAGCTTTCCTACACAACGGCTAAAGGATCTACACCCCTTTGGGTCTCTATTGAGGCTCTTTCATGTCACCCCTTTGCTATAGGCTCTTTAATGTGGCTTCCTGGTCGCCTTCGCCCTCCGATATTGTGCCCTACCCTGTCCCATTCATTGGCAATCTGGGACGGAGTACGACATCGCAAACCCTTGTCCTCCCCTCATACTCCATTAGCCCCAATTTTCTTTAACCCCGAATTTTCTCCTGGAATGATTCCAATGCTGTTTCTGTGGTGGCTAAACAAGGGGCTTCTTAGGATAGGTGATTATCTTGATGGAGATCAACCGCACTCGTTACAATATCTTACAGATACATGCCAGATGCCTTCTAGTGAACTATTTAGATATAACCAGATTATTTCTTTTATACGATCCAAACTTAATCGGTTCGCTGGACCCATGGTTCTTACAAATTTTGAATTATCTTGCCAAACTAAGGGCCTTCTACGGGGAAGGATATCTACAGTATACACTATCCTCACTGATCCGGATGCCAAGCTCCCTTACATGAAACAATGGGAACGGGATTTGAATACCACGTTGGAATTATCAGATTGGCAAGATATTGCCTTCGCCCTATCCAAAATTTCCATTAACACTACATTAATTGAAGCAAATTATAAGACACTTCTACGTTGGTATTTGGTCCCGACCAGAGTTGCTAAGATGCACCCGTCCGCATCGCCCAATTGCTTCAGGCGTTGTGGACAGATGGGTACAATGCTTCATGTTTGGTGGCAGTGCCCCGTGGTCATGAAGTTTTGGATTCGTATATTTAACTTAATTTACTCGGTAACGGGTGTTAATATACGTCGATCCCCGCAACCAGTGCGTTTTCATAAATTACCCAGTGAGGTTCCCAAAAAATCAATGACGTTAATCACGTATATGTTTTTGGCAGCAAGAATAACTATTGCTAGATATTGGAAGCAGTCGGTGGTTCCTCTTGATTACGTGAAGAATAAACTTAATTGGATCATGGTTAACGACAGACTCACCTGTGTCCTTCGCGATTCTACTAAGAAATTCGATGTAATGTGGGATCCGTGGATACGTTACTTATCTCCGTCATAAAATGTCTCCGGCTGACCCTCTTCTCTTCTCTTCTCTTCTCCTCTTACTTTCTCCCTTTCTTTGTTTTCTTTTTTTTTCTTTCTCTCTTTCCTCTTAAAAAAAAAAAAAACGTTTAATGTTGAATTGGCTATTGTTGTTATTGTTGCCAACTGTGGGATGCACTAATGGACCTTCTGTCTCTAGGTTAACATGATGTAGGTGGAAGTATATGGAGGAGTTTCCCTTTTTTTTCCCCTTCTCTACCTTTCCTTGTCCTTCCCTATCTTTCCCTACCCTTCCCAATCCCTCCCCTCCTTTTTCTTCCTTCTTCTCTTCCTCCTCTGTTCTTTATTAGTGTTGAGCAGAATATGCCATATTCGATTTCGCGATATATCTCGAATATATATTCGAATATTCGAGATATATTCGCTAAATTCGAATATTCGTGATATTTTATCGAAATTAAATGATTGCGATTTTTCGCTATTGCGAATGCGAAAATAATTGCGATTTTTTGATAACTGCGGTAGGAGCACTCTGATTGGCTCAGAATATTCGTGATATTTTATCGAAATATCGCAACATGCGAATGCGATATTTATTGCGCAATTTCGACAAATGCTGTAGGAGCGCTCTGATTGGCTCAGAATATTCGTGATATTTTATCGAAATATCGCAACATGCGAATGCGATATTTATTGCGCAATTTCGACAAATGCTGTAGGAGCGCTCTGATTGGCTCAGAATATTCGTGATATTTTATCGAAATATCGCAACATGCGAATGCGATATTTATTGCGCAATTTCGACAAATGCTGTAGGAGCACTCTGATTGGCTCAGAATATTCGTGATATTTTACAATACAAAATAATTGCGAATATTCGGCAAATGCAGAAGGAGCACTCTGATTGGCTCAGAATATTCTTGATATTTTACAATACAAAATAATTGCGAATATTCGGCAAATGCAGAAGGAGCACTCTGATTGGCTCAGAATATTCTTGATATTTTACAATACAAAATAATTGCGAATATTCGGCAAATGCAGAAGGAGCACTCTGATTGGCTCAGAATATTCGTGATATTTTACAATACAAAATAAAAAGTGTTTTGCATTGGTGGTGATTCTTTACTCTATCCATCTGTCACAGCCATTTGTCAATCAAACACCTTGAAGATTGAACACGTTCATGCTGCATGCTTTGGACTTTTTTTCACTTCACATATCAAAGACATTTTTATGAAAGATTATTTTTCTATTATTGGGACTATATTTCTTTATATATTTGTTTCACTGTGTATTTCACAAGTTATTTGCGCTTGCTTATTTTATAATTTGCCCACATGTCTTGTCACTAGACATATTTTTTATTCTTGTAGAGCGACTCCATTTTCTGTCTTGTATTAATTTATGTTGTATAACATTTTTGAGTTGCTGCTGTATTCTCCCCTTTTTTAAGGTATGCGCAATTTTTTCCTTCTTACAAAAAATAATAATATCAAACATACAAATATTCATAACATACACAAAGCCCCCCCCTTTTGCATCAGAGACAATCAGAGTTCTCCTACCACAGTTATCGAAAATTCGCAATCATTTTCGCATTCGCAATAGCGAAAAATCGCAATTTTTTTTTCAATTTGGCAACATAAAAGGATCGCCTCAGCTTAGCTACTCGGCCCAGGGTCTCTAATCATACCAGCAATGCTTTTAGACGTCGATAGGATGTGATCTGTTTTAAAAATCAAATTGAAAAAATGCGAATATTCGGAATTGCGAATATTCACCGCGAAATTCGAAATATAGCGCGATTTCTCGAATATGCTATATTCGAGTCGAATATTCGCAATGCGAATATTCGTGAGCAACACTATTCTTTATATACATCTTGCTCCTGGTATGAATCATTCTTGTGATTCTGGGGTAGTGTTGGCTTCCTGGGACAACCACTAGTTGGACCCTAGGGAGTCGAGAATATGGCTCATTAGCTTTATTCGTATTTTCCTTTTTTTTGTTTTTTTATTTTTATTACCACTCAGTGAATGATTTCACAGCGGAAGAGGGGAGGGATACGATTTAAAGGGAACATTGTGTTGTTTTTTTCCTTGGTTATCTTTATGTCATATAGATATATTAACAAGCTTTCCTGCTAACTGCATTTTATGTTGAGTCTCTCTATTTTTTTTTTGTTTTGCTGCCTATAGGTTTTAGGCTTATGACTCTTTGTATGAATAACATAATCTGATAGAACTCGATTGTTCTTTTCATATTTGTTACCTATGTCTGAGGCGACATTGTTCATTTTCAATAAAAAAAAATATTGAAAGATAAAACCGACTGTGAGCTATTGTTCACCCTTAAACCTAGGACCTATGCCACGGACTATATTAAGGTTAGAGCCTCCGTCAACTTGCTAACAGGGCAGGTCAAATCGTGGGCTCACCTGCTGCTGCAGGAAAAAAGTCCAGTCTTGGACAGCTGGGAGACGTTCATGTCTGCTCTGGACTCATATATTCCTGCTTCCAAGAGGACCAGCACTCCCAGGTCTGCTCTTACTCCACGGGGCCTACGGGTACCCAGGGACAGGAAGCCCCAGTACAGTTATGACATCCAGCCAGCTCAGTGTGTGCCAAATTATGAAACTCTGTATGTGCCCAGCCATGAAGCTCCCACACCACCAAGCCTTGACGCTCCTGTGGATGCACACACGCCTACCTTGGAGGAGGAGGAACCCATGCAGATCGGGGCCATCCGGTCCAGCCTATCTGAGGAAGAAAGAGAGCGGAGGAGAGGCTATGGACTTTGCTTTTATTGTGGTGCTAGCGGGCACCTTATATCGCTCTGCCCAACTCGCCCACCTCGGCCAAGGGTTCTTCAGGTGGGTACTGTTGGGAGTTTTTTCTGCGCCTCAGAGTCTGTGCCTACCTTCCCAGTGTCCCCGGTTCCGGCTCCAGTGTCCACAGTCCCTGTGTCCTCAGTTCCTGTGTCCCCAGTTCCTGTATCTCCATTTGAAGTTCCTGTGTCTCCAGTTCCGGTGTCTCCAGTTCCTGCGTCTTCAGTTTCTGTGTCCCCAGTTCCAGTGTCTTCAGTTCCTGTGTCCCCAGTTCCAGTTCCTGTGTCTTCAGTTCCTGTGTCCCCAGTTCCAGTTCCTGTGTCTTCAGTTCCTGTGTCCCCAGTTCCAGTTCTTATGTCTTCAGTTTATGTGTCCCCAGTTCCAGTTCCTGTGTCTTCAGTTCCTGTGTCCCCAGTTGAAGTTCCAGATCATATTCCCCCAAGTGAAGTTCTCCCTCCAGACTGTACATATGCCTCGAATGGTACTATGGTCCGTAAACAGGATCTGGCGACTTTTGAACAGGCCTTACAAGCAAGGAGGGCGCCCCCTACCAGAACTTCAGGATCAAAAAAGTCCAAAAAGAAAAAGTAAAGATCCACATGCTCTCCGTTTGATCCATCAGGAGCATCCAGAACTAGTGGACAGTTTGGGCGTCCTGAGTCCGCCCCTAGGGGGGGGCACTGTCAGGGCACTGCCCTTTACGGTCACATTCCCCAGTTGGCTCTGGGTGGAATTGAACCTAGGACCTATCCATTATAAGTCCAGCTCTTTGCCTCTGAGCCACTGCTCAAGTGTTACTTTGCTTGCTGTCCGTTGGAGCCTGGTGCTGAACCTATGTTACTTTGGACCAATCAGTGGCCTGAGCGGCCTTTTTAAGCCAGCCCCTTCCTCCTTGCTAATTGCTGGTTCGTTGTCAGCTTTACCTGAAGTACCTTTGAAGATTACCTGTATTCTGACCTGTTTTGACCCGGATTTGGACTTGACTACTCTTTGCCTTCTCCTACGCTTTGACCTCCTGGCTTGTTTACTGGACCCGCTTCCGTCTCCATTCCTTTGATCCCTGGCTTCCCGTTTTGGACTCTCTACCTTCTGGAACCCCTGACCATTTGGCTTGTTTCCTGGACTTCCTGCTTGACCTGATCAGGCTCTCTAACCCGCGGACTCTGACTTGCACCGGCATCTTCATCTCATCTGCTACAGCTCCCTTGGTGTCTCCGAATCATAGCTTCAGTGACTTCCAGCTAATCATCTCCCGCTGCCGGCAGCCGGTGCCTCTTTGTGCCCCTCCTCGCTGTCTCCATCCCCAGAGGGTGAGGTGCACAGAGTCGCAAAGGTAGCCACCCTCGGCATCTCAGTCTCGGTGAGTACTTACCTTAACGGTCCTGACAGATCCATTCTGTCCTGAAGCTCTGTATAAGACATGAGCATTCAGTAGAGCCAATTGAAATAAATGTAGAGACACTTTGTACCAGCGTCTCGTCTTGCGGGAAATATGATACGGCGCCATCAACTGGTCGTTGAGGTCCACCCCTCCCATGTTTTGGTTATATTCGTGGACACAGAGGGGTTTCTCCACAACACCAGTCGCCGTACGAATTTGTACTGTCGTGTCTGCGTGAAGGGTGGTAAGAATGAAAACATTCCTATTGTCCCGCCACTTCACAGCGAGCAAATTTTTACACTTGCAGCAGGCTCTCGCCCCCAGGCTAAGACGGGCATCTACAAGCCTCTGGGGAAAGCCCCAGCGATTAGGTCGCACGGTGCCACATGCTCCAATCTGACGATCAAACAAGTGGCTAAAAAGTGGCACGCTGCTGTAAAAATTGTCCACATACAAGTGGTACCCCTTTCCGAATAAGGGTGACACCAAGTACCACACGATCTTGCCAGCGCTCCCCATGTAATCTGGGCATCCTTCCGGCTCTACCTGACTATCTTTGCCCTCGTAAACCCTAAAGCTCCATGTGTAGCCTGTGGCCCTGTCACAGAGCTTATAGAGCTTGACCCCGTATCTGGAACGCTTGCTGGGAATGTACTGTTTGAAAGACAAGCGGCCAGCAAATTTAACCAGGGACTCATCAACGCAAACAACCTGCTGGGGATTAAACAAGGCTGCAAAACGTTCGTTGAAATGGTTTACGAGGGGCCGAATTTTGTAGAGCCGGTCAAATTCAGGGTCTCCACGTGGACGACAAAGTGCATTGTCACTGAAATGCAGAAACCGCAGGATCACCTCGTATCGTTTCCTGGCCATGTGAGCAGAGAACACGGGCATATGGTCGATGGGATTTGTGGACCAATACATCCGCAACTCCGGAAATGTGTGTATGCCCATGTTGAGGGTAAGGCCCAGAAAGATCTTAAATTCGGAAACCTCAAGAGGTTTCCATTCTTTGGCAAGGAGAGACTGGGGGTTAGCGGCGATGTAGGTACCAGCATATAAATTATTCTGGTCCACAATAGATCTATAGAGATCTTCCGTGAAATACAGCGAATAAAAATCAAGTGACGTAAAATTTGCTGTATCCACCTGAATACCGGGTTGGCCAGTGAATGGGGGAAGTACGGGTTCTGCAGAAGTGGTGGGGACCCAATCAGGATAGGCGAATTCTGCAGGAAGGGCACTATGGGCACGACGGGCCTGTCTTTGTCTTCTTCTTGGTGGCAGAGGGACACTACTTGTGCTTGCCACCTCGCCAGCTTGAACTGCACTTATGGGACTCGCCACGTCGCCACGTCTTACTGCAGTGCTGGATGAACGACCAGGGTGTACTAGGCCGCTGGTGCTTGCCAATCCACCAGAAGGAATAGCGGCGCTAGTACTGGCTCTCTGCTCCATACGAGGGACCTGCGGTTCTTGCTGCTCAACAACATCAGAATGGGGTCGGGTACGCCTGGCCTTAGCAGGGACCACCAATCCGTCGTCCGAACTATCTGACATGGAGCCGCTGTCGTAAACAGGATCGTATTCTGAGCCAGATTCTGTCAGATGCGTGACCTCCTCTTCTTCACTATCTGACATGCACAGAATCCTGACGGCCTCTTCACCAGTGTACATTCGCTTTGCCATTTTGGGTTTTAAATTTAGTGGTACACTGGTGATGATTCACAGGTAAAAAAAGCACCTGACTATAGAAAGGAAAATGTAGAAAACGCTTCGAAAAAAACTGTTAGCGATCGCAGGGATCAACCTGTCTCTGCGAACGCTGCAGTTGTGTGTTGTGTTTTTGAAGTGACAGTGATCGATCGATACTGCACTTGGGTGGGTTGGGCTGGGCAGAGGGGGGAAACGCAGGTGCTAGCGGGTATCTGGGCTGATTCCGCTAACAATGCGTTTTTGGGTACCCTAAACTGCTGGGTACGCTAGTATAGATCTGATCAGATCAGGTATCGATCCGTTCAGATACTATACCACTAAGGGGGGTGTATGCTTTGCGAGTGGGTGTAAGCGGTTCTGGCACTAACCTAACACTGCCTGGGGCGACGCAGACCCTGACTGACGCTAAAATTTAATTTATATCACCCGCCGGGCGATCAGGGGGTTAAACCTTTATTGGGTTATATACGGCGGGTGCCCTGATGCTATAAACAGCAAACTAACTAACCAGCGTCAACCGTAACACTTATACGGTGATCACTGGTGAAAGGGTTAACTAGGGGGCAATCAGGGGTTAATAACTTTATTTATGGGGGTACCTAACGCTATAGAACCTGCCGGCGAACCTCAAAAAAAACTAACTGCCTAGCGGCAACAGTGACACTAATACAGCGATCAGAAAATCGATCGCTTAGTGACACTGGCAATAGGGGGTGAAAGGGTTAACTAGAGGGCAATCAGGGGTTAAAAACTTTATTTATGGGGGTACCTAACGCTATAGAACCTGGCGGCAAACCTCAAAAAAAACTAACTGCCTAGCGGCAACAGTGACACTAATACAGCGATCAGAAAATCGATCGCTTAGTGACACTGGCAATAGGGGGTGAAAGGGTTAACTAGGGCAGTGATCAAGGGGTTAAACCTTTATTAGGGGGGGTAGGGGGCTACCCTGGACCTAAAGGGGGCTAAAACTAACTGCCCTAACACTTTTTTCTGTAACACTGACACTAAATGCAGAAATCAGAAAATAAATGATCCCTGCATTCAGTAACACTGTTACAGGAGACTGGGGGGGGGCGATCGGCGGTGACTGGAGGGGTTAAATGTGCCTAATGTGCTGGTGTCAGTGTAGTGTTTAGGTGCCACTTACTTGTGTGATGTCTTCTCTCCTCAGCGGTGGTCGATATGACCACCACGAGGAGAGATCACACTGTTCCTGCTTCCTGTGTTTACACTAAACACAGGAAGAGGAGGGGGGAGTTCAGGCTAGGGTTGCCACCTCATCCCTTTAAAACAGAACACATATTAATTACACATGTTCTGTGGCTGATTAATGCGGTAATTAAACTCACTTGTTGCCTTATCTGCATTCAATTAGCCCCAGAACATGTGTAATTAATATGTGTTCTGTTTTAAAGGGATGAGGTGGCAACCCTAGTTCAGGCATTGGCTGAGAGCGATCGCAGAGGGGAAGCTGAAAACGAACAGCCGCCCCCTCATCACGGATCGCTTCTACAGCTTACCGACCCGCGCCATGTACCGGGGGGGTCCCGATCGGACCCCCCACCGCCGTCAAGCAGAGGACGTACAGGTACGTACATGTGCCTGTCCGTGCCATTCTGCTGACGTATATGTACATGAGCAGGTCGGCAAGTGGTTAAGGTATTGATGGTATAATGGTGGAATGGTAGTTGGCTTTTGTGCTGTTTTTGTGTTTGTTTCATTGCAGGTACGAGGATAAAGTTTAGGGTTGCCAACTCATCCCTTTAAAACAGAACACATATTAATTACACAGGTTCTGTGGCTGATTAAGGAGGTAATTAAACTCACTTGGTGCCTTATTTGCATTAAATTAGCCTCAGAACCTGTGTAATTAATATGTGTTCTGTTTTAAAGGGATGAGTTGGCAACCCTAAAAGTTGTCGTGGCAGGGGCGGGTGTTTTGGACTTTGCAGGAGAAGAAATTACCCCAAAGATGGATGCCATTACCCAGCGGTGGTATGGGTTCTGAAGGGGTTTTTAGTTGCCAGTCTACTAAATGTAGCTGGAATGTTGGTGAATGGGGGCACTGCGGTCAATGGTCGTCTCTGAGCCAGCTCCTCGGCTTGAGGCCTATGACCAGAGGTTAGGACCGCAGTGTCAAAAAAGTGTTACAATGTTACAAGGTTAAAATGTTTAACAAGTTAGTGGTTAATGGGTCCTGCAAAGTCCAGCACCATTAGGATAGGTCTTATTCTCTCAGGAATTATGTGGTTTGCATGTGTTATTTATTATTTGAAGATTATTTAAAAATAAAGGAGGCTGCTACGGCCAGTTTTTACTCCAAAATTAAGTAGTGGTCTCATTATTTATTAATGGTTTAAGGTGGGGGTATTAACTGTAAGGGGTCTTAGCAGTCAGGGTATATTCTGGGATACCATAGTCAAAGGTTTGGGACTTTAAATGAAGCATGTGACACATACTGCAGCTAGTAAAGTGGTCAAATGCATGATGGCACATTTAATCTTTCATGAATATACAGATATCATGATGGCATATTATCATTATAATATATATATATATATATATATATATATATATATATATATATATATATTTATATATATATATATATATATACACACACACACACACAGATGTCATGATTATTGATTAACACATTGCAGTGTAAAGTAAAAATTGTCTGAGCTGGCTTGTAATTCATATCATAAAAGATATATTAAAAACATTAATGATTGCAGAAAGTTCATAATAATCAAAACTGTAAACACATAAAAAAGCACAACGTGTGTTTAACTCAAATAAGGAATTCTGATTCAGCATGTGGTTTTGCAAATTGAGGGCTGCTGGGGATGTGTCTGCCTCTGGAGCTGTGGCAGTGGCCTTTGGAAACCCAAGGCACACATTAGCAAACCCCCAGAAAGGTATGGGTCTCTGTGTCATAGTAGCTATCAATGGAGGTGACAGAGTCAGTTAATTTCTGTAAAGAAATTTGAATTGTGACTAAATATACTAATGCCACGTACACACGATCGGTTCGTCTGATGAAAACGGTCTGATGGACCGTTTTCATCAGACGAACCGATCGTGTTTGGGCCCCATCAGTTTTTTATCCATCAGTGAAAAAACTAGGAACTTGTTTTAAAATTATCTGATGGTTAAAAAAAACGATAGAAAAAAACGATCGTCTGTGGGCACGTCCATCGGTTAAAAATCCATGCATGCTCAGAATCAAGTCGATGCATGCTTGGAAACATTGAACTTAATTTTTCTCAGCACGTCGTTGTGTTTTACGTCACTGCGTTCTGACACGATTGTTTTTTTAACTGATGGTGTGTAGGCAAGACTGATGAAAGTCAGCTTCATCGGATATCTGATGAAAAAATCCATCAGACCAGTTTCATCGGATGAACCGATCAAGTGTACAGGGCATTAGTGGTGCTGTGTGTAACAAAACCTATGACTATTAATAGGATGTAAAGATATGGAGAGCATGTGAGGAAAATAAGTGGAAGTAAACCACACCCCAATTGTGGTATAAATATAAACATTGCATTGAACCCACAATAAAATATCTCCAGCAGGGGATTGATAGAGTAAAGGAAGACACAATACTAAAGGAACCAATATAAAAGCAAAGAGTTTTTACACTGAACAGTGAGCACTAGTAAGCACTAATTATCTGATGATCCCACATGTTAGCAACATAATCTAGGTGTGGTGTGCAATGTCCACAGGAGAGAAAGAAAAATTAGATTGTCTAATTCAACTCAGAGTGACATATATACCAACGGCACTGCCCTGGGTCCCTCCCAGCATCATGCTGGCATGGCTGATGAGGGGAGGCATCATCGCCTGTGTGGCAGCTGCAGTCTGGGAATTTGTGCCAAAAAGTGCAAAGGGATACCGCTGAAGTTAAGTGTCCTTTCCTTTAGCTGAGAACGCTCCACTGCCTCCTGCTCCATCCTGTCGCCTCCCAAATGTGTGTCGATACCGGGATTGTATCTTCCTCAGGGGGTCACATTACTTAAGCAGGATCCCTGAGCTTGTAGAGTGGTGCACTGTAGCACCCATGAAGTGTGAGTACCCCACAGTAGGGGCTAAGTTTTATTTACACAATAAATTGTTTAAAATTATATCACACTATCAAGTTTTTTTCATCATACACATGTTGAAAACGTTACCAGCAACCAGCCCAGGATTTCAACATAAACACTGAACCCAGAGGTGGTTCATATGCATGTTCTGACCGGGCTTAACCACTTAAGACCATCCTTTTTTTCCCACAAATAGAGCTTTCTTTTGGTGGTATTTGATCACCTCTGCGGTTTTTATTTTTTGCGCTATAAACAAAAATAGAGCGACAATTTTGAAAAACATTCAATATTTTTTACTTTTTGCTATAATAAATATCCCCCCCAAAATATATAAAAAAATATGTTTTTCCTAAGTTTAGGCCGATACGTATTCTACCTATTTTTGGTAAAAAAAATCGCAATAAGCGTTTATCGGTTGGTTTGCACAAAATGTATAGCGTTTACAAAATAGGGGATAGTTTTATTGCATTTTTATTATTTTTTTTGTTACTACTAATGGCGGTGATCAGCGATTTTTTTTTTTGTGACTGGCGGACACTTTGGACAATTTTGACACATTTTTGGGACCATTGTCATTTTCACAGCAAAAAATGCATTTAAAATGCATTGTTTATTGTGAAAATGACAGGTTCAGTTTGGGAGTTAACCACTAGGGGGCGCTGTTGGGGTTATGTGTTCCCTGAAGTGTGTTTACAACTGTAGGGGTGTGTGGCTGTACGAGTGATGTCGTCGATTGTGTCCCCCTCTAAAAGGGATGACACGATCGATGCAGCCTCCACAGTGAAGAACGGGGAAGCCGTGTTTACACACGGCTCTCCCCGTTCTTCAGCTCCGGGGACCGATCGCAGGTCTTCAGCGGCGATCGGGTCTGCGGGTCCCGCGGTCCCGGTCACGGAGCTTCGAACCGGGTCGCGGAAGCGTGCCGCGGGCGCGCGCCTGAGACCCACGGCTGGGTACTAGTACATGACGTACCTGTACGTATATGTGCCCAGCCGTGCCATTCTGCCGACGTATATGTGCAGGAGGCGGTCCTTAAGTGGTTAATTTCAGGGTCTTACACTTTAAGTTGAGCACATATACTGAAGGGGGAGCAACAGTGTGGACACAAGGACACGTTTTGCCATCACCAGTTGATTTGGATTTTTTTGAACTGTGAATGGGCTGTATATATAATGCATGTCAGTTTGTGAATCAAGCAAAATAGCACTTTGCACATGGCACTCTTTAGTGCATGGGAACACGTTTGTGAATATTTTGAGCACATATATATTGGATTTACTTTATGACAGATGTAGATATTTGAGTATTAATTAATTCATATTTTTTATTTTTCGCACAGAGTCACTTTAATTAATAATTAGTTGTGGCACTAATCAGCACTTTATGCATGTGATTTTCTATAGGCATTAGTAGAGTGTGGATACAAGGATAAGCAGAGGAACTAATGAATTAATAGTTCACATGCTGTAATATAATTGAGCACAGGGTTACACTAATTTAAGTTAATGGTGTCATTATATTATTTCTTATGTGGTTTATTACAGACAAAGGGCCAGATCCACAAAGGAGTTACGCTGGCGTATCTATTGATACGCCGCGTAACTTCTAATTTGCTCCGGCGTATCTTTGTTTTGTATCCACAAAACAAGATACGCGTGAAGCTGTGTTAGATCCGACTGGCGTACGTCTTAGTACGCCATCGGATATAAGGTGCATATTTACGCTGGCCACTAGGTAGCGTTTCCGTAGATTTCCGTGTTGAGTATGCAAATTAGCTAGATACGGCGATCCACGAACGTACATCCCGCCGGCGCATTTTTTTACGTTGTTTCCAAGGCTTTTTTCGGCATATAGTTACCCCTGCTATATGAGGCATATCCTATGTTAAGTATGGACGTCGTTCCCGCGTCGAATTTAGATTTGTTTACGTCGTTTGCGTAAGTCGTTCGCGAATACGGCTTTGCTTAGAATGACGTTCACGTCGTAAGCATTGGCTTGTTAAGGGTTAATTTCGAGCATGCGCACTGGGATACCCCCACGGACGGCGCATGCGCCGTTCAAAATAAACGCCATTTACGTCGGGTCAAGACGTATTAACATAAAACACGCCCACATCACATACATTTGAATTGCTCGCCCTTACGCCGGGAGATTTACGATACGCCGCCGTAACTTTAGAGGCAAGTGCTTTGTGAATACAGCGTTACAACGATACGCTACGCCTGCATAAAAATACGATCCGCTACGTGGATCTGCCCCATAGTCTAGCGTGTGTATAAAACACACAGCCATATTTTTTAGCACAGCACTTTTTTATGTTACTGGTATTCTGTGTGTTTGTTTGGTTTTGTCACTGTTCTCTGTGTTTTCCCTGTTGCTGAGCTCTTGTGTTTCCTTCAGTTTCTGTCTTTTTAACCTTTCATTTTATGTTGCTTTGGATTGTTCTCTACAGCATGATTTTATGTTGCTTTGTGTGCTCTCCACAGCATTTTTTTTGCCATTTTGCTTTGCCCCTCATTGCTACTTGCTGCGTCCATCTCTCTCTGCATAATTTCCCAGCTTCCCCCGCATATCTGTGCTTTCTCACTTGTTCCCTGCGTCCTCCCCCTAGTGTATTTTCTTGCTAGCTGCTGTAGTCCTTCCTTTGGTTCTTGTATCCTGTGTGTACCCTGAGTCCATCCTGTGTGCTATCTGCTGCCACTGTGCCCACATATGTGTGTTAAAGAGCTGCACTTGGGAGGCTACCTTGTAGTGCAACATCCACACCTCCAATGGCTCTGGTGAAGACCAAATCGCTTCTTAGATTCTGCAACTCTGACACACCCTTGTTTGTGTGTGGACACACTGCTCCTGCATCTACCAGGATCCATACCCTGGCACATCTGTTAAGTCGCCCCTACTACTCCACTAGATCCAGAGTTTTAAAAATTTTGCTCGAACCATGACAGACAAATCTCCATCACCTGCAGTATTCAACAAATGACTTCTCCAAAGGCTCATTGCTCAGGAATCAAGTCAAAGTAAGGTATGGAATTATGGTGGAAGTGCCTTCATTCCAAAATCAGATTGAAAACACAGTAATCCTCAGGAAGACAAGGGACTATATATTGGCACCACAGAAAAATAAGCTTCAAAAAGTGAAAATATACAAATCTTTATTGTCATGTTACATGATATTATTTTATTATGTACTGTCTCTTTAATGTCTATCTAGTTTGTCTCTTGTGGCATTCCGTAGTTTCCATGCTGCTCAGTCTCCTCCCCCTCTTTTCTGTATCAGTCATTTTAATGCTGTAATTCATGTGACCTGTATGTATCTTCTACCTGGATGGAAGAATCGTTCTTTTACCTGTTGTAACTTGCATTCTACGGATCATACGACGAATAAACATCGCCAGATCTTCTTTCATGTGAGTTGTGACTGAGTAAGCTATCTGGAAAGGTGATTTGGGATGAACAATCTCTTCAGGGCAATGAGCTCCATGTGCTACTGAAAACCACATTCATAGCCTTTGCAGCCGATTCAGAATAGTAAAAGAACGTATCCAGCAGCCTGCACAGAGATAACTGCGTCACAGGACAGATCATAGTGAAGTGTAACTGTGTGTATTGCATGAGAATTCTGCATACAACCCAGCACAGCTTGTTACAGCTCCTCACAGTATACAGACACTCTTCACTGCTACAGCCAAGCCTGTGTACTGCAGGCCATCATGAGTGGAAAGGGCTCAGTGTGTGATGAAACACCACAGCATGCACCACACAGAGAAAGCCAGGATGAGGACCCAGAGTCCACTGCATTGACCAAACGCTCTGTGAAACCCACTTGGAAGGTTAAAGAGAACTATGAATCCATGAGAACTGAACTAGCAACCAGTTTGAAGCAGATTTGGGATAAAATCCTCACCCACATTGATGTGATTTCATGTCCCAGCCATGAGGTACTGCAACTAGAGGGCGCCATAAAGCATCTCTCTGCTTCATATGAACTGTACCAGACTACAAGCAATAAATATAAAACTATTCTGCAAAGCATCAACACTGAGGAGTCCTTAGAGCAACTTAACAATGCCCAGCTTCTTAATGAGGAAAGAGAAAGCTTTATCCAGCGAACTAAAGCAAAGGCAGAAGCAAAATTAATGCTGCCACGGGACACTGTATCTCACAAATCTGTATCCACCAGACGTTCTAAAGGTTCCTCTAGATCCCGAAGTTCAAGGCACTCAACGCTTAGTGAACAGCTAATAAATGCCCGCGCCGAAGCAGAGGCTATCAAGGTACGGGCCGCATATGCAAAAAAGAGAGCAGAAATGGAAACCGAGGCAGCGCATCAAAAGGCAGTAATGGAAGCCGAGGCAGCGCATCAAAAGGCAGCAATAGAAGCTCAAACGGCACGTCAAAGGGCAGCAATTGAAGCTTTAAAGGAACAGAGCAACTACGAGGCAGCTGCAGCAAAACTAAAGGTTTTGGAACAAGCTATCGGTGCAGATGAAAACGCTAGCGAAAGGGTCAGCGTCAAGGCAGATGTAGAAGATCCTTTTGAACGCACTAAGAACTATGTTCTAAACCACAGCAGTGAACACTCAATTACCTCCACGTTTCACGGCAACGCAAGGACTTCACCACATCATCAGGTAAAAGCTGTTCCAGCCACTTCCTACATGCAAACCCACCCCAGTGCAGCTTCTGACTGTCATGCTGATCCCGCATATGTCACAAAACGGCACACTAATCCGCAAGCAAGTCGCCAGCCTCCTGCTAACAGTACTGTTCCAGACCTTCACCCAACAATTCAGCTGAATGCCCTTGCTGCACCATATCTTCCCACGTCTCTTTGCAACGATACCATAAACAATGCAATCCACAACAATCAACCAGCAACCTCTTATGTAAAGTCAGAGGCAACCGATACAACAGAGGTAGTAAAGTACTTACTTCGACATGAGCTCGCCAAGTCAGGCCTAGTAAACTTCGACGACCATCCTGAAAATTATAGAAGCTGGAAAGCCGCTTTCAAAACTACATTAGGCGGTATCGGTATTACTGCCGATCGTGAGCTGGATCTGCTGATCGGGTTGCTTGGCCCACAGTCTACAGAACGTGTCAAGAGCCTCAGGTCAGTTTACATCGACAATCCAACTGCAGGTCTCACCGCAGCATGGGAGCGTCTAGAACAGACTTACGGTAGTCCTGAAGCCATAGAGAATGCATTGCTCAAACGATTGGAAAATTTCCCAAGGATATCTGGTAAGGACAATAAAGAGTTCCAGAGACTCAGCGACCTTCTTCTCGAAGTCCAGCTTGCCAAAACTGACCCTAAGCTACCTGGCCTCAGTTACCTGGACACTGCTCGAGGAGTTAACCCTATCGTTTGCAAGCTTCCGCATGGCCTACAAGAAAAGTGGATCCAAGTTGGGTCATCATACAAACGGGAAAACAAGGTTTCCTTTCCCCTGTTCTCCTACTTCTGCAATTTCGTCAGGAACATTGCTGACACCAAGAACGATCCTAGTTTTGCATTCAGCGAGTTCAATACTCCCTCACCTAAAGGTGACAACCTACATACTAGCTACAGGAACCGCAGAGGTCCCGTGTCTGTTAGGAAGACTGTGGGGAAGACCACTGTGACAAATCTTGCGCTAAAATATGCCTAGTGAATATTCATCACAAGGATCAGCCAGAAAAGACTTTAAGGGTGTATGCTATCTTAGACGATCAAAGCAATCGATCGCTTGCACGATCCGAACTGTTCGATCTATTTTGCACAAAAGGAGAGGTTCACCCTTACACCTTAGGCACTTGTAGTGGAACTACAGAGGTTTTTGGAAGAAGGGCTCATGGATTTATTGTGTCCTCCCTAGAAAATAACCTACAATTACCCTTACCTACACTTGTAGAGTGTAACCAGATACCAGCCAACAAAGAAGAAATACCTACACCAGAAGTTGCCTTCTACCACCCTCATCTAAGGTCAATAGCCAGTGAAATCCCACCACTTGACAAAGATGCTAAAATCCTTCTTCTGCTGGGAAGAGATATTCTAAGGATCCACAAGGTACACAGGCAGGTCAGCGGACCTCCAGAGGCCCCATTCGCCCAGTACCTGGACTTAGGCTGGGTCATCATAGGCAACGTCTGTATAGGCAAAATGAAAAGGCCTACTAACATTTCTTCATTCAAGACAAATGTATTGCCAAATGGTCGTAATACTCACTTTGAGCCATGCCCACATCACTACTGGGTAAAGGAGAAGGTAACTAGCTGCAAGTTGCAACATTGCAACACAAACCTTTCCCGCACCTACGATGACAGCTTTGGTTCTACAGTTTTCAATGTAAGCAGTGAAGACGACAAGTTGGCTCCTTCGGCAGAAGACAAAGAATTCCTTAAAGTAATGGACAATGAGTTCTTTCAGGAAGATTCCAATAGCTGGGTAGCACCCCTACCCTTTCGCCTCCCGAGAGAGAAGCTACCAAACAATCTACATCAAGCAGTCAAAAGATTCTCCTCCTTAAAGCGTACCTTAAGCAGGAAGCCAGAGATGGAAAGACATTTTGTGGACTTCATACAGAATATCTTTGACAGGGGTCATGCCGAACCCGCACCCCCATTGAAAGAAGGAGAAGAATGCTGGTACCTCCCTTCCTTCGGTGTGTATCACCCACGAAAGCCAGACCAAATCAGAGTTGTCTTTGACTCCAGTGCCCAACATGAAGGCTTCTCACTTAACGACATGCTCCTCACAGGGCCCAACTTGAACAACAACCTCATTGGAGTCCTAATTCGCTTTCGTCAAGAACCTGTAGCGGTGATGGCCGACATTAAACAAATGTTCCACTGCTTCATCGTCAAGGAAGATAACAGGAATTACCTCAGGTTTCTATGGCACAAGGACAACGACATCAACAAAGAGGTAATTGATTACCGAATGAAGGTGCATGTCTTTGGGAACAGCCCTTCCCCAGCTGTAGCAATCTATGGACTAAAAAAGACAGCTCAGCTTGGAGAAGCTGAGTATGGATCCGATGCTCGTCAATTTGTTGAAAGGAACTTTTACGTAGATGACGGGCTCAAATCCTTTCCTACTGCTAAAGAAGCAATTAATCTTCTTACCAGAACAAAGGAGATGCTAGCTGTAGCAAACTTGAGACTTCACAAAATTATATCTAACAGCCAAGAGCTAATGAATGCATTTCACCCTGAGGACTATGCTGCCAGTGTGAAAGACCTTGACCTTGGGTAAGACACACCCCCTATGCAGAGAAGTCTAGGTCTGCTGTGGAACATCAAAGTAGACACATTCACCTTCCAGGTGTCAACCTGTGACAAACCCTTCACCAAGAGAGGAGTCTTGTCCGTAGTGAACAGCATCTACGACCCACTGGGATTTATAGCCCCAGTCACCATCCAAGGTAAGATGTTATTAAGACAGCTTACTACTGATAACATAGATTGGGACACTCCGTTACCTATTGAGAAACAACAAAGATGGGAGAAATGGAGAGGTTCTCTGAAGACACTAGAACAGCTCCAAATTCCACGTTGCTATGCCCCAGTCTCCATCTCAGCCGCTGTCCAGAGGGAAATCCATATTTTCTCTGATGCATCAGTTGAAGCTATAGCCGCAGTGGCCTATTTGAAGACTTCAGGAGTTAATGGAGACATACACTGCAACTTTGTTCTAGGCAAGACAAAGCTAACACCAAAACCCGCACATACCATACCCAGACTTGAACTTTGTGCAGCTCTGCTAGCAGTGGAAATAGCTGAAGTCATAAAGAGTGAAATGGACATTAACATTGATTCTTTCACATTTTACACAGACAGCAAGATAGTGCTTGGTTACATTTACAACCAAACTAAACAATTTTACGTGTACGTCAGCAATAGAGTAGAACGTATCAGAAGGTTCTCCTTGCCAAAGCAATGGCATCATATTCCCACTGACCTTAATCCTGCCGATTGTGGGACAAGAGCTATATCTCCAGTAGCTCTCCTCGACTGCTTGTGGCTGTCGCCTCCAAGATTTCTTTCTGAAAACTCCTACTCAATTTCCACGGACACTACCTATGAACTGGTACATCCTGACGATGATAAAGAAATCAGGTCTATGTACACCACACTGTGTACCTCTGCGAGTTCAGAACAAAAACTAAAGTTGCATCGTTTTGAACGTTTCTCAACCTGGTCATCAGCTGTTAGGGCCGTTGCTTATTTGATACACATTGCCCATTGTTTTAAAAGGAGGTTCTGCTCGGACTTTCTCACGACCAATCACGGAATTGGTGCTTCTTCTCCCAAGTGAGTGACTTAGGCAGGAGTACCGGCTATACCTGCTATGGCGGGGAGAATATCACTCACTATTGACTGTGCTACTGTTGAAGTCCCACGATTATAAACGATAGACTACAGGACTCAAGCCATCTGTTTTTTGGACGTCATGTTTCATTGTTCATTTACTGCATATCTTCTTGTGTTTGCGGGTATCTCGTATCTATGGTTTACACACCAGTTTTACCTTTAACGTTTCTTCCCCTACAGGTTCAAGTTGGACTTATCTTTATATATGTAATAGACTTTGAAATCTAAAGATTTCAGGCGGGGAGTGTCATGTTACATGATATTATTTTATTATGTACTGTCTCTTTAATGTCTATCTAGTTTGTCTCTTGTGGCATTCCGTAGTTTCCATGCTGCTCAGTCTCCTCCCCCTCTTTTCTGTATCAGTCATTTTAATGCTGTAATTCATGTGACCTGTATGTATCTTCTACCTGGATGGAAGAATCGTTCTTTTACCTGTTGTAACTTGCATTCTACGGATCATACGACGAATAAACATCGCCAGATCTTCTTTCATGTGAGTTGTGACTGAGTAAGCTATCTGGAAAGGTGATTTGGGATGAACAATCTCTTCAGGGCAATGAGCTCCATGTGCTACTGAAAACCACATTCATAGCCTTTGCAGCCGATTCAGAATATTTATTACAATATATCACAATCCATAAAAATGGGTTAAAAACCTTGATTATATACATCCAACACATTTCGAATAGAGAATTAATAAATCTTCTTCAGGAATGGTCTTATGTAGACACAAGGATTTTCGAAGATGTAAACACAGTATAAGTATATTTGTAGGTTGGAATGATAAGCAAAAGACAGTGACAAAAAGCACATGAATTATCGGGGGGTTCCACCTTACGTTCAGCTTGCCGAACGACCACCATGCACTGCGCCATCGCACAGTGCATTGGAAGCCCTGATTGGCTAAAGCAATAAAAGCTTTTCCCAATGATGGTGCATAGCACTGTCAGAGCCATGATTGGACACTGTGATTGATGATGACTCCAATCATGGCTCATTGCTCTTAGTTCCACTCCACACTATAAAAAAACAATCTTCCCATTGCGGCCATTTGCACTGTGATATTGGCGTGGAGACAGATAAAACAGGGTTCTGTTCAGTGTTACTAGTGAGTTAGTGTGCTATAGTGTACTATTGTGATTCTATTGTGAGTGTAGAGTATCAGTTTTGTGTGAATCTAGTGATAGTGCAGTGTGAGTGTAATGCGACTGTATGACTGTTACTTTAGTGTAATTTTATTTTGTCAGGGTATTTTTCCTGCAGTATATTTTAGTGTGTTACCTGCATGTTTACAACAGTATATTGCAGTGTGTTATTGCAGGTTTACTGCAGTATATTTCAGTGCATTATTTCAGTTGTACCACAGTATATTTCAATGCATTATTGCACATCTACCAGAGTATATTGCAGTGCGTTACTACAGGTTTAATGCAGCATATTTCCATGCATTATTGCAGGTTTACCACAGTATATTACAGTGTGTTACTGCATGTTTAATGCTGTATATTTCAGTGCGTTACTTCATGTTTAAGGCAGTGTATTTCAGTGTGTTACTGAATGTTTAATGCAGTATATTTCAGTGTGTTGGTGCACATTTGCCACAGTATATTACAGCGCGTTACTGCACAATTAATGCAGTATATTTCAGTGTGTTATTGCAGGTATATTGCAGCGCGTTACTGCACGTTTAACGCAGTATATTTCAGTGTTATTGCAGGCTTATTGCAGTGTGTTACTGTACATTTAACGCAGTATATTTCAGTGATTTACTGCACATTTAACACAGTATATTTTAGTGCATTATTGCAGGTTTACTGCAGTATTTTGTCATGCGTTAGTAGTGTTTTACACAGTATATTTCAGCGCGTTATAGCAGGTTTACCGCAATATATTGCAATTTGTTAGGGCACATTTAATGCAATATATTTCAGTGCGCTATTGCAGGTTTACCACAGTAAATTTCAGTGCATTAGTGCACATTTAACACTAGTATATTTATTTGTGTTATTGCAGGTTTACCACTATATACTGCAGTGTGTTAGTGCAAGTTTAATTTCATCCCACACTATAAAAAAAATCTTCCCATTGCGGCCATTTGCACTGTGATATTGGCGTGGAGAGGGATAAAACAGGGCGTTGTTCAGTGTTAATAGTGAGTTAGTGTGCGATAGTGTACTATTGAGATTTTATTGTAAGTGTAGCGTGTCATTTTAGTGTGAATCTAGTGATAGTGCGGTGTGAGTGTAGTGGTACTGTTCATTTTTACTTTAGTGTCACAAATTAGTGTGAATCTAGTGATAGCACAGTGTGAGAGTAGTGCGACTGTGTGACTGTTACTAGAGTGTCATTTTATTTTGTCAGGGTAGGTTTCCTGTAGTATATTTCAGTATATATATTGCTGTGCGTTATTGCAGCTTTACCGCAGTATATTGCAGCACATTATTGTAGGTTTACCGCTGTATATTGCAGTGTATTAATGCACGTTTAACACAGTATATTTCAGTGCATTACTGAGCTTTTAATGCAGTATATTTCAGTGCATTACTGAGCGTTTAATGCAGTATATTTCAGTGTGTTCTTGCAGGTTTACTTCAGCATGATGCAGTGCGTTAGTGCACATTTAGCGCAGTATA
The DNA here is from genome assembly GCF_905171775.1 of Rana temporaria. Lineage (NCBI taxonomy): Eukaryota > Metazoa > Chordata > Amphibia > Anura > Ranidae > Rana > Rana temporaria. Next base: position 69,663,958 of record NC_053494.1, read on the forward strand.
CTTCAGTGTGTTGGTGCACGTTTACTGTAGTACATTGCAGTGTGTTACTGTACATTTAACGCATTATGTTTCAGTGAGTTTCTGTACGTTTAATGCAGTATATTTTAGTGAGTTATTGTAGATAAACTGCAGTATATTGCCATGCATTAGTCACGTTTAACATAGTATATTTCAGTGCATTATTGCAGGTTTTACCGCAGTGCGTTACTGTGCGTTTAATGCAGTAAATTTCAGTGTGTTCTTACAGGTTTACCGCAGTATAATTCAGAGAGTTATTGCAGGTTTACCACTATGTATAGTGCACATTTAATGCAGTATATTGCAGTGCGTTATTACATGTTTAATGCAGTATATTTCAGTGCATAACAGCACATTTAATGCAGTATATTTCAGTGCATTATTGCAGGTTTACCACAGTATATTTTAGTGCGTTAGTGCACTTTTCACACAGTATATTTCAGTGTGTTACTGCACGTTTAATGCAATATATTTCAGTGTGTTATTGCAGGTTTATTGCAGTATATTGCAATGTGTTAGTGCACATTTAGTGCAGTATATTTCAGTGAGTTGGTGCAAATTTATGGCAGTATATTGCAGTGCGTTACTGCACATTTAACAATGTATATTTTAATGCATTGCTGCACGTTAAACTTACTATATTTCAGTGCGTTACTGCACGTTTAATGCAATACATTGCAGTGTGTTATTGCAGGCTTACTGCAGTATATTACAGTTGTAAACTGGGGGATAGGTAGCAGGTACAAAAGCGCCCTAGGATGAGCAGGCACAGATACCAAGTCCATAGGATAGGTGGAACACAATGCAGCGTTTATTGGTGCTATGTACAAAGTCTATTTACAGGTGCTGTACAGTGTGCAGAAAAAAACAAACAGAACAAAAAATAGTTAAACAAAAACCTAGCCGTGTCTTGGCTCTAACTATACGATATATATAGGCCCTAACTACCAGGCTGAACAAGCCTACAGCTTGTCAGCTTCCACAAACTGCTTAACAGTTTTCCACCAACCTCTTGCTCTCACAGATCAGCACTATCTGTGTTTCCCAGGCAGAGCAAAGGCTGTCTGCTCAGGTGAGCTTAAATTGACCTGGGAGAGAGGACCAACACCTGAATTGGATCAGAGATCCCTGAATGTGTAAGAGAGGAGCCTGGGAGATGTATAAACCCTGAACAGGACTTTCCAAGGCTCTCTCTGGGATGCTCTGCTACACATCCTCCCCCCTTGTTTCAACCCTAGGGTTGGAACAGCTGTGGCCCAACAGGAGTGAACATGGGACAGGGCATCTACATTCCCCATCTCAACACCTGGCCTGTGTTTTACAGTAAGGGCCCTTTCACACGGGGTGGATCAGTAATGATCCACCTCCCTGTGTCCGTAATCTCAGCAGGGATCGCTCTGTATATCCCCACTGAGCCGGCGGCTAACAGGGCAGTCCCCGCACACTGTGCAGGGACCGCCCTGTCTTTTCTCCGCTCTCCCCTATGGGGGGATCGGATGAACACGGACCGTCTGTCCGTGTTCATCTGATCCAATCCGCAGACAGAAGAAAAAATAGGACATTCTTCCGTCTGCAAAATCGGATCTTAGCGGAGGCTGGTGATTATGAGTGTCAGCGGATGTTTATCCGCTGACACCCGCAATCACATAGAGACCAATGTATGTCCCCTTTTCATCTGCAAACGGATGGATGAAAAAGCAGACATACAGTGCGCACGTCTGAAAGGGGCCTAAAGGAGAAATCCTGTAGAGCCAAAAACCAACGGTTCACCCATCTATTAGTCTCCTTCTTTTGGTCCATCCATTTCAGGGGAGCATGGTCAGTTATCAACTCGAACTGGCGCCCTAACAAATAGTATCTTAGCGCATCCACGGCCCACTTAATGGCTAAGCATTATTTTTCAATGACTGCATATTTTTTCTCATGATCTCATGCTTTCTGCTTAGGTACACCACAGGGTGTTCTTCCCCATTGTGTACCTGTGACAATACTGCCCCGATACCTACATCAGAGGCATCTGTCTAAATCAAAAAGTCTTTGGAGAAATCAGGGGAGTATAGCACTGACTGTGTATAAAGAGCTTTCTTCAGGACTTGGAAAGATTCTTCTGCTACTGGGGACCATTTCACCATTGCGGAGTCTTTCCCCTTTGTAAGGTCTGTCAGTGGGGCAGCTATAGTTGCAAAATTTGGAATAAACCTTCTATAATACCCTGCAATCCCAAGAAAGGCCCTGACCTGCTTCTTGTTTGCAGGACGTGGCCACTCCTGGATGGATTCTATTTTATTCACTTGAGGTTTAATAACTCCACGGCCAATAGTATAGCCCAAATACCTGGCTTCCTCCAAACCAATGGCACATTTTTTCGTATTTGCCGTAAAACCTTCCTTGAAGAGAGAATCAAGGACAGCTTGGATACGCGGCAAGTGAGACTCCCAGTCAGTGCTATGCACCACTATGTCATCCAGATAGGCTGCAGCATACTGTCGGTGAGGTCTTAGGGTCCTGTCCATGGCCCACTGAAATGTTGCAGGGGCATTTTGCAACCCAAAAGGCATTTTCTTATACTGAAATGAACCCTCTGGGGTCACAAACGCAGTATTTTCGCTGGCACTATCAGTCAGGGGTATTTGCCAATATCCTTTGGTCAAGTCCAAAATGGTCAGATAACGGGCCTTGCAAAGTCGGTCAATAAGTTCGTCTACCCTGGGCATTGGGTATGTGTCAAACTTTGTTACTGCATTAAGCTTTCTGAAGTCGTTACAAAACCTCCAAGTGCCATATGGTTTTGGGACTAGTACAATGGGGCTAGACCAGTCACTATTGGATTCCTCAATAACATCTAGCTCCCACATCCTTTTAACTTCATCACTGATGTAATTTCTTCTAGCTTCGGGAATTCGGTATGGTTTGAGCTTGACACGGACTCCAGGTTCAGTAACCATATCATGCTGAACTGCTGAAGCCGTGCCAGGCAAATTTCTCTCTATTCCTTATCTAGCTTCCTGTTTTTGGGAATATGACAGGGTGTCTGGAATTGTGACCTCAGGGATCAGAGGGGACTCAGTACCCTTAGGCGTTACAGGGAGGGACCTCGCAGTTAATGCCAGTCTAACTGGGCCAAATCTGTTTGGGCTTCCTTTTACCTGGTTGATACACCTTGCAATTGACCTCCCCAACTCTTTCAATTACTTCAAAGGGACCCTGCCACTTATCCAGGAACTTTCTTTTAAAAGTGGGAACTAACACGAGGACCCTGTCACCATGTGAGAAAACACAGAGTTGGGCCCCCCTGTTGTATATTCTCTGTTGAGCTGCTTGGGCCTGCAGTAAGTGTTCTTTTACCACCGACATGATTGCTGCAATCCTGTCCTGCATTTGAGCGACATGCTCAATGACACTTTTGTGGGGTGTCTGCTCCCCCTCTCAAGTTTCCTTGGCTATGTCCCTGAGTCCCTGAGGGTGTCTCCCATAAAGCAGCTCAAATGGAGAGTACCCCGTATAGGACTGGGGAACCTCCCTGATGGCGAACATCAAGTTTCGTCCATGGATGTCCCACAGCTGACCTGGGGAGTAGGTGAGTCTATCCCTGTACCCCCTCAGGAGCCGCTGATTAGTTTCGGATCAGCGTATTAAGTTACCTCTATGTAGTGTCTAGGGGTGAAGGTAGTAAGTAGAGCAGTAATCGAATGTCCAATCTGTAGATGAAGTTTTCTGAATGCTTTATTTCTCTGGTCAAACACGACCAACACATCAACTTGAGGTTGACAGGATAGGTTGATGAAAGTAGAATAACTTTGCAGTATCAGGCTTTGGATAAAGAAAGCAGTCCTGCCTTCTGGTAATTGTATCAGTACGTCGCCACTCCCGCCGGAGTGGGTGAAGTGCCGCTGGACAGACCTCCCTCACAGGCCTGGCAGCCAGAGCGCCACTTAAAGCTTCTGGGAGGAACAAGTCTCTACCACCGACTTGGCTCTGATTAAATTAAGGTGTTGGATGAGACCTCTGCCACAGGCCTAGTGCTGGAATTGTGAACAACAGAGCAAATCCTCCCAATAAATCACGTCGGGGTCACCGGTTGACAGCGTAAGTGTACCTATCAATGTCTGGTCACCAAATCCCTGATGGTTCGTTCAAGCCCTTTTGGATAACCTGCCTCCAGGTTCTTCTCAAGCTGATCCCCCATCAAACAGCATACAGCTTGGGATCTTCTCAGTAGAAGTGGGGACCCAGTAAGTCACTGGGGCCCCTTGGCAGCATCAGCCACTCCAGGCCAGGAGGGCCCGGAGTCAGGAACTTTGCGTAGCACGCGACCCCAGGCCAGGTAGGCCATAGTGACGAGGCCCGTGATGTGCGCACACCCTAAAGGTGGGTGCCGCATCCGGAACCAGGAACCCGCGAAGAACCCAGAACAACGGCCTCCGCCACAGAAATACCTCTCCCCAGCATGCCCCGTGAGGGAAAACTCCTCTAATTGGCTGCTGGGAAGAAGCGGCTCCGCCTGGACCTCTCTGGTGCCACCTGTCGCCCAGAGATGATACTGCATCCCTGGAACGCAGGCTGACCCACAGAACAATCCAGATTTGGCGACAGCCAAATTTGACAAAATCAAGAATGAGAGCAACATAACTCTCTCATTCCCCACTGAATTTAACATATCGTCCTTTCTGAAAGTAAAGGGGCTCTACACTTGTCATCAACCTTTTTTTTTTTTTATAAATTCTTTATTTTTCATTTTTCCTCATTTCACAATTCCACAAGAACAGGGATGTTATCATATCAGAAAACAAAAGCCAACAATCTAACCACTATACGTTGTACTTGTTCCTGACCTATCGCTAAACTTAACTGCTTCTAACACATATACTACCATATAGATCCAAAACTAATTCCTCGCTCTTCTTATTTCCTATTCCCCCGGGACATTTAACCTGTCCTCTCTCTGTTTAAGAAATTGAGAAACCCAGTCTCCCCCTCACCCACCCCAACGTCCGGACCCCTTGTCCAAAAACCTTCCCGAGCCCGGACAAAAAAAAAAAGAAGAAAAAAAAAAATAATAATTTCAGTTCCTCCCTCTCCCCCCCCCTACTCCCCTCGTTCCCTATAACTATCATAGGGAGCCCATATCTCCCTATACTTCCCCTCCTGTTCCCTCAAAGCCATCGTGAGATTTTCCATACATTGGATTTCCCTGATTTTTTCATGCCATTGAGGTCTACTTGGTGAGCACGTGCTCTTCCATAAAGCTGGAATGCAAGCTCTAGCTGTTATTAGTAAATGTCTTACCAAAGCTTTTTTATAATTTACTACTGATATCGGGATGTCTAACAACAGGTAGACCGCTGGATTCTCTCCAGAGACATTTCAGTTATCTCTTCTATTTCCTCTGCCACCATCCTCCAGAAATCTTTCACCTCCTTCACAGTTCCAAAAAATATGTATCAGAGTTCCTTCTTCTTTTAGACATCGCCAACAAAGATTTGACGTTTGTGGAAAAATTTGGTTTAAAACTTCCGGGGTCTTATACCACCTACTCAGGATCTTATATCCTCCCTCCTGGTATTTGGATGCTAGAGAGGCTTTATGATTGAACTCAACAAATTTTTCCCTTCTGGTTCTCTGTAAAAGTTACCCCTAGGTCTCTCTCCCAAGTATGTAATAAAGCTATTTCTTGTGGAGCTTTAAGTTCATTTAACAGGGAGTAAAATATTGATAACGAATGTCTCACCGCTTCTCCCTTGAGACACAATTTCTCAAATTCCGACAAACTCGTCCTCACTTTTGTCTGGCTCTGTATTGATCGCAGGAAACCCTTAGCTGGTCTTCGCCTGAATGGTTCGAAAACCTCTGCTAATTCACTTTCAATTTCCTCCCATGTCATTACCCGATTTTCCTTCTGGAAGTGAATCAATCTAGTTTTGCCTTGTCTTTTTAAATTCTCGAACCCTGGGTCGTTTACACCTGGCATAAATGCCGGGTTTCCCAGGACCGGAGTCAGAGGATTTGCTTCTGTTTCATCATTTGATTTTCTAAATACTTTTTTCACCACTTTAACTGTCGTCCCTATTGTTGGGTGCTTTTTAACTGATTGTGGTAGAATGGATCTAGAAAGCCAAATTAGTCCTTCCAACGGTATTTCTATCATTGCCTGTTCTAAGAGGATCCATGGTTTGATCTTCGGAGTAACACACCAATCAAGAACTCTTGACAAATGTACAGCCTCATAGTATGCGAGTGGGTCTGGAAAACCTATGCCCCCTTTTTCTTTAGGTAAAGTTAAGATATCTCTCCTGACTCTGGCTGGTTTCCCTGCCCATATAAATCCCGCAAACTTCGTTCTAATCTCTTTCAGGAACCCTTGAGGTATACTGGTAGGGAGTGTCTGTAATAGATATAATATCCTCGCATTGCATTCATCTTTATATATTGACCCTGCCAAACCAGGTAAAAACCTCCTTATCCCATTTCTGTAAATCACGTTTTATTTTGCCTTGTCAACGGTGCTAAATTTAGCTCTAAGATTCTATTTAGTTTCTTCGGGATTTTAGTCCCAGATATCCGATATGAGGAATTTGTCCATTACAATGGAAAAGAAGCGCTAATTGTCGTTGTTGTACCACATTCATCTCCACCCCATTGCCTCCGACTTGTCATAGTTTACTTTAAAAATTTGAGGAGCGCGCCATATTTAGCAATCTCAGCCAGCAATGGGGGGAAGAGATAAAATAGGTTCCGTAAGAGAAAACATCAAATCATCCGCAAAAGCAGCTAATTTGTATACTCCTCCCTTTACACAGATACCTCTGATATCGGTATTCAGCCTTATTGTCCTCAAAAAGGGTTCAAGTGTCAAAATAAAAATAATTGGTGACAGAGGACAGCCTTGCCGCGTCCCATTCCGTATCTCAAAGGGTTCCGACATAGTCTCGTTTATCTTTATTCTAGCTTTCGGCTGTGAATATAGGCTCATAACCCATCTTTGCATCCCCTCCCCCAAACCGATATATTTTATAATTGCTTTTAAGAATTTCCAGTCGACCCTATCAAACGCTTTTTCAGCGTCGGTAGATACCAGAACTAGTGCTTTCTTAGATACCTGGGAGAGATGGATCGCGTTAATCACCCGCATCGTATTTTCCCTGCCTTCCCTTCCTGGGGTAAATCCCACCTGATCTTGGTGTATCAAATCAGGGATATGTGGTAATATTCTATTTGCTAGAATTTTTGTAAAGATCTTCAAGTCAACGTTTAATAGCGATATAGGGCGATAATTGGAACATAGTGTTAAATCTTTTCCCTCCTTAGGTATAACCGCTATATGTGCCATAAGGGCTTCATCCGGTATCCCCTGTCCTTCTCTTATCGCGTTATATGCTTTTAGAAATCTTGGCATCAGTTTTTCTGCATAGGTCCGAAAGTAAAAAGGGATAAAACCCGTTGGGGCCGGGGGCTTTACCCTGTTTTTAGCAATTTAAGGGTATTTGTGAATTCCTCAGCCGTAATCGGCCCTTCCATATCTCTCCCAATTTCCTTCTGCTATTTCGGCATTCCCGCTTCTCTATATATTCCTTTTATCTTCTCCTCCTGCCTACTCATCTTTCCTGTGTCCCTCTCTTCTTTTAGTTGATATAAATTCGTATAATAATTTTTAAATACTTTTGCAATTACTTGTGAGGATTTCACTATCCTATCTCCTGTTGTTTTGATGCCATCTATATGATTTTGGGTCCTCGTTTCTCTTAATGCCCTCGCTAGCATTCTACTCGGCTTATTGCCATATTCATAGAAGGCACGTTTACATCTTTTTAGTGAGGCTTTTGCATTGTCTGTTAGTAACAGATTCAGTTCATCTCGCGTCTGCCTCAACTTCTCCTCAATCTGAATTGCCAACGTTTTTTTATGTACATTTTCTAATTTACGAATTTCTCCCAGTAATGTTTCTATCTGTCTCCCTATCCTACGTTTCCTTTGTGTTCCCATTGAAATTAAAATCCCTCTCATAAAGCATTTATGCGTTTCCCAAATACAACTAGGCGACACCTCTCCCACCTCATTATCAGAAAGAACCCTTCCATTTCCTGAACTATTTTTTCCTCATACTCTGGGTCTTTCAGAAGGGACTCGTTGATTTTCCAGTGCCACTCGCGAGCTACGGGTTCTCCCCATTCCAGTATACAATTGTCGGTGAGTGATCAGAAATTGTAAATGATCCAATGGAGGCCTCCACAATATTCTGTTAAACTATGCTGGTGATACAAATATATAGTCTATTCGGGAATATGTTTATGTTTGGCTGAAAAAAAGTGTAGTCTCTCTCATGGGTATGACTATCTCCAGCTATCTACCACCTGTAATCTTCTGTAGCAGACTCTTTGCTTTACTTAATTTGCTATATGATAGGTGTGATGCTCCCTTAGATGTATCTAGGATAGGATCTAGGGCCATATTCAAATCCCCTGCCAGTATGATTCTTCCTTCTGCATTCAAATGAATCACATTAATGTATTTCTCCAACGCTGCAATCTGTCTTCATTAGGCATCTAGACGTTAACCAGAGTTACTTTCTGGTCGTTTAGATATCCTTTACTATAAGTAGACGCCCTTCTCATCCTGAATTACCTTTAGTTCTTTCATATAATCGTCTTTTATGCATAATTGCCACCCCCTTCGTCTTTGTTGTCGATGAGGAACTCTGATAGACAATTGGAAATCTATGATTGCCCAGTTTTGGGTTTTTATTTTTCTTAAAATGAGTCTCTTGGAGAAAAACGACCTGTGTCTTTAGTCTCCATAATTTGCTAACAATTTAGATCTTTTCTCAGGGTTGTTTAACCCTTTTACATTATAAGACATCAAATTGATCTTAGCCATTTTAGAATCTCAATCACGTGGCTCCTTGGGAAACTAATAGGTGCCCAATGAGGAGATAAAGGGCTAAAGATAGGGGAATCCCCCCCAAAAGAGGGAGAAAAACGGGCGAGAGAGGAGAGAGAAAAACGAGAGAGAAAGGAAAAAAAAAAAAAAAAAAAAAAAAATATATATTTTCTCTAGTCCTTCAATCCGGTTGATCCCCTAGGATCCCAGAGAGGACAAACAAAAAAAAAAAAAAAAAAAAAAAATTAAGCGTCTCCGACTTCCCTCCACACGGAGGAGAGGCGCTTTAGTGGGCTAAGGTGTGTGAGCACCGAGGAGAGTCACGCCCTATTATAAGTCCGGGTGCGCTTCCCTGAGTTACCCCTTTCAATCCCCTTTTCCCCTCCACCCCCCAATTCTAGTCGAGCACACGAAAAATGAGATATCCCCCCCATCATAAAGACCTTACCGCTTAGACATATTCAGTCGTATACATATACTATATAAGCACATTTAGACATATAAATCTGTCTACCTGTCTAACTGTCTACCATTTAGAGGTAAAATAAAAATTTTTTTTTTTTTTTGTCTTTTTTTTTTCACCTTTTAAACCCCTATTATCATGTTACCACCGACGTACTTCTGAGCTCCCCCCCTCTCCACTCTCTCTCTCCTAACCTCCTAACTATTAACATCTTAACTCTTTATGTCTGCCCCCCTCTTGTGTCCCACCAAGAAAAAAAAAAAAAAAAGAGGAGAGAGAAGAAAAAAAAAAAAAAAAAAAGGTTCTATTCCCCTTTCCCTTACCCTTGCCTCTTCCTTCTTCCTTCGTTTTCCTATTAGGTCATCTTATTAGGCCCCTGTTATCCCCAAAACTCGCTCACCCACTCTTACCCTCCCCACCTACCCCTATACCATCTTCCCTTACCCCTTGCCCCTCCCTCCCACCTCTATGTCCTATTCCAAAAAAGTATCATGGCCTATTGGCCTTTAGTGTTTCATAAGTGAGTAAATGTAAAGGTGTCAGCCCTTTTATTGTGACTCCTCTATCCCCCCGAACCCTCTTTTCGATCACCCCAAAAAAAAGAAAGAACAATCCCCCCCCCCCCCTTCTTCAATTCTCAACTGTCCCCACATCCCTAGTCTCCCCTATAGAGGAACCACCTTATACCTATGCCCATCCAATCCATCCATCCCCCCCCTATTATAGACTCCAGATGGTCATATATTAGTACCTTCCCTGATCCATAAATCAAACGATCAAGGGCTCTAGTGACATAGTGGACTTAGTAAACCCCCCCCCCCAAAACAAAAAAAAAACCACATTCTCTCACAACGCCCCCCCCCCTTTTATTTTTTTTAAAACACCCCCCATCCTGGCCCTCCCTCACGAAACCCCCCCCTAACCCCCCCCCCCAAAAAAAAAAAGAGCGTGGCTGGAGATGCTGGCCTACTAGCCCACCTATGTTTCTGGGTCTTTCCTCTGTCATTTTCCTAGTGCTCTATTTGGCCCATAATAGACCCACCTCAGGGAAGAGGAGCAAAGGGAGCATCTGTAAATTTATACACATATATACACATATGAGCGGGACGATAAAGCCCCACCACTCAGAAATATTCCACTCTTAACTTATAGCCTTCCCCACATGGGGATAGTACCTTCCCTCCAAGACCAAGTCCGAGTGTTCTCCAAAGAAAAAAAAAAAGACCTCCAACGAGAAAAACAGTCGGATATGGGTATGAACCTCAAGAATCACCAAAAAAATACTCTCCAGAAGGCCTCCACCCAAGTGGGTCGGGTAGAGACAAAGAGAGAGAGAGTACAACAAAAAAAAAAAAAATGAAAAAAGGGGAGAAAAAAACAAATAAAAATACACCTTCCCCTGGGAGGGGCCATCTTCCATAAGTCTCCTCCATCTCCTCTTTCTCTTCAGAATTGGGGTGGGGAACTCCCCATGTCCTCTACAGTCTTCACCCCTTTTAACCTTCCCTCACCACCGTTTTCTAGACTCTCTTTCAGCTGATGACTGGCAGCTCTAACCAGTAGGGACTGCTATTGGTGTTGACCCCAAAAAATCAAAAAGCGCTGGGAGCTGGGACGGCTCTCTTAGATTAAAATTCCTTCTTCTTTTTTCACATTAACGGCCAACGGAAACCCCATCTGTATATGGCTCCTTGACCGTGTATATGTTCTAGTAGGGGCCTTAACAAGCGCCGTCGGGCTTTAGTTTGCCAACACAATCCGGAAATATTTGTATATTCGCCCCCTCCCAGATCACCGGTCCTTCTTTCCATGCTTCCTGAGAATTTCTTCTTTTTCTCTATAAAAATGTATCGACATAACACATCACGAGGGTTAGTCTGGTCTGGATCTTGTTGTTGGGACCTTATGGACCCTGTCTAGCTCCAGGGGGGAGCCTGAGTTTTTTTTTTAGAATTTTATTTAAAGATAGCCAAAGCAGCTTCCCTTAATCCCTTAGCAGCTTCACAACTTTCTGGTATTCCTTTTATGCGCACATTATTCCTTCTACTTCTGTTATCTGCCTCTTCAGCATTAACTGCAATCTGACCAGCTGCTGTTGCTGTTTCTCACACTTTTCTTCTAGTACCCCCAATCTGAAGTCCGACGACCACTTGTTGCTCCTCCAATATGCCCACTTTTTGCTCCCCACACCCCCCCACTTTTATTCCGGACTTCTTCCAACTCTTCTTTCCAAGTTCTCGTCATTAGCGTTAACATTTTCTGGATATCGTCTCTGGTTGGGAGAGCCTGAATAAGCCCTGTCTTAACTGGCCGCATATCAGGTATCAGCCTGATTCAAATGTATCCCCCGTATCGGGCATACTCTGTGCGTTCTGTATGCTAGACTGCATAACTTCTTCTGATATATGTTCACTCTCTTTAGAACTTAATATTTCACCACTTGTTGCACCCTTCTCCCTCTGGTTTAGAGGTGGGGATGGTCGCAGGGGATATAGGGGTTGTAGACATTAGTGCTACTATAGATGGTGTCTTTGTACACTCTCTAGACCCCTTATCATATCCCCCGCTATATTGTCAGCTATTTCCAGCAAAGCAGACCGTAACAGTATGGGTGTTTCAAAAAGTACCTTTATTCCACGCCGTTGCTTCTGAGGCCACCTCCGTCCACCCCTCCGCTGGGGGTCTCTCAGTCTCACCTATGATGCGTAAATCACCTGTATTGTCACCGCTTTGACCACCGGGTAGCTGGACTAGAGGACTGGGTCTGAAGCAGTTACCACTCCTCACAGCAATCAACTGTTGTCCTTTTATCACCGGGAAAGTCTGATACAGATACAAGGTGTATTCTGATCACAGTTACAGCTACAGCTTTAAGGGGACTTTCAGATAGTGATTCCCTCCTCAGAACCCTGCTTCCGACCGAAGGCTTCCTCTGCTGCCTCAGCCCCCCTCCTCACCGTCATGTAGCGTGTGATGTATGAGTGGCAGGGGCTTGAACACCTCTACGCGTCTCCTTGGCTCTTTCCCCCGCCGCGACATCAGCTGTCTGGAGCCTCTGTCAGGTACTGCGCTCTCCACCCGCTCACCGCAGACTTTCGATGGGGGTATGGGGGTATCGGAACCGTCGGTCAGGTGCTGCGCTCTCCCCCCCGCTCACCGCAGACTTTCGATGGGGGTAGAGGGGTCCCGGAACCGTCGATCTCCTGCTTCAACGCACCACGGACTCAGAGCTCTCCTCACTAGCGTGCGTTCACTCCTCCATGCTCACACCACCGTCCCGGAAACGGACGTCATCAACCTTTTTTAACATACTCTTTAATTTCTTATTGAAGCGTTGGACCAAGCCATCCATTTGAGGATGATACACCGAGATTCGTAACTGTGTCACCTTAAATAACTTGCACAACTCCCTAGTTATTCGTGACATAAATGGGGTACCATGGTCTGTAAGGACTTCTTTAGGGACGCCAACCCGACTGAACACCATAAACAGCTCTTTGGCAATGTTTTTAGCAGATGTGGCGCGTAAGGGAACGGCCTCGGGGGAACGGGTAGTGTAATCCATGATCACGAGGATATACTGATGACCGTGGGCAGATTTGGGGAGCGGACCCACAAGGTCCATGGCAATCCTCTCAAAGAGCACTTCAATAATGGCCAAGGGCACTAAAGGACTTTGGAAGTGGGGCAGTTGGGCTGACATCTGACACACAGGACAGGATTGACAATAATTCTCAATATTTTTCTGTATCCCAGGCCAGTAAAACCTGCGCAACACCCTTTCAGTGGTTTTCTCAACCCCTAAATGGCCTCCTAGCAAGTGCCCATGGGCAAGTTCCAACACCACCCGTCTGTATGGCTTAGGGACCACCAACTGTTCAACCACGTCATCATTCATTTTACATACACGATACAGTAAATCCTCATTGCTGCAGAAATAAGGAAAACAGGGCCTGTCCCCTGGTTCGACAGGTACATCATTAATCACCATTACATTTTGACAGGCCCTGGCAAGGGTAGGGTCTTTTCTCTGCTCAGTACCAACATTTTCTTTGTGCACATTAAGGTCAGCAAACTCCAATGTAGGCTCAGATTCAGAAGATGGCTTTCCAGCTCTATTGGTTGTGGGTACTTCCTCAGGCTCCTCCAGATCTCCTGCCATAACTGAGAAAGGATAACCCGGAGAGCACTGAGAGGAGTCCCCTGAACCCACAATATCAATAATAGCCATGAGTTCTGGCTCTGCGACTGAGTCAGGTACCGCGACCGGGTTGGGAGGATCCCACAGTTCCCAAAACTTAGGGAAGTTTCTACCAATGATGGCCACATGCACCAAGTGGGGCACAAGTCCGACCGGATCGGACACCGTACCTAAGCCAGTTTTAAACTGAACAGTGGCTATAGGATACTCCTGGGTATCCCCATGTACACAGATCACAGCAAATTTTTTAGCATGAAAATTCACAGTTTCAACCATCTCAGCTGTAAACCAAAATAACTAGACTTCCAGAGTCCAGCAAGGCTGTAATAGGCTTATTATTAACAGTAATTTGACACATGTGTTTCCCCAATGTCACGGAAGCATGAATCAGACGTACAACAACAGATAAATTAAATAGGAAGGCTTTATTAAAAACCAAACAGCAAGGTTAAAGTCCAAACGGATGATCAAACAGTAAGCAGAGTCTTCCACCGGAGCCAGGGTCGATAGCCAGGAAATGGGAGTCAGCCAGCCAGAGTCTGTAGTCAGAGAGAGGTGGTGAAACGAAGCTGGGGATCAGGAGCCAGAAGGATAGTCCGAACGAAGCCGGGATCAGGAGCCAGAAGAACGTCCATGGAAGCCGGGTCGGTAACAAAGTGCAAGCAGCACAATACAGGAACGTGTAGACGAGAGGCCCAAGCAAGGACATGCTGCAACAGCCCTCATATATATATGCTGAGCATCCAGCTCCTCCCAGTGGGAAGGAGGAGCCGCAGGGCGTGGTAAGTTTATAAAAACCCCAGGAAGCAAGATGGCTGCCAGCACATGTCAGAGATAAGAAGCCTGCAAGGAGGTAAGACCATGACAGTACCTCCCCCTCAAGGGCCCCTCCTCCGCGGCGCAAAAAATGGTTTCCGGGGGAAGCGCGCGTGGAAGGCTCGGAGCAAGACAGGAGCGTGGACATCTGCGGAGGGAACCCAGGAACGCTCCTCTGGACCATAACCACGCCAGTGGACCAAAAACTGCAACCAACCGCGGACCAAGCGTGAGTCCAGGATATCGCTCACCTCATATTCTTCATGGTCGCCCACCTGGAGCGGACGAGGCCGAGGAACCGAGGAGGTGAAGCGATTGCACACCAGTGGTTTCAACAGGGAAATGTGAAACACATTGGAGACCTGCATGCCAGGTGGGAGCGCAAGGACATAGGCAACCGGGTTTACCCTGCGGAGCACTCGGAAGGGACCAACAAAGCGAGGAGCCAGCTTAGGAGTGGGCACTCGAAGGTTGAGGTTGCGAGTGGACAACCATACACAGTCTCCGACCTGGTAGGAAGGAGCAGGCAACCGTCTGCGATCAGCTTGGAGTTTCTGGCGCTGCGCAGAGATCTCGAGGGACCTCTGGATCTGTACCCAAGAAGCACGTAGAGCGGAAAGGTGATCCTCCACAGCCGGAATATCTTGGGGAGAGAATGACTCTGGTAACACGGCAGGTTGGAACCCATAATTGGCCATGAAGGGAGACGTCCCAGATGAAGAGTTAACCGCTGTGTTCCTGGCGAACTCAGCCCATAGCAGAAGGTCAACCCAATTGTCCTGATGATCGGAGACATAGCAACGAAGAAATTGCTCCAGGGCCTGATTGGATCGTTCTGCGGCCCAATTGGACTGAGGATGGTAGGCCGAGGAGAAGGAGAGCCGAATCCCCAGTTGGGAGCAAAAGGCGCACCAGAACCTGGACACAAACTGACTTCCCCGATCCGACACTATCTCTTTGGGCAAACCGTGCAACCGAAAGACCTCCCTGGCGAAAACCGTGGCCAACTCTTGTGCGGAAGGTAATTTCTTGAGTGGAACACAGTGGCACATTTTGGAAAACCGATCCACAATCATGAGAATGACCGTATGGCATCGGGTCGCAGGAAGGTCCACAATGAAGTCCATCCCAAGGTGTGACCATGGGCGATCCCCAGTGGTAATGGGTTGTAGAAGGCCAAACGGAAGGTGCCGAGGGGACTTATTCTGGGCACAAACAGAGCATGCCGCTACATATGCGGCAATGTCAGAACGTAGAGAAGGCCACCAGAACAAACGTGAAACAGCCGAGGACAACTGATTTTTTCCAGGATGCCCCGCGGTTTTGGAGTTATGGTAGGTTCGCAACAACTGAGTGCGCAACTCCTCAGGCACGAAACATCTGCTGTTAGGTCTCCCAGAAGGAGCACCAGATTGGGCCACCAAAATCTGCTCCCCAAGGGGAGAGGTCAGGCTGGTGCGAATGGCGGCCAGGATCTGATTTGGAGATATGACTGAAGTCGGTATCGATTCCTTCCTGGACAGCTCGGAGTATTGACGTGATAAGGCATCCGCCCTGACGTTCTTGGAACTGGGTAAATAGGAGACCACATAATTAAAATGTGACAGGAACAGAGCCCATCTGGGCTGACGGGGTGTCAATCTCTTAGCCTCCAAAAGGTAAGTCAGATTCTTGTGGTCCGTCAGGATGAGAACCGGAACCACCGAACCCTCGAGCAAGTGCCTCCACTCTTTGAGAGCCTGTACGATGGCCAACAACTCTCTGTCACCAATCTGGTAGTTGTACTCCGCGAGAGACAGTTTCCTGGAGTAAAACCCATAGGGAAGCAGGGGACCCTCTGGTGTCCAACGCTGAGACAGAAGGGCGCCTACTCCCGTCTCAGACACGTCCACCTCAAGAACAAAGGGCAACCCAGGGTTGGGATGAGACAGTATTGGAGCCGACACAAAGGCAGATTTTAGAGCCTCAAAAGCCCGGGTGGCCTCGGCCGGCCAGACATAGGAATTACTGCTCTTCCTGGTCAGATCCGTGAGAGGTTTGGCCAGCATGGAGAAGTCCCTGATGAATTTCCGATAATAATTGGCGAAGCCCAAAAAGCGCTGCAGGGAACGAAGACCACTGGGTTGGGGCCACTGTAAGACTGCCGAAACCTTCTCAGGGTCCATGGAGAACCCCTCCTCGGAAATGATGTAACCTAAGAAGGTTACCTGGGACCGGTGAAATTCGCATTTCTCAAGCTTACCGAAAAGCTTGTTCTCTCGTAACCGTTGCAGCACACGCTTGACATCCAGAATGTGGGCCTCCATGGATTCAGAGTATACCAAGATATCATCCAAATAGACCACCACACACTGCTGCAGCAGGTCACGGAAAACATCGTTGATAAATTCCTGAAAGACTGCGGGCGCATTGCACAACCCAAAGGACATAACCAGGGATTCATAATGACCGGTCCTGGTGTTGAACGCGGTCTTCCACTCGTCACCAGCCTTGATCCTTACAAGGTTATATGCCGCCCTCAGGTCGAGTTTGGTAAAGACCGTGGCCCCCTTGAGGCGATCGAACAACTCCGAAATCAATGGAATCGGGTATGCATTCTTAATCGTGATGCGATTTAGGCCCCTAAAGTCGATGCAAGGCCTCAACTCTCCGCCCTTCTTTTTTACAAAGAAAAATCCAGCCCCTGCCGGGGAAGAGGATTTGCGAATTTGCCCCCGGGAAAGCGCCTCCTTGACGTACTCCTCCATGGCCTCATTCTCCACAACCGACAGTGGATAGACCCTGCCACAAGGAGGAATGGCACCAGGTTGTAAATCTATGGCACAATCATATGGGCGGTGCGGAGGTAGGAACCCAGCGCTCACCTTATCGAATACATCCCGGTACCCCTCGTATTCAGGAGGCAACACAGAGTCCGAGGAGGTACACAACAACTTGACAGGCCCATGGATGCAACTAGCCCCACACTGTGGTGACCACGAGCGGATCTCGGCCGATCTCCAATCGAAAGTCGGATTATGCTTCTGGAGCCAGTGGTACCCCAAGACCAACGAGTAGTGTGGAGACGAAATGACCTGAAGGCAGGCCGACTCCCTGTGAATGGCCCCAATGGCTAACTCCACTGGAAGGGTCTCATGAGTCACCTACGACGGCTGGAGGGGTCTGCCGTCTATCGCCTGGAGAACCAGCGGGGAAACTCGAGCCTGCAGAGGAATGGAGTTAGCGGCAGCAAATTTACTATCGATGAAAAATCCACCAGCACCAGAGTCCACCAACGCCTGGGTCGTCACCGAGCCCCAGACCCAGGAGAGAACAACGGTGATCAGTTGTTTATCAGCATGGGAAACCGGGGACGAAGAGACTCCACCCAAGATCTGCCCCCGACAGGATCTCAGGTGCGAGCGTTTCCCCGGACGGTTCGGACATGACAACCGAAAATGCCCGCTGAGACCACAGTACATGCATCGGCCCTCGCGTCTCTGGAATGCCCTCTCCCCTTCGGACAAGCAAGCAAACCCTAGCTGCATGGGCTCACCCCCAGGCAAGTCAACCCCAGGAGGCGTGGGAGGAGAGAGAGGCACGGGTGGGACAGTAAACGTAGGCGCCAATCTGTTAGGAGGCCTCCGCAGGCTCTCCCTAAAGGAAGGTCTCTCCCTGAGTCTGGTGTCAATCAATATCAGGAAAGAAATATGAGCCTCGAGCTCCACTGGTAGGTCCTTAGCCTCAACCTCATCTTTTAAGGCATCCGAGAGACCATGGGAGAAAGCAGCGACCAGAGCCTTATTATTCCAGCCCATCGCTGCTGCCAGGGTACGAAACTCAATGGCGTATTCGGCTACCGATCGTGAACCCTGTCTGACGGACATAAGGAGCTTCGCAGCAGAGGCAGAGCGAGCCGGCACATCGAACACCTTCCAAAGAGAAGCAACAAAACCGGAAAACTCGGCAACCACCGGATTGTTGTTCTCCCATAAGGGACTTGCCCAGGCCAAGGCCTTGTCCGAGAGCAGCGAGATCAGGAAGCCCACCTTCGATCTCTCAGTGGGAAAGGCATGTGGCAGAAACTCGAAATAAATGCCCACTTGGTTAAGGAAACCTCGGCACTGAGTCGGCTCTCCCCCAAAGCGCTGCGGGAGGGGGGCAGAGCCGGTCATACCCTGAGACACCGCAGGCGCAACAACAGGTGTCGGGGTAGACTCTGGCGCAACAATCGGAGCGGCAGTAGGAGTGGACCCAGGAGCGACAACCGGCCTATCGGTAATGGGAGCGAGATTAGCCGTGCGTGCAAGCAGGGTTTGCAACGCCTGAGCGAACTGACCCAGCAGGTGATCCTGCTAATCCAGTCTGGCAACCAGCATGGGTAGCGAAGGTGGCCCTGTACCGTCAGAATTCATGGCTTGGGCCTAATGTCACAGAAGCATGAATCAGATGTACAACAACAGATAAATTAAATAGGAAGGCTTTATTAAAAACCAAACAGCAAGGTTAAAGTCCAAACTGATGATCAAACAGTAAGCAGAGTCTTCCACCGGAGCCAGGGTCGATAGCCAGGAAATGGGAGTCAGCCAGACAGAGTCCGTAGTCAGAGAGAGGTGGTGAAACAAAGCAGGGGATCAGGAGCCAGAAGGATAGTCCGAACGAAGCCGGGGATCAGGAGCCAGAAGGAACGTCCGTGGAAGCCGGGTCGGTAACAAAGAGCAAGCAGCACAATACAGGAACGTGTAGACGAGAGGCCCAAGCAAGGACATGCTGCAACAGCCCTCATATATATATGCTGAGCATCCAGCTCCTCCCAGTGGGAAGGAGGAGCCGCAGGGCGTGGTAAGTTTATAAAAACCCCAGGAAGCAAGATGGCTGCCAGCACATGTCAGAGATAAGAAGCCTGCAAGGAGGTAAGACCATGACACCCACATTTGGCTCTGCAGCGCATGAAACAGCAGCAAGCATAGACTGCCTTCTAATAGATAGATCACACTGCATTGGTTCATCTGTCAATGGACAGTTTGCTGCAACATGTCCCAGTTCTTGGCAATGAAAACACCTGTTTCCCCAGTTTAGTTTGCTGACAGGCAGTGGCTTCCCTTGTTTGGGATGCCAAACTTCAGTCCTGGCACCAAAAATCCTCCCCCCTATTTCCTTGCCATGCTTACCACTAACTTCCCCTGGAACAGTCTTACTGGTTGCCTGGGGAGACCGTGGCTTTGGGTGGAAAGTCCGTGCGGCTGTAAGGGTGGTGATCAGGTTCTCTGCAGCAAAGTACCTTTCAATGAGTTCCACCAGGTTATCTGCTGACTTGGGGTCTTCTTGACTCACCCACTTTTGCAGGAGAATTGTCAGTGACCTCAGGAATTGGTCCATGACCACACGCTCCACTATTTGTGGCACAGACAGGGACTCCAGCTGTAGCCATTTCCGCACCAGGTGGATTAGATCAAACATCTGCGATCTTGGGGGCCTCTCATCTTGGAAGAACCAGCTGTGGACCCGCTGTGCTCGAACGGCCAAGGTGACACAGAGTTGCGCCAGGATTTCCCGCTTGACCTTTTCATAGTCTCCTGCTTCAGCTGAGCAGATCATAGTAGGCCTTCTGCGATTCTCCAGAAAGTAAGGGGGTGATTAGTCCTGCCCACTGGGTTTGAGGCCAACCTTCCCTCTCAGCGGTCCGTTCAAATGTTAGTAGGAAGGCCTCTGGATCATCATCTGCAGTCATCTTAGAAAGAAAGTGACCCACATGGATGGTTGAGGGATTGTCTCCAATATCCTTAATTTTCGCAGGTGACCACTGTGCTAGCGTCTCCACAACCTCAGTCAACCTATCCGCTTTTGCAGCAGTGGCAAGCTGTTCAAACAGCCTCTGCGATTGCTCCTGTACAGCACCAATCTGTTGGCACAGTGCCTTTGTTTGCTCCTGTGCGATAGCGTTGGCTTGCTGTTGTGTAGCGTTTGCTTGCTGCAGTGCAACGTTAGATTGCTGTTGTGCAGCATTGGATAACACCGTTTGTTTGAGGATTTCCTCCATGTTGTCACTTCAGGTACTGGCCTTTTAAATAGTAACTTACTACTGCTGCCCGCATTCTCCACCATATGTAACCTGGGGGATAGGTAGCAGGTACAAAGCTCCCTGAGATGAGCAGGCACAGATACCAAGTCCATCGGATAAGTGGAAGACAATGCGGTGTTCATTGGTGCTATGTACAAGGTCTATTTACAGGTGCTGTACAGTGTGCAGAAAAAAACAAACAGAACAAAAATAGTTAAACAAAAACCTAGCTCTAACTATACAATATATACAGGCCCTAACTACCAGGCTGAACAAGCCTACAGCTTGTCAGCTTCCACACAAACTGCTTAACAGTTTTCCACCAACCTCTTGCTCTCACAGATCAGCACTATCTGTGTTTCCCAGGCAGAGCAAAGGCTGTCTGCTCAGGTGAGCTTAAATTGACCTGGGAGAGAGGACCAACACCTGAACTGGATCAGAGATCCCTGAACGTGTAAGAGAGGAGCCTGGGAGATGTATAAACCCCCGAACAGGACTTTCCCAGGCTCTCTCTGGGATGCTCTGCTACACAGTGCATTAGTAGTACACATTTAACACAGTATATTTCAGTGCGTTACTGCCCATTTAATGCAGTATATTTCAGTGCATTATGCCATGTTTACTGCAGTGCATGTTTAATACAGTATACTTCAATGAGTTGGTATGTGTTTACCACAGTATATTGCAGTGCATTACTGCACGTTTAATGCAGTACATTTCAGTGCATTACTGCACGTTTAACACAGTATATTTCTGTGCATTATTACAGGTTTAATGCAGTATAATGCAGTGTGTTGGTGCACGTTTTTTTTTTTTCCCAATACTTTTTTTTATTGTTTCCATACAAATACAAAACAAAAAATATAAATCCATATTTTACACTCAGTGCATTTTTTGTGCATACAAAAAGTTAATAACAAAAGCTAAAAATATCCATCAATCCCATCCCACCCCTCCCTCCCTCCCCCCTCCCATCTTACTTTTAAAGTGCATACACGTTTCTCTCTTCTCTTTCTTCTTTTCTAATCCTGTGCTTTTCCTTAAATTAAATTGTTCTTTACCAGTCATTCCTTAATTAAAGTGAGCGGCCTATTTTACATAACCAGTGCTCCCATATTGCATTAAATTTTTTTAAATTACCACGTCTAATCCATGTTCCCCTTCCCTATTGTGCTGTTCATTACATTAAGTCATTCCGCTACTGTGGGTGGATTTTGTGCTTGCCATTTTAGTGCTATCAATTTCCTCGCCTGTAACAAACATCTTATAGCTGCTTCTAATATATCCCTCTGCCCCATTCTCTCCTCAATGCATCCTAATAGGCAAACCCTGGCTTCAAGTTCCAGAGTAATTCCAAAGGTTGCATTTATAATATCCAGAATCTTAACCCAGTATCTATGCAATTTTGGGCACTTCCACATCATATGGATGAGGTCCCCTGTATTTTGACATCTGGGACATTTATCATCTGACTTCCATCCAAATCCATATAATTTCTTGGGGGTATAATAAACCCTGTGGAGGAGAAATAAATGGGAAACCTGTTGTGACGGGGCTAGTGAGACCACTGTCCCCAGTTCCAGTATCCTGTCCCATTGATCGTTCGTTATGAGGCCAATATCCTCCTCCCACCTCTGTTTGTTCCTACTCAACTTCTCTTTTCCTATTAACTGATCACTGATCCATTCATACAATTCTGATATAAGACCTTTCAAGACCCCCGTCTTGATTAGTCTTTGGAAGTGCGTAAGCTTTTGCCATCTTACCGGCTGTAACTTAAATTGGGCTTGTAGTGTGTGTCTGACCTGCAAATAGGTAAAAAACATGGAATTTGGAATACTATATTCCCTACTTAGCTCTGAGAAAAGTTTTAACATGCAACCTGTATACAGTTGTGCCACTCTGGTTATCCCACGCTTCTCCCATTCTTTTAGTTTCCCCATGGCCAAAATTTATTTTAAGTTATTGTTTTCCCATAGTGGAGAATATTCTGTTAATCCTTTATAGCCCAAAGCTAATTTTCCTGCTTGCCATATTCTTGCCATCATTTTTACTGTTGGGCTTTTTACCAAGAAAGAGTTGGCCTCTAAGGTCTCTATTACAGATCTATGTGGGGATCCTCTTAACATAATTTTCCCACTTGCATTTGCTCCCCCCTCTATGCTACACCCCCCCAAATGCTGCAACTGTGCCGCCAAAAAGTAACTATAGGGGTGTGGGACCGCTAGCCCTCCTCTATTTGTTGGTAATTGCAATGTTCAGAGACTAATCCTTGCTTTTCCCTTTTTCCAGATTAGGGTCCTAAAGAGGGTCTCTATCTTTTTAAACCATCGGTTATCAATCCATACTGGAGAGTTGTGGAGTATATAAAGCAATTGTGGCATCCAAATCATTTTGATAAGATTACTGCGGCCGGCTACCGACAGTGGCAAATGTCCCCATATATCCGCTTTGCGTTTAAATTTACCCAGAAGTGGCACTAGATTGTTGTTTATAAATTGTTCTGGATTACGTGTTACCACGATTCCCAGATACTCCATCTTCTCCCCAATTTTTAATTGAGGGATTCCTATCCCATCCATGTTGCTTACCGGGTCCACTGGTAAGAGTGTCGATTTTTCCCAGTTTATTACCAGGCCCGAGAATAGTCCGAACACTTCTACCGTTTGAACTGCAATTTTGAGGGAGGTTGTGGAATTGCCCAAAAAAAGGAGGATATCGTCCGCATAAAGCGCAACTTTTTCCTCCTCTGCTCCTCTCTGGAACCCCTGTATTTCCTGTCTAGCTCTAATTGCAGTCGCCAAAGGCTCAATTGCCTGGGCGAAAAGGAGAGGGGACAGTGGGCATCCCTGTCTCGTTCCCCTCTCCAATTCAAACGACTGCGAAACTTCATTATTTATTTTTATTTTGGCCCTTGGGGAATTATACAATAGCTTTATCCATTTGATAAAAGAT
The DNA here is from genome assembly GCF_905171775.1 of Rana temporaria. Classification (NCBI taxonomy): domain Eukaryota; kingdom Metazoa; phylum Chordata; class Amphibia; order Anura; family Ranidae; genus Rana; species Rana temporaria. The sequence continues at coordinate 69,687,325 of NC_053494.1, forward strand.
GGACCAAACCCAAACTTCTCCAGAGCGTACCAGAGATAGTCCCACTCCAGACTATCAACGGCCTTGGTGGCATCCAATGATAGGATAGATCTATCTCCTGCACTCTCCGTCGGAGTCTGTAAGTTTAAGTACAGCCTTCTTATGTTTATACTCGTGGACCGATTTGGAATAAATCCAGATTGATCTGGGTGTATTAATTTCTGAATATATTTGTTTATTCTCGTTGCCAATACCTTGGCCAAGATTTTCACATCTGAGCAAAGCAAAGATATCGGTCTATAGGATGATGTATCTAGTTGATCCTTCCCTTCCTTCTGGAGCACTATAATAATTGCTTCTAACATTGAGGGGGGTAGCCTTCCTCCTTCTATCGCCCAGTTCAGCGTTTTTAGCAATTCCGGGAGCAGCACCTCACTGTATTGCTTGTAAATCTCCGCTGGTAGGCCATCTGGCCCTGGGGACTTTTGATTGGAAAGTCCTTTGACTGCCTGTTGTAGTTCCAATAATGTAATTGGGGCTTCCATAGCATTTCTATCCTCCTCTGATAGAACTGGGGTTCCTATTTCTCTGGAAAATTCTCCCATTTGCACTTTAGCATCCCCCTTTTTTGATCTATATAGATCTTTATAATATACTGCAAACCTGTCTACTATTACAGATGTTTCAAATGATATCCCTTCTCCTACCGTCCTGACTGCGGGAACATTAGAGGGCGCCATATTAGTTTTCGCTAGGAGGGCCAAAGTATGACCTACACTTTCCCCTTCCGAGAAAGTGCTTTGCTTCTGAAATAGGCCCTGTTTTTCAACTTTCTTGTTTACCACCAGCTTATATTCCTGTTGCTTTTCCAACCATATCCTTTGTTTAGTCAGTGTTGGATTTTCCACATATTGCTTTTCAGCCTCTAGAACCTCTTCCCTGATTTTCTCCTCCCATTCCCTAGAGTTCCTCTTGATCTTAGCTACCTGCTGGATCAATATACCCCTGAGGAATGCCTTAAGGGCGTCGCACACCACTCCCTCTGATGCCGTCCCTGTGTTGAAGTCCAAAAATTCCCTTAATTTGGTACCAACTTCTTCTGGCTTCCCCATCACTTCCAGCCAGAAGGGACTTATTTTCCAATTACTTGGAGGACATTTTTTCCCTGTACTCAGTGACAGCACCAGAGGAGAGTGATCCGAAACCCCTCTTGGATAATAGGATATTTTACTGACTGCTTGTAAACTTGCACAGTTTCCCAGGGCCATGTCTATTCTTGACAGTGTGGAATATGTACTTGAAAAACAGGAATACTGCCGCAGATCTGGATGTTTCGCCCTCCAAATGTCCCACCACCCAACCTCTTCCAAAAATTGACTTAGATGCCCTTCTCCTAACCCTGGGCTCCGTGTCCCCGGTGGAGATCTATCCATCGTTCTATCTAGCACGTTATTTAAATCTCCAACCACGAATACTGGGATATTTACCTTATTTACCACAAATTCTGTTAGCTTATATAAAACCTCCATCTTAAAGGGAGGGGGTATATAAATATTAGCCAATACATATGGTACATTTTCTATCAAACAGTGCAGAAAAATATAGCGACCCAGTTCATCTATTCTTGACTCTATACATGAAAATGATACGCCTGTTTTTACCATTATGCTCACTCCTCTAGAATAAGAAGAGTGGACAGAATGGTACTGGCTTTGATATTTTTTTTTGTTGACCAATTTTAACTTTGTATCTTTAGTCAAATGGGTCTCTTGAATACATATCACCTCCACTCTACTCCAGGGTAGTGAAAATTTCAGCTTTTTTCACTGGGTCCCCCATCCCCCGGACATTCCAGGAGCCTATATTTATCATTTTAGGTCTCATACCCAGCCTCATATGCAAGATTTACAAAAGTGTAATGCTTCCCAATGGGAACTTGGGTTTTCCAGACTGTCAGAAAAAATAATCGACTGAGGCCGTAACTGCATTTTGACATTATAGCCGAAGAGAAAGCATATCGAACACAAAAAAAAGCCTCTAAAGAGCAAACAATAAAAATATATACCATTTTGAATATACCTAAGAAAGAAAAACAATTAGATGTGCCTTCAAGTACATTCCCTTCACTTGTGCTCGATAAGTGATACGTGATACTCGTGCTCTGATGCAACTTTACCCCCCATTCCCCCCCTTCCCCCCCCCCCCCCCCCCCCCCCCCCCCCCCCCCCCCCCCCGCCCCTCCCCCCTGCCTATCTAGGCCTCCCCTTGGGGCCATACGTGTGACCTCTCCCTTCCATCCTTCCCTTACATTACCCTTCCCATCCATATCTGTCGTGATCCCGTGCGACCTCCTCCCCGACCCACGCCCCTAAACAAAACGCGTAACCAAAGGAGGGGAGAGAGAGAGGGAGGAAGAGCGAAAAGGGGAGAAGGCGACAAGTTCTCTACCCAATGCCCATTTGTTTTAATTCATATATCTGAACATATATTCTCTCACCTCTCCCCCCCACCCCCTCCCCTCCCCCCCATTCCTACAACAACCCCCTCCCTGTACCCCCTTCATATCTATCTATATTCCAATTTATACCATTAGTGTTATATTTTACTGTGTTATAATATGTGTCTACCTTTCCTTTTCCCTTCTCTCTCAGTGTTTAGGAAAAAAAAAAAAAAAAAACACCCCCCCCTTAATGTCTTCCCAGCACACAAGCCTTGTTCAGTCTTTTCCAAGTTATCCAGTCAGTCAAGACATAGTCTACTCTCGTGCTTTATTCTCTTCCAGCCACTGTGCTGCTTTTCCTGGTGAGTCAAAGATTTGGGGGCCTTCTGCTGTCATTACTGTTAGACGTGCTGGATACAGTAGTGCATATTTAAATTTGTTCTTTAGAAGATTACGTTTAATAGGTATAAACTCTGATCTACGTTTACTGAGTTCTGGAGAGAAATCTAGGAATAATGAGATTCTTGAATCATTATAAAAAATGTCCCCCTTCTCTCGTGCCTTTTGCAATACTGCTGCCTTATCAGTAAAATTAAGAAACTTCAAGAGTAGGGGCTGAGGGTGTCCATCCTTAAGATATGTTCTAAACTGGACTCTATGGGCCCTTTCTATTGCAAAGAGCAGTGAGAAGGTATTTTCCCCAAAAATATCTCTGAACCATTTCTCAAAGAACCTTACGGGGTCGGTACCCTCACTGCGTTCTGGAAGACCCACCACCCGAATGTTATTTCTACGTAACCTGTTTTCGATTTCATCAAGTTTAGAGGCCTGCCATCCATTTTGTTCCTTTAATTCTTGCATCTGTTGTTTTAATGAATACACCTCGTCTTCTACTTGGCTCACTCTCTCCTCTGCTGATGTTATCCTCTGCACAGTCTTTTGCAATTCCTGGCCCATTGTCACTAGTTCTTCCTTTATTTCTTTTATCTGGTCAGTTAAATTATTCAATGTCCCTCTACATGCATTTATGGCGCTTAATATCTCCTTCAATGTTGGCTCTTCCTCCCGCCTGGGGTCGTCTGCTATATTTGCTAATGAGGCTTCTATAAGAGATTTTGCTGATGCCATTGCACCCCCCCTTGGGGCTCTACCACAGGGTTTGTTTTTATTTTAAGAGCTGATGAACCTTGTCCACCGCTTTTCCTGTCCGTTGCTGTCCCTGTTTGGTTTTTGACCTGCGATTGTGTTTGTGGGTGCTGAGCTGCTTTTCCAGGCGACTTTTCCACTTTAGCTGCTGCTGCGACTGCTGCCACCTGTGCTGCCTTCTCCTTATCTTTCGCAGCCCGTGTTATTTGAGGGCCACCACTTTCCTGGTTAGACTGTCCCTTTTTTATAACTGCTGCCATTATTCAACGAAATGCAACCAAAAAGAAAAAAAGAAACTGGGGCACTCCAACAGTACACCTAGTATACTGATCTGCTATATAAAGGATGTGGAGGCAGCACATGTAGAAAATATGTAAGCAGCAGGCCTGGTATTAGCCAAAAAAAATCCAGAGAGAGCAAACAGGCTATTTACTTTGCTTAATAATAGATTAGCGATTATTGCTATACAGTTCCATGCACCAAACGCAAGGTACAATACAGAGTCAGTGCAGAGTAAATGCTAATTTTTGCTTGAAAAAAAAGAAAAAAGAAAAAAGCAAATACAACAGCCTGTTCCTCCTGTGGCTAAGCTGTGTGAAGCTAATAAGGACGAAGAAGAGCGGGGCAAAAAATCTAAGCTCTAAGTGCCTTTGTAAGCTACAGCCAGCAATTGTAAACTGATATATAGTTCCATATGCTTCCAGTCCCCGTTCACAATACTCCATTCACAGTTCACAGTTTATACACACTAACTGTGCTACTCACGTCGTTCCTTCAGGCTTCCCCGCTTGCCACAGCTGTTTGTAATGTTCATAGAAATAAACAGACGGATAGAGATCCTCCTACCCTGCCCTCTGTGTTGCTGGACCCCAAGTACCCCCTCTTTCTTCCACAGCCAGGGTACGAGAGGCGATGGAGGGGCTCTCCATACGTTCCTGACACCTCCAGCTGCTACGTCATGTAGCTTTAAGAGCCATCAACAAGAGAGAGGGGAGAAATAATAAAAAAAATAATAGAAGCAACGACTCAGCACATAGCCTTAGCACTGGCATTCCATTGACATTCCACTTCCACTTGGCGTTAGCATTAGCATTCAGTTACAGTCCATTCCTGTTTCTTTGACTTAATTTTAGCAATATGCAATATACCGCGTGCAGTATGGAATGCAAATGCCATATACAATATGCCACTTATGATGGTCATCCACAGTTTTATTTACTCACGTAACCCTTTTTTTTTTTACCTTCTTTGGCTCTCTCCGTGCCTCTCAAGGAATCTTCCCAGGGCACCGTCAGTCCTCTGTCTCACTCCAGCATCAGAGGCAACTCGTCTCATAGGAGGCGACAGATAGTAGGAGGCAGCGGTAGACAGCCAATCAGCGGCACCGTGTGACGAGCGCAGAGCTCCAGTCAGCTCCAGTCAGCAGCGACCGTATGATGTATCCAGCAGTCTCTCCCCTTCAACCCCCCGACCAGCACTCGTCCAAAAGCAGCCAGCCAGAGACGCCAGGAGGCATGTCACCGCCTGGGGTTCCCCTCAGGTAACCAGGGATGATCCACGGAAGAGGAAACGTCCGCTGCAAAGTAAGCAGGAGCGGGACGGATCGGGTCTATAGGCGGGTATCAGAGAGGGTTAGCGCAGGTCAGGACCAAGCGGGTCTCAAAGCATCCAGATCAGCCTCTCCCGATCTTAAGCAAAGGAGCCTAGCTAGCCAGCATGGTGTGGTGTGGAGAGGAGACACGCATGGCTGCACGGCTCACACACACTCACTCCTCCATCCGGTCACGCCCCCGCAGCGCACGTTTAACGTAATATATTGCAGTGTGTTAGTGCACATTTAACGCAGTATATTTCAGTGTGTTGGTGCACATTTTCTGCAGTATCATGCAGTGCATTACTGTACATTTAACGCAGTATAGTTCAGTGAGTTACTACACATTTAACACAGTATATTTCAGGGCGTTACTGCAGGTTTACTGCAATATGTTGCAGTGCATTGGTGCACGTTTAACGCAGCATTTTTCAGTGCGTTATTGCAGGTTTACTGCAGTATATTGCAGTGTGTTAGTGAACATCTAATGCAGTATATTGCCGTGCATTAGTACATGTTTAACATGGTATGTTTCAATGCATTATTGGATGTTTAATGCAGTATATTTCAGAGTGTTATATCACATTTAACGCAGTATATTTCAGTGTGTTATTGCATGTTTGACGCAGTACATTGCAGTGTGTTATTGCAGGTTTACTGCAGTATATTGCAGTGTGTTAGTGCACATTTAACGCAGTATATTTTAGTGTGTTACTGCACATTTAATGAAATATATTTCAGTGTGTTAGTGCACATTTAGTGCAGTACATTTCAGTGAGTTGATGTGTGTTTACCGCAGTAAACTGTAGATTTCAGTGCGTTACTGGATGTTAACTGCAGTATATTTCAGTGCATTACTGCATGTTTAATGCAGTACTTTGCAGTGCATTTTTGCAGGTTTATTGCAGTATATTGCAGTGCATTTGTTTAACGCAGTGTATTTCAGTGAGTTCTGCACATTTAACACGGTATATTTGAGTACGTTATTGAAGATTTACCACAATATATTGCAGTGCATTAGTGCATGTTTAACATTGTATATTTCAGTGAGTTGGTGTGCTTTTACCACAGTATATTGCAGTGCATTGGTGCACATTTGCTGCAGTATATTTCAGTGCTTTACTGCACGTTTAACACAGTTTTTTTCAGCGTGTTGGTGCATGTTTTCCCACAGTATATTACAGTGCTTTACTGCACATTTAATGCAGTATATTTCAGTGCATTATTACAGGTTTACTGCAGTATATTGCAGTGCATTAGTGCACATTTTACATATTATATTTCAATGTGTTAGTGCACGTTTAATGCAGTATATTTCTGTGCATTATTACAGGTTTACTGCAGTATATTGCAGTCTGTTAGTGCATGTTCAATGTAGTATATTGCAGTGTGTTTGTGCACAATTAACAGTATATTTCAGTGTGTTGGTGCACATTTTCTGCAGTATATTGCAGTGCGTTACTGTATGTTTAATGTAGTGTAGTTCAGTGAGTTATTGCAGGATTACTGCAGTATTATGCAGTGCATTAGTGCATGTTTAACACAGTACATTGCAGTGTGTTATTGCAGGTTTAATGCAGTATATTGCAGTGTGTTAGTGCACATTTAAACACAGTATACTGTATTTCAGTGTGTTACTGCACATTGAATGAAAACTTTACCCCAGTATTATGCAGTGCATTAGTGCATGTATAACACAGTATTTTTCAGTGCATTATTGCAGGTTTACCACAGTATATTGCAGTGCATTACTGCACAGATAATGCAGTATATTTCAGTGAGTTATTACAGGTTTACTGCAGTATATTTGAGTGCATTAGTGCACGATTAGCGCAGTATATTTCACTGTGTTACTGCAGGTTTACTGATATATATTGTAAGTGTGTTAGTGCACAATTAACACAGTATATTTCAGTGCATTGGCGCACCTTTACTGCAGTATATTTCAATTTGTTATTGCAGGTTTACTGCTATATATTGCAAGTGTGTTAGTGCACATTTAACACAGTATATTTCAGTGCATTACTGCAAATTTAAAGCAGTATATTTAAGTGCGCTATTCCAGGTTTACTGCAGTATATTTCAGTGTGTTTGTGCATGTTTAATGCAGTATATTTCAGTGCGTTACTACAGTGCATTAGTATTTGACCCACTCCTGGGTGAAAATATACATCACACTATATATATATACAGAACATACATACAATTGACAACTCATTTTACACTCACATCTTGCCATGTCACTTATTTACACTCACTTAATACTTCTCTCACTCCCCTTTTTTCACATAGTATGTGGCAGACGCTAACCATGCACACATTTTGCAACACACTCTCATGCAGTGGCCGTCGGATCCAGGCCCGTCGGAACAGGACAAGCAAAGCAAGCAATTGCTGGGGGCCCCGAGCTGGCCGGGGGCCCCCAAGCAGGGCTGTTGCCCCGATTATGTGACTAATAGCCCAGCGTCTCTTATCGGTTGCTGTGTGTCAATATAGAAGAGAGAGAATCGCTCGCTATTCTAAATGCAGGGGAGGCTTCCGCCTTTAATTCACACCCCTGCTCTCTCATTGGCTCCAGAGAAGCTGAATTTGTGGCGCCAAAATATACTGAGCAGGAGAGGAGCTGGCTGGAGGGATGGGAAATGTCAGCGCTGACAACTAGCGGACATTGGACACTGAGCTGAGCGAGGGAGGAGGAGACCCAGGAGCCTGGACATTGCCACTGCTCATATGGACAAGTGAGGGGCAGGCAGCGAGCTGTACAGAAAGGAGAAACTCAATCTCTTCCATGCTTGTGTGTGTGTGTCAGGCAGTACCCAAGTCCCCCCCCTCCCCTCCCGGGGGGAGGACAGAGCAAGCAGGACAGCACAGTGGCGATCATTGCTATCCATAAAGAAGACACCGGAGCTCCCCAAAGCAAGATAACAGGATGGATGGCAGACTGCATTCTTCTCCTGTGAGTCACACTTGTTCTGCCTTCCACACTGTATAGATCTGTACTTTAAACTTGTCCTGTACCTCAGCAGGGCAGGCATGGTGAAAGTGAAAGTAAAATTCTTGAATATGTTAGAAATATAATGGTATTCTTCAGGTACTACATACATAGATGCATTTTTCCAAAATAATTATTTTTAATATATGTGTATGTAGAATATCTCTGTAGCACCTCGAAAGTCCCAGTATATTTCTAACATATTCATGAATTTGCACAAAAACAGCAAAGGATGTGGTGCAGTAATACAGCCCCTCTCCAGGAAATTAGGATAAAGTCCATTCTTGCAGTGTGGAGGGGGGGAGGAGGGAAGCCTCTTTCACCTACCTGTTTTTTTATGCTCTCTCCCTCCACTGTGACCCCAGCGTTGTCACATACCATAAAGTAATGATGACACTGTATGTTATGATGACCCCTGTACCATGTCCGCAGCCTCTGACCCCTGTACCATGTCCGCAGCCTCTGACCCCTGTACCATGTCCACAGCCTCTGACCCCTGTACCATGTCCGCAGCCTCTGACCCCTGTACCATGTCCGCAGCCTCTGACCCCTGTACCATGTCCGCAGCCTCTGACCCCTGTACCATGTCCGCAGCCTCTGACCCCTGTACCATGTCCACAGCCTCTGACCCCTGTCCATGCCCTCAGCCTCTGACCCCTGTACCATGTCCTCAGCCTCTGACCCCTGTACCATGTCCTCAGCCTCTGACCCCTGTACCATGTCCTCAGCCTCTGACCCCTGTACCATGTCCGCAGCCTCTGACCCCTGTACCATGTCCGCAGCCTTTGCAATGTGTGTATATATGTGTGAATATATATGTATGTATATGTGTGTGTATTATATACATGCGTATGACTTTCTTTTACTTCGCTGCTATGGGCTCTAGCCCCACATCTTTTGTAGACCTAGCAACGCCCCTGCCTGCAGCACTGCTGCCTCTCTCCCCACTTCCCCTTCCCTGTAGCGTGGCCGAGCTCCTCTTCCTTCCTCCTGTCAGTCCAGCCGGGTACCGCGCGGTACAGAAGATTCAGTTTCCTGTTTCTGGCCATACTGACAGGAAGTGCACACTGAGTGCTCACTTGCTTTCAGTCCAGCCGGGAACAGGAAACTGAATCTTCTGCCGCGTGGTATGGTGGGGGGTGGAGTAAAAAGAACATAGGGAGGAAGGGAGAACTCAAAAAGCAGTATTTGCACTGAACTTAAACTGTATCGCTGTAGGCTTTGCGGGGGGGGGCCTCCATATCCATTTTGCTTGGGGCCCCCAAATTCCTTCAAACGGCCCTGGTTGGATCAACTCCATGGCTGTATTTTCCCTTTGGTTTGTTCTTTCTGGGAGGTTTCCTGCCTCAACCCCGGGTGAGATCACTCATACCGGGCCATCGGCTAACCCCACTTTTGGAGCTGACCCCAATTTATGGGCTGCTTTGTAAGTAGTACAGAAATTGTTTTTTATTTATTATTTTAAAGTAGATTGCATTTCCATGGAGAGTTTACTTTGTTACTAACCACTTGCTTACTGGGCACTTAAACCCCCCCTCCTGCCCAGACCAATTTTCAACTTTCAGTGCTCTCGCACTTTGAATGACCATTTTTCAGTCATGCAACACTGTACCAATTTTTTTTTCTCATACAAATAGAGACTTATTTTGGTGGTATTTGATCACCTCTGTGTTTTTTTTTTTTTGCGCTATTAATGAAAAAAGAACGAACATTTAGAGAAAAACAAATTTTTCTTAATTTCTGTGATAACATTTAGCAAATTAGTATTTTTTTTCATGAATTTTGGCCACAATTTATACTGCTACATATCTTTGGTAAAAATAACCCAAAATTTGTGGAAATTATTTGGTCTGTGTGAAAGTTTTAGAGTCTACAAGCTATGGTGCAAATCATAAAAAATGTATCACATCTGATGTACTGGCGGCCTATCTAATTTCTTTGGACCCTAACAAGCCAGGAAAGTACAAATGCCCCCCAAATAACCCCTTTTTGGAAAGTAGACATTCAAAGGTATTTCGGAAGAGGCTAGTTATTTGAAGTTGTAATTTTTCCCACAATTCTTTGCAAAATTAATATTTTTATTTTGTATTTATTTTTTTTCTCAAAATTTTCATTGTAATAGCTTATTCCTCTCACAGGGCATATTCATACTACAAATGACACCCCAAAATACATTCTGCTACTCCTTTTGAGTATAACAATACCACATGTGTGGGACTTTTTCACTGCCTGGCCACATACAGAGGCCCAAAATGCAGGGAGTCAACACATCTAACTTGTTGACTACCTATTAGGCCTCGTACACACGATCAGTCCAAACCGATGAAAACGGACTGAAGTTCAGTTTTATCTGTCCAAACCGACCGTGTGTATGACCCATCGGTCTGTAGTCCTTCAGTGCAGAAACAGAGAACTTGCTTTAAAATTGGACCGATGGACGCCTGACTGATAGGTCAAAACCGATGGTTAGTACGCAAAAGAATCGGTTCCAAACCCGGGCATGCTCAGAATGAAGTCGACGCATGCTTGGAAGCATTGAACTTCATTTTTTTCAGCACGTCGTTGTGTTTTACGTCACCGCGTTGGACTCGATCGTTTTTTGAACTGATGGTGTGTAGGCACATCAGACCATCAGTCTGCTTCATCGGTGAACCAATAAAACTGAACTTCAGTCCGTTTTCATCGGTTTGGACTGATCGTGTGTATGAGGCCTTACACTTTTGAAGGCCCTGGAGCACCAGGACAATAGAAACACCCACAAAACGACCCTATTTTGGAGAGTTAACATCCCAATGTATAATGTATGAGGCATAATGAGTCTTTTGAATGGTTCATATGTTTCCAGAAGTTTTTGGAAAATGTGGAAAAAAAATTAAAACACTTTTTTTTTACGCAAAGTTGTTCATTTATAAGATATTTCCAACATATGGCATGTACAGAGCAAAAATGACACCCCAAAATACATTCTGCTACTCCTCCTGAGTATGGTGATACCAAATTTGTGAGACTTTTACACAGCCTGGCCACATACAGAGGACCTAAATTGAAGTAGCACCTTCAGGTGTTCTAGGAGCATAAATTACACATCTCATTTCTCAACCACCTATTACACTTTTGAAGGCCCTGGAGCACCTGAACAATAGAAACAACCATAAAATTACCCCATTTTGGGAAGCTAACACCCCAACATATAATCTATGAGTCATAATGAGTCTTTTGAACTGTTCATTTTTTTACAGAAGTTTTTGGAAAATGTGGGAAAAAAATGAAAACGCAAGTTTTTTTTACACAAAGTTGTCCGTTTTATAAGATATCTCCAACACATAGCATTTACATAGCAAAAATTACACCCCAAAATACATTCTGCCACTCCTTCTGAGTATGGCAATACCACATGTGTGAGACTTCTACACAGCCTGACCACATACAGAGATCCAACATGCAAGGAACATCGTCAGGTGTTCCAGGGTCACATAGCATGCACATACCAAGAATTACACCCCAAAACACATTTTGCTGAGCAAAGCATAAAGAAAAGATTACCTGTGGTTTTAGTAGCACAGTTGTACAAAGGAGGATAGCATTGGTCCAGGCAGCAGGCAGGGACTTGGTCAGCAACGGCATACACAGTTGTCCAGGCAGCAGGCAGGGATACTGTCCATATACAGTCCCGGGTCAGTGCAGGCAAAGATATTGTCAGCGGTGCCAAAAATATTGGTTCTGGTAGTAGGCAGTGGTGACAGGCAGAGACATAATGACAGTAAGTGCTACAGGCAGCAGGCAGAAGTAGGGCTTTGTTCAGGACAGAATGGGGACAGGGGTAGAGGCTTCTCCCCTCCCAAAAAATTTTTGAAGCCTCCGAGTCTCCAGACCCTAATCTAGGAATGAGAAAACAAAATTGTTTTCTTCATCCAAAAAAACTAAAAAAGTGTTGAATCCCACTAGTCCAGTAGCAGGGTACAATATCAGTCCATGAGGCAGGCAAAAAACATGGTCAAACAGTCCAAGGTCAGTTCCATATCAGGCAGAGGTATTTACAGAATTGTTAGGCAGAAGCATGGTCGAATAACAGTTCAGGGTCAGTTCCAGATCAGGCAGAAGTATGTACAGAATTGGTAGAGAGAAGCGTGGTCAAATTACAAGCCAGGGTCAGTTACAGAACAGGCAGTGGCATAAGGGGTGTGAAGGTGTGTGAAGGCAGGAACTGAGGATTACCATACTTCACTAATAGTTTACTGAAGTATGGTAACAGCGAAAACAGTCACCTATGCAGAGGCCTGGTTCAGAAGGACATTGGGCACAATAATAAGATGTGTCTCTTCTGACGTCATTGGCCTGTTTGTCTGGGAGGGATTTTAATTGGGAAAGTGGCATTCAGAGAATCAACTAAGAACATCAGATCAGATGTTTTCTGGTGGGCCGTTCTGGAATATAAGCGCAGTGAAAACATCCTCCTGGTAGCCAAGGAAGCATTTGGGAATTTGGGTGAAGTTGTGGTAAATTATATATGAGTTGTATATGAGCAATTAAAAAAAATGAATTCGAGGCGCATGCACGGCAGCTCCCAAGATGGCCACCGGCTGCTAGAGCCCCCCTCCACCACGGCCCAACGATAACCCCCGGAGCTTACCGAGCGCACTACCGGCCCGATCATCGGGATATTCGAGTGGGGGAAACCTTCAGGAGCAGGTGGATGTCATCCCCGCTGGTCAGGAGGGGCCTAACAAGCCAGACGGTGGACGCTCCCGGCCCCCTCAGCTATGCCAAGATGGCGGCGGTGACGCGAGGCTCACCCGCAGTGAGTCCTGTAGACGAATCTATAGCCGACCAGGACCTGGCACCACTGCATTCTCCAGGTACCGAATACCCCCCGCTGCTGCCAGCCAGCTCCCCGACATCCACAGAATCCTTACTGGGTAGAATGGGAGCGGGCTGTCCCACTACCCCCATGATGGATCCTCACACAGGCCTGTTGCTCTCAGTGAGTGAGGCACAGGAGGAAGCCCATACACCCACAGACTTTCCCTCTATGATGTCTGCTTTTTCACAGATGCTGTCTAAAAGTATGGCTCTGAATGCAGCACAGATTACCTCCTCTATACATGCGGATCTACAACAGATTGGAATGAGAATGGACAGTATTGAGCAGAAGGTGGACAAAGCTGTGCTTAGAATTAACCAGAACTCAGCCAGACTCCAAGATGTACAGGATCAGCTAGAGACTGCGTTTGCGAAGATCGACGACCTCGAGAACAGATCGAGAAGATACAATTTTAGAGTGAGGGGGCTCCCCGAATCCGAAAAAGAGGTGCAGGCGGCAGTTAAATCCGCATTTCTTTTTGGTGAAGGAGGAAGTAATGAGGAAATCTAGATCGGTGGATAATATCACCCTCCACGGGCACAAGATCCAAATTTTTGCGGACCTCTCCCCATATACCATTCAGAGGAGGCGTGCGCTTAAACCGTTGCTCCAGGTCCTGATGGACAGAGGAATTACTTACAGATAGTCCTTCCCTCTCTGCTTGAACTTCACCTACAAAACCAAGAGCTTCGGCTTCTCCTCGTTCTCCTCGTTCGTTGGACCAGCCCAACTCGGGCTGGTCCACCTGGACCCATCCCCGGCACTGGCTAATAGAGGCACCCCCGCATCATCAAAGAGGCCACCGCCAGCGAGTCCGCTGCAGCAGACCTGGCTGAAACACGGCTCCAAACGGTCTAAGGAGAATCTGACGACGTGAACACTCTACCCACCTTGTTGTTTGGTTTTAAATTGTTGTTACCTATTCTTGTTCGTGGTTCCGGGACTTGGTCTGGGACTGGCCCGTCTTCCCTGGAACATTTCTGGGGTATACCCTTGCTCTCCGGGCAAGGATGGCTCAAGTTAGATCGGGCTCCTTTTTTTTTTTTTTAGTTTCCTTTTTCATAATATGCCCCCGCTGATAGGGGCGACCTGGACTGGGACTTGACGACGGGGTGGGAGGGGAGGTTCCTGTCACTGGTTCCAGGGGGGAGAGTTGGCAGCTGCCCTGCAGTCGGGGGCTAAATTTAAATTTAAATTTATTTTTATTTTTATTTCTTCTTGCCTAGTTTATCATACAGGTTCCGGTCAGAGGTTCTGTTAGAGTTTACTGCTTATTTGCTATATGTTTAGAGCCGCTAGGAAGTCTCCCCTTCCGGGGGGTCGAGAGTTGGGTTCTGGCCTATGCCGAACGGTGCTCTGACTGGAATTTAGAGTTTTTCCCTCGGCTCTGGTTGGTATATTACGCTCAATACTAGTGTAGGACAGTAAAATTCCTGCACAAGGGATTCTGTCGGATCTCTGACCCCACATACCGGTGGGGGGGGTCGGAGGGTGTTCACTTACTATACTGCATTTTCCCCCTTTGTTAAGGGGCGCTCGGTACATACGGGAGCGTGGGTTTCTTTGAGACCTTCAGTTTTGCTTTAGACAGGGGGTGGGGTCGTGGTGGACTCCATTGGTACAGAGGCACCTTCAGTGCCTTCTGTTCCGCTTCCGGGATCCCTGACATTGGGGACTCTCGGTTCCTATAGGTTTTGGGGTTGGGGATGGCTAGTCCGCTCCTCCCCAGGAGGGGGAGGGGGTCAGGGGACCCCCGAGTAATGTTACGTTTTGTTATTTTAGTTCGATTGTTGCCTCAGGTATGTAATGATGTCCTCTTCTTTTCTTTCTCTCCTTTCTCTTTCTCTCTTGGTACTTCTCCTCTTGCTCGTACAGCTCCTGGTATCCACAGGCTCCTCGGCCGTCTCTGGTCTCCACTGCCAGGCCTCGGGCAATGGTCTCTCCGCCTCTTCAGAACGCTCCGGGTATGTTCCCTTCTCGATCCAGGTAAGTTACAGGTGCACCGCGCAGTACACTACACCCTGATCCATGACTGACATACACTGCCCCCCGCCAACTCTTAAGATTGTTTCTCACAACACTCAAGGCCTCAACTCCCCGGTCAAACGCAGGAAGCTCCTGCAACTTAATTCCACCATGCACGCAGACGTTCTCTTACTACAGGAGACCCACTTCCCATCCACCTTTACTCCCAAGTTCCTTCACCACCGCTTTCCTCAATTTTTTCTGGCCTCTGCTGAAAACAAAACCAAAGGGGTCGCGGTGTGTTTTGCTAGAAATATCAACCTGTCGCAACCCGAGACTATTATAGATCCACAGGGCGGCTACATTCTGGTCTCTGGGCATATCGATGGTGAGCTTTACACTTTTGTGTCATATTATACACCCAACAGGGGGCAAAAGAAATTTTTTGAATCAATGCTAGAGAAGCTACAACACCACCTTAGGCCCCATACTCACGACCAAACATGTTTGCTGAAACTGGCCCGCGGACCAGTTTCAGCAGACATGTTTGGTCGTGTGTAGTTACGAGCGTACAGAATTTCACCGTACATTTGCCCGCCGGGCCGTTTTTCAGCAGACATTTATTTCCAAACTTGTTTTAAAACCGTCCGCTCAAATCCTGTCCGAACGGACATGTTTGGTGGTGAGTACACAAAACCAACGTACAAAAACCCCGCGCATGCTCAGACTAAATGAGGCCACGGGAGCGCTCGTTCAGGTAAAACTCACGTTTGTTTGGGATATGGCACATTCGTCAATAGAAAGATTAATTCTAGCAATAGAACACTGAAGCAAACCACACAATAAACAACGCTTGATGCCGTCGTTTTATTCATTCTTCTCTTGCTATAAATAATCAGTTATTTAGCTCATGTTATTTCAACTGAGTTGTTCCATACTGAAAAGTGACATTTGTTAGCTGTGATGTAGTAAGATTTGTGCAAACTTTTATTGGCCCGATGTATCATATTTTTAGTGGTCCTCCACATGTCAAATTTTTTGCTTTAAATGTTTAATGGTTATCTTTCCCACTTTATTTAGGTGTTTATAGTTATGTCACCATTTAGAATATTTTAATCGGAAATATTTTTGATTTTGCTTTTGTTTGTATATTTAACTGGATTATTTTGAAGGTTGTTTAAATTGTCTACCATGTTGGCACACCAAATGCCCCCCCCCCCCCATGAGTTAGTGAATATTTTAGATTAAACATTTTATTTGTTTGTAATGTTTGATGCCTAAAATAATACCCACAGTATTACAAACAATAGGCACGTTTTTCAAATCAACAAAAAGGCTTTTATTTGAGCAAATTATAAAAAGGAACAAAAACAGAATGGCAGCACTTGAACAGCTAGCAAAATACATGCAAACTTGCATTTCAAACATGGTGAAGGATAAACTAGCCAACCTCAGGAAGCACACAAAATAAAATCTGAAGCAGCAGCACATAACCAAAGGAACCCAAGCTGTGGTAGTCCAAACAAGATGCCATTTGTGGGGGATCAAATGGAAGGCAGGGCATCAACGTCTCCTCTTCCTTGCAACCTTCCTTCCAGGCTGCCTTACAGCGGGTCTTCCCTGGGCCCTTGCAGGTGGGGATGATGTGGCAGCAGGAGTATGATGTTCAGCAAGCCGGGCCGGGTCACATAGCCCAGTGTCTGGGGTCAGCAGCTCCCTCTGCATCCACCAAAGGGCCTGGTTGATGATGCCCTTGGCCAATTGCCTCTGCTCCTCCGTGCCTTTATTGAGATCATGTGCCACGGAGGCACTGTAGGCCTCAGTGGGGTTGAGGGGGGCCCTTATGATGGCACTCGCCTCCTGAATCATTTTGAGGCTGGCTTCCTCCACTGCCCCCAATTTCTTCTTACGGCCTGGTGGCCTAATATAAAGGGGAGGAGCCTGGCTGGTGGTGCTTGTCCTGGGGAGCTGCTGAACGCCACTGGGCCCGGCCTCCTCCTGGCTGCCACTGACCCCTTCGGCCTGGCTGACAGTGAGGAGAGGATCTGCCACCTCCTGGCTGGTCTCTTCTTCCTGTGTAAAAAAAAGGGACATGTTGTAATATATTTAGGAATATACTCACTCACATTTTCATGTTTGAATCTTATTTTTTGCCTTGAATTAAAACTTGAAAACAGACTCACCCTCTGACCCCTGCAGTTGTCATCCCTGACACCTATTTGTTTGCCCACGATTTTAGATTTTTACTTCCCAGCTTGTATTTTATTAACCAATATCAAGTCAAGAATCAAACAATAATTAATATTATTACATAAATAGTTATGAAACTACTATACCTCATCATCGTAGAGGCGCAGATCTGCCTCTCTGTCAGCCAGGCCCTCTTCATCTGACTCTGCAGGGCTGTGGTGATCTGGGGAAGTCCCGCTGGGAGGTAGCGTGGAGGAAAGGTTGGGATTCAGACTTGACATTGATGGCCTGCCTTCCAGTTGATCCCGCAAAAATGACATCTGGTTGTAATACCACAGCTTGGGTTCCTTTGGTGGTCTTGCTGCTGCTCCAGATCTTAGCTGCTTTTGGTGAGCTTTGTACGCTCTCCTATATGTGCCCCTGAGGTTGGCAAGTTTATCCTTCACCATGTTGGCACTGCATTCTGGCACCCATGTCCTCATGTATGCTGCTAGCTGTTCAAGTGCTGCCGCTCGTACGTCCTTGTTGTGGTAGGTGGGCTGCTTTGAATCCCACAGGATGGGCATTTCCCTAAATTTATCCAGCAAGTGCTGGATAATCTCTTGGGTCTGCAGGAGATCCATTGGGAAATGATGATTTACTCTTTTTTATTCTAGATTGAAAAAATAAAAAGAAACCAAAAACACAATTAAAAAAAGCCTCAGCATTTACATTGATAGAATATGTTGTTGAAAAAGTAGTACCTATATAGAAATACAAACACAGTGTCTCTTGTTTAGAAAATGCTGGCCAGCTCTGCCCCATTGGTTGGTTTTAGCTAAAAAAAAATTTAGACATGCCGCCCCTTTGGTTACATTGCAGGAAATAATAGAAATGTACAACCATACACAATTATTACAAATGACAGCATTCATCAAGGCACTATTGCATGTGTAGATATCCTGCCCCTCAGCATTGATTACATGAAAGAAACTTCCTAATGACCTCTGTCCAACCAACACAGAACAATACTTGGCCTGATCTGAATACACCCTACATAATTACTAATGAGTCACAACATTTTTGACCTCTCTATTTTGTGATGTCTACAAAAGCATTTGGGTACGAAAATCACATTCTGGTATCCAAGAGACATAATAGCTTAATAAAACTGTGCAACCAACAGACCAAACCCCCATCCCATGGCTCTACATTTTAGAGCCCGCTGCTGATCCCATGTTTAAATTTCTTACCTACCTCTCTCAAAATCCTCGTTTGTTACGCTCGCTGAATTAACACGTAACCTACGTAATCACGTCAAGCGCCTTTTATCCACTCCGCGTATGTATGAAACGCCGCCCTCGTCACCTTTGCCATGCCCCTAATCAATTGAAAAAGTAAATATGGCGTTAACTGTGTAGGTTCTGGAATCGCGCGAATATTCTCCGCGTAACCTACGTCAATACGTTGTTGGCATTCGCGACACTCCGCATATGCAAGAATCCCCGCCCTCATCTCCGCCCCTGATGGGACATTTCCTCGTTTCCACGCCCCTAATCTCTGTGGGAAGGAAAGATGGGCGATGTCACACGAGCGGGCACGGAGCTCTCATGGCGCAAGTGAAGGGACAGAGGCAGGACCGTCCCGATCCAGGCATAAAAGATATAAAGCCACTAATATGGCGTTCGAAGAAATGGTGGAGTTGGTTTACATCATGAGGAGGAAGGATTATGATGGTGAATGTGGGCCCTACAAAACACCGAACCGTAGAAAGTCACACATAATGGACAAGGTGGCAAGGAGAATGAGGAGAATGTTTGGTGTCACCAGGTCAAAGGAGCAACTCCGGAAGCGTTGGTCCGATTTAAAATTGAGGGAGCCACAT
This sequence comes from Rana temporaria, assembly GCF_905171775.1. NCBI lineage: Eukaryota > Metazoa > Chordata > Amphibia > Anura > Ranidae > Rana > Rana temporaria. Next base: position 69,706,353 of record NC_053494.1, read on the forward strand.
CACATGAAGAAGATACTCAAAATTCTTCGTAAAAGTAAGTCCATATTATTTAAGGGGGGGGGGGGAATGTCTGCAATAATGTGTTGACATGTATTTTTTCACATCTGCCTCCTTGGCCTGCTTGTACTTTTGAACACGTGTAGATACTGTATTGTGTTTATGTCAAATAACAACCCTTACCAAATTTCGTGAAATAGTAAACACGCGTAATATGACATTGTTTAGCAAAAATGTGACGTTACTCCAGGAACAACACACCTGGACATGGCTGACTGGCCCCAAACTTGGTTTTCAAACATTTTTGCATAGCAAAATCACAGAAATTAAATTGAGTGCATGTGACAGGCAAACAAGATTCATTCTCCAAAATGCAAATAAAGATGATGTTTTAACATCTTGAAATGCAAAGCACCTGTGTCTCAAAAATCAAAGTATATTTATTTGGAGGGTCGACGAGAATTAATGTTTTGGGGGGACATCCATGTGTGTCACTTCTTTGCAAAAAAGGGGCAGGATCAGAGCTTGGCCTAGAACTACGCCAAAAATGGAGGATTGCTGAAAGAATAAACAACCAAAAATCATCATAAATGTATCGTCTATGCAATGTGTGCGATTTATGATATACAATATCTGTGTGCTGATGAGTATACCTTTTGTTTTTTATTATTTCTTATAGGGGAAAGAAGACGCCAGCAATTGGAGGAGGCAGAGAGGGCCAGACACCCACAAAATCAAACACCTCCACATGTTGAGCAGGAGGAGGCTGGGGAAGGAAGAGAGGAGGATGTGGAAGGAGAAGAGGATGTGGAAGGAGAAGAGGATGTGGAAGGAGAAGAGGATGTGGAAGGAGAAGAGGATGTGGAAGGAGAAGAGGAAGGAAGAAAGGAGGAAGGAAGAGAGGAGGAAGAAGTAATTTTGGACTTAGAATTTATAGCAGATGAAGGGCAAGTGGCGGAAGAACAATTTGGCGAATTGAAAGAAGGTGGATTGATGGATGAAGGAGGAGTCGAAGATGATGGGGAGGTGGTGGAAGAAGGAGGAGTGATAGAAGATGATGGGGAGGTGGTGGAAGAAGGAGGAGTGATAGAAGATGAAGAAATTGGGGATGTGGAAATTATCAGGCCATCAGGTCAGTGTCACCCCTATATTAATAGGGCCAAACATATGCAGATAGGCTGTAAACTATTTACATATTTTGAATGCCAATTTGTTTCTTTTTAGGGGATGAAGATGGTGTATCACATTTTTCACGTGCAAGTGCTTCTATAATTGTACAGCAAGTAATGGAGTGCAGCACGGAAATGGACATTATGCGGGAAAGGATGCTAGTCATGGAGCAGAATGTGCGAAATGTCATTTCAGAGTGTAGCACGGAAATGGAGAACATGCGACAAAGGATGCTAGTCATCGAACAAAATTACAAAAATATCATTGACATGATGGGCCGTGTCAAAGACTGAACCACAGAAGCCCATCCCCCGCCCATCCCCCGCCCACAAAACCCTTTTTAATTTTTGTACTTTATAATACGCCAAAATTTCTAAATGCACACACAGTGTGCCAATATGTGCTATCTGCCATCACAGACTATCTATTGTCTGTGCTTTGTGGGTACAAACCCCTCCTCGATCCTCAAGTAGTTGAGAGGAAGGGTTTGCTCCCACAAAACACAGACATTGATCACCCATGATGTCAGATAGCACATGTGGCCATTTGTCTGTTTAACCAATGACATTTGGCGAGTTTTCACTGAATGTGTGCATTTAGAAATTTTGGCGTGTTCCAGTGTGAAAGCACACCATCCATATGACTGACTGCTGTTCTTTTTTTAAATTTTTGTTTGGTGTTGATTTTTTTTTGTTTGTAAATGTTTACAGTTTCAGATCACAAAACGAACAAGAAATCTCACCTAAAGAAAGAAGTTAACTAATTTCTAGATAAATTAGTCTGGGTTATTGAAAACCAAACTAAATAAGAACTTTAATTTTGAACCAAAGTCTAAAAAAATTATGTTTAGAAGTGTGTATATATATATATATATATATATATATATATATATATATATATATATCTCTAGAGATATATATATAGGAGACAAGCCCAAAAATTCTGGCGTATAGTTTCAGTGAAATTATTCTTCCATTGTGTTTCGATCAGTATTATTGCTAATCACTGTCAATAAAGACAACAAAATAAATAATTAAAATCCAATATTTTGTTCCAAAAATTTGCAGGAAATGTTTTCTGCCTAAAAATACACATTTCTGGTTAAAAAATGACTAAAATAAAAAAAAAAATTGTGACATCAAAAGCAGAAAAATGAGTGGCTTCTTATTTCTATACTGAATACCCAGTTAGTAGATGAGTGAATAATGTGCAAATGTGGTTAGTTAATACATCTGAGTAAGTAAATCTGGCACTAGAAGTGCACTATTTTTGGAGAGAACCTGGAAGACAGAAAAATAGAGAAAAAGCAGTAATGACAAACAACTGTATAAAGTCCAATGGTCTAATTATTTATTAGTTGTGAGAATATTCCTTTCTTTGGGGGCCGAATTAGAAAGAAATATGATCTGGCATAGCAATGGCCCCCCGACCCATGAAGTACTCAACATATTTGTCGCGTACCTCACGAGCAGATTGGGGGGCCAAGCCAGCGCGACCAGTGTCCAGGCCAGGAATGTTCTCTGAGGGTAGTCCTGCCTCAGAGCCCATGGAGGCTAGGTACGTCTGGGAGTGCCTGCGTAGAAAATTGTGCAAAATGCAGCAGGCAAATATAATGGTGTTCAATTTATATTCCGCCAGATGTATCGATGTCAGGAACAGGCGGAACCGGTTGCTGAGGATCCCAAAGGCATTCTCGACTACCCTCCGAGCCCTGGACAACCGAAAATTGAACACACTCCTCTCTGAGGTGAGGGTCCTCTGGGGAAAAGGCCGCATTAGGTGAGGTCCAAGGCCGAAAGCCTCGTCCGCTAGGAACACAAACGGAAGTCCTTCCACATTATCTTCATCTGGTGGCAATGCCAGACCACCAGTTTGGAGACGATCATAGAAATCAGTCCGTGCGGGGGGCGTGGCCTGCAGCCGAAGCGGATGGCTGTGTAGAGGAAGAGCTCCAGAGACCCTCGAGAATCCAGCTCCATCCAGCGACTATCCGCAGCATTCCGGGGCACCAAAATACCTGGCTATACTCCTGGGCACCCGAGTGAGACGATGGGCAAACGAAAATCCGAAAAAGGCCCGAAGAAACTGACGGATTTTTACCCGTCGGCGAGCACGCCTAGGCCGCAAGATGGCGCCGAGGCCTCGGACTCGCGGTCGGGCCCGCGCCGCGACGGGAGCGGAGGCTCCACACCGCAGCACAGACAGGACACCTATCCTTCTCAAGGAGCCAGCGGAGGATCTTCGCCAGACACATCTCCCATAAACAGCCCACAGAAATCGGCGCAGAGGAGATCTACAGCCCACACATATGCAGGTGAGCCTGGGGATGGGTGCAACTCACAGAACAGTACTAGTGTCTTTATTGAACAGCTAACCGAGTTCCCCACCACTGGACAGCCCCTCAGTGATACCACCATGAGAGATATGTTGATTACCCTCAGGGGTTCCCTGCACAAGGACATGCTGATCTGTGTAAACCAACTAAAGGGTGATGTGTCAGCAATAGGAGATAGAGTATGCCACGTGGAGGACAAGATGGGGGATTTCACAACTGCTCACAATGAGCTAGTAGATGCCCACAATGATGCAGAGAATGAAATGCAGGCTATGAGAGAGAAATTAGCAGATTTAGAAGACAGATCAAGAAGAAATAACATAAAGATGAGAGGTGTAGAAGAAACAGTGACCCCGGCGGAACTGCGCCATTATGTTCAGGACTTCATTGCTGCCCTACTTCCTGACACCTCTCCCACAGAGGTGATTGTGGACAGAGCACACCGTCTTCCCAAACCTAAATACCTACCAGAGGGGGTCCCGAGGGATGTCATAGCCCGCATCCATTATTTTCATATCAAAGATGACCTCATGCGATACTCCAGGAAGAACCAACCACTACCCGGGCCATACTCTGGCATCTCGGTGTTCGCTGACCTCTCCAAGCATACCATGCTAGCACGTAAAAACCTATCCTCCATGACCAAAATTCTCCAAAACCACAAAATACCCTACTCGTGGGGATTTCCTACTAAATTGCTTATAACGAAAGATAACCGCACCTACGCTATTAATAATATTGATGATGGGATTGCCCTGGCCAAAAAATGGAACCTCATTCCAGAGGAATCTACGGCTCCACCGCTGGACCGACACCCCGCAAAGATTGCCCCGGAATGGCGACAAAAATGATTCCATGACACTGTCCTATTTTACTTAGCCCAACTTCTAGCATAGCTGGATATGGGTCTCAGGGAGTAACTCCCCCCCTCAAGAAAATGGCGAAAATACTCGCACATAGTGATGTCTTTCACTTTACATTTATGTTTGTGTTTCTGTTACTTTTTACGTTCTTTTTTTGTGTTTTAAATGCACCAAGGGACATCTGCATCACAGGAAATATGTCTACAAATTTACTGAAAACCACCAATGCCTTCAACCTCATAAGAATATGGATCTGGACTTTTGGAACAACAGCACCACCTTCAGGTAACTTTCAATTACTACACCTGCTTACTGGAATCATGCTAGCTAGAATAAAGCAATCCCATAAACACCTAAAATGACCTTATCGGTTATATCCATGAATGTGCATGGTCTCAATAGCCCCTTTAAAAGGTCCTCTATGTGGAGAGAAATGACCAGTCTCAAGGGAGATGTCGTTTGTATACAAGAGACCCACTTTATGTCATCTAAAACACCCCGATGCTCTCATAGGGCGTACCCACATATTTTCCAGGCGAATGCTCCAGTAAAAAAAAGAGGTGTCATGGTGGCCATCAAACACTCTGTCGCATTCCAACTCCATGACCTCATTAGTGACCCCAATGGCAGATATATAATAATGACTTGCGACCTAAACAACGCCCCATACACTTTGGTCAACCTTTATGCACCAAACAGAAGACAGCCCAAGTTTCTGAACTCTTTGCTCAAAAAGGTAGAACGGGTCAAGAAGGGATCTTTACTCATGTGCGGTGATTTCAATGGCGTCCCAAATCAATCTATGGACTGCTCTTCACCCCCAGTTCCTCGAAGACTCGAACTTAGCTCCCTAATTTCCAATCACAATCTATATGACACCTGGAGGTGCCTCCATGCCTCAGAAAAAGACTACACCCACTACTCGTTCCCGCATAGAGCGTACTCCAGGATAGACTTAATTTTATCGGACCTACCTCTATTGCACAGAACATTATCAGTGTCTATCCACTCAATAACTTGGTCGGACCATGCTCCGGTGTCTATAACCCTACAAGACCGGAACTCAGCATCTCCAGCCTACCTGTGGAGGAACAATGTGGAACTACTGTCTAATGCCGCCCAAGCGGATAAGATTACTTTACAACTGAAAGAATTTTTTATGTTTAATGATACTGTTGATACAAATATAGCATCCTTGTGGTGTTCACACAAAGCATTTAGCAGGGGTATACTAATCCAAGCAGCGGCTAGGGAGAAGAGGAGGAAGGCAAAGCTGTTGAGTGGATTGCTGGAGGAGCTTAAAAAACTGGAACTCCAACACAAACACCATCCATCTCCTAGTTCGGAGTCTAGCTTATTTTCCTGTAGACATACACTTCGCATGCTATTGATCAATACCCACCAAAACCACCTTAGAAGAATAAAAGCGACATACTATGCACATGGTAACAAAGCAGGGAAAGTCTTAGCGAAGTACCTGAATAAACGCCAACAACAAGCTAAACTTACCCATATCATAGACCCCCACTCACATACCCTAGTACACCACCCAACACATATTGCTAACGCTTTCATGAAATATTACAGAGACCTATACAACCTACACGTAGATCCCAATACCCCACAACCCACTGACTTCAGTATTAATTCATTTCTTAGCAAACTTAACTTACCCAAACTTCAGGAGGATCATTTATCCACACTAAATGCCCCGATCACTCTTAAAGAAATAGTAGACACCATCCAAGCCCTCCCAAACCAAAAGGCCCCTGGTACGGATGGATTTTCCTCAGAGTACTATAAAACCTTCTCACAAATCTTGGCTCCATATCTGTGTACCCTATTCAACAGCGTTGCCTCCTCCTCCACATTTCCTGAAGAGATGCTGCAAGCTACCATTGTAACCCTACCTAAGCCGGGGAAAAAACCTGACTCCCCACAAAACTTCAGGCCGATTTCACTTCTGAATACGGACCTGAAGGTATATGCAAAGATTATCGCCAATAGACTGGCATCGATTACCCCTTACCTGGTCAGACCAGACCAGGTGGGGTTTGTAAAAGGGCGACAAGCCCCAGATGGCACAAGGCGTCTATTGAACCTAATGCATATTCTAGAAAGTAGGAAAACTCCAGCGGTATTTCTGGCACTGGACGCGGAGAAAGCCTTCGATAGGGTGCACTGGGGCTATCTCAGGGCAACCCTGCAAAAATTTGGCATACAAGGCACCATTTTGTCCGCAATCTCCGCACTCTATACCTGCCCCTCGGCTAGGGTCTTCTCGTCCAGTGCCATATCTGACCAATTTTTCATAACTAATGGCACGCGCCAGGGGTGCCCACTTTCCCCCATAATCTTCACCCTTGTAATGGAACCACTGGCCGAAGCCATTAGAATGGCTGAAACAATCTCAGGAATCCCTATAGCAGGAGAGGACCACAGAATAGGCCTTTTCGCAGACGACGTAGTTCTAACACTGACCAACCCAATCTCCTCCCTAACGGCAGTACAGGATATTTTACAACAATTTGGAGAGGTGTCGTACTATAAACTAAATATCACCAAATCATGTATCTTACCCATAAATATGTCTAGGAATCTAACTGCAAAACTCAAAGCAACATTCCCATTTCAGTGGATGACGGAATCACTAGCCTACTTAGGTATAAAAATAGCTTATCCCTCAGCGAAGACTTACGGCATTAATTATGACGCACTTCTTCACACTATTAAGTCAGACTTGGCGCATATCACGACCCTAGAATTATCTTGGATAGGTAGAATAGCAGCATTGAAAATGACCCTACTACCGAAGCTGATCTACTATTTTAGGACCATCCCGATCACAGTACCGGACACATTTTTCTTAACAGCAGACAAACTATTTCGTAAATTCATCTGGCAGGGCAAAATGCCTAGGATCACTTTTTTAGCACTCCAAAGACATAGAACTGTAGGAGGGCTGGGATTCCCAAACCTACGAAACTATTATAGGGCAGCGATACTGGACCAAATGAAAGCCTGGTTTGATCCTGGCGTAACTAAGCTATGGGTCAAAATAGAAAAGGCAACCATTAAAGGCAGGGACTTGCCCTCTCTTTTATTGGCAAAACTGACAAACTTGCCTCTGACGGACTGCGCATTGCCTTCGATAGAAGCCACACTCTCTGTATGGGGGAGTGTCCAGCCTGATATAGATATTACCACTAAGAATAAGCGTATGATCACTGATATCTTAACTGTAGAACACCTAATCCCAGACCTACGGACTGTCTCATGGAAAAAAGACAATCTGACTACTGTCCAGAAAGTATTACAGAACCACTCAACTACACATTCGTATTCGTATACACAACTGAAACACTTTCATCGGACACACTCAACGACACAAATTGATCTACCAACTGATGTGTGGTCCTACCTTACCACAAAACATGACAGGCCTAAAGGATTATCTTGGTTCTACTCCTTACTACAGTATTCCAAAATCCCTTCCAAAACCTCCCACATGACTAACTGGGAAAAAGACTGGGGTACCACCTTCTCCATAGGTGAATGGAATGCAGCGATTCGTCTAACATATAAACACACCCACTGTACTAACCACTGGGACAATATGTTAAAAATATTACATAGATCATACCTTACCCCGGTTAGATTGTCAAAGATTTTCCCATCAGAATCCCAACTCTGCTGGAGAGGTTGCGGCTCTAGAGGTCACATCACTCATGTGTTGTGGGACTGTAGAATTATACGCAACTTTTGGACGGAGATCTTTTGTCTAGTTTCCTCCATCACTGGTCAACCTATACGCCCCGACCAATCACTAGCCCTCCTTAATTTAAATGCTACCTGTATCCCACCTCAATTAAGAAGCATGTCCATACACATATTCATAGCAGCCCGCCTAACTATCACCTCCAAATGGAAATCCCCACAAGTGCCTAAAATTGATGAAGTTATCCAGAGAGTTTGTACCCAGTATTCCTATGAGAAATATTTTGCTATTCAATCAAACCAGTACCAATCTTTCCAAAATCAATGGTTACCTTGGTGTATTAAATTTCCTGAAAAATGAACTATATTTGTTCTCTCACTAACCACGGATGGTCATACTTGGTGCAGATGTTGCTGAGAAGCTAGATGTGTGCATTCTTTTTTCTCTTTTTTTTTATTTCATTTTATTTTTATATATTTTTCTATTTCTCTTTTTTTTTTATGTGTTATTACAGTTACTCAGTATTCTGATGTGATGAGTCCTATTGGGACTCCATTAAAAGTTCCCATGCCAGTGCAGGCCTGCGGTGTGGGGCTGGCACCCACCTTGGATCCGTCTGCCTATGGCGGGGTCCTGGGTTGGGTGGCTGCCGCACGCTTTGCGGGGACAGTTATAGGTGGCAGGACGTGGAATTATGGGAAAGGTCCTTCATAGGGTACATGTTGTAACAATACATTACTAGATAGGGGACCGTGGCTCCACAATGTGTAGTAGGATGCGCGGACCCCGACACACGACTCTTTCCTTCTTGAGTTCCCTCAGCATGTGGTGAGAAATGTTGGACTATCTAGTCTCATTGTATTACTGTTTCCACGTTCAAGGTCATATGCAAAATGTACCTAATTGCTGTATCATTGTCTACCTATGTATGTGGCATAAGTTTAATAAAAACAATTGAAAAGAAATCAGTCCGTGCGAACACTCCCCCATCTGACATCCGGCCGTTCTTCCCCACGTCCACATATAGAAACTCATACTGTGCCGACACCACCGCCATCAACACAATACTATGATAACCCTTGTAATTATAATAGTAGGACCCCGAGTGGGGTGGGGGCACAATGCGGACGTGTTTCCCATCTATTGCTCCACCGCAGTTAGGAAAATCCCACCGCTCGGCAAATTGGGAAGCCACAGACTGCCATTCCTGTGGTGTGGAGGGTAGCTGTGGGGACAAACAAAAAAAGAGATTTAGTACTTTGGAACATAAACATTGCAAACAGAATCCTACAAGCATCCTTGTGCAACTTTACATTTTTAAAATAGCATTTGCAAATTATGAAGGGAGAATTTCGGGGCACAAAGATATAGGCCCACTTAATTAATAACAGACTCCACAGCCCTCTGATGGGGACAAAAACACTTTGAAGGGGGGGTGGGGGGTGGTTAAACTGTTTTTAGAAAACAAAAAAAATAAAATAAAGTGGCATGGTGGGGGTTGGCCCGAAGCTAGCATGCTGGACAGGTTAATATTGGGTAAGATCAAAATATGCAGGTAGGCCAAAATAAAAATAACATGTAAAAGCTGATATCAACATGCATAGGGAGAAAAGGGAACGTTAGTTAAACACACAGCATATCTGGGAAATAAAATCAAAAGTTAGTTTGCCACATTATTAAAGACACATTGTGAGGTTAAAATGAGGAAACTTACCTTCATATACTCCTCGTGCATAACTTTAATGACGGCAGCACACGTGTCCGGTATGATGACCCCAAGCGCCTGCGGAGAGATGCCTGTCGAGAACTTGAGGTCCTGCAGGCTCCTCCCAGTCGCCAGGTACCGCAACGTGGCAATAAGCCTCTGCTCGGCCGTGATGGCTTGGCGCATCACAGTGTCCTGCCTCGTGATATAGGGGGACAGAAGATCCAGCAGACTGTTGAATACGGGGTCCGTCATGCGGAGAAAATTCCTATAGTCATTAGGATTATTCTCCTGGATTTCCCTAAGCAGAGGCATATGTGAGAACTGGTCACGCTGGCGCAACCAATTCTTGGTCCAGAAACGCCTCCGCCCCCTGTTTCTGGCCAAAGTACTGGAATAATGAACATATCCAGCAGCCATCCCATAAACAGCACCAACTCGCGAAAATTGACGCTGCTGCTCCATCATGGCTTCAAACCGGCCGGCTGGTCAGTCAAGAACACACTCCAACAGAAAGCACAATCAAATCCAGCGGTACCTGCAAAGAACGCACGACACACAGATACGAACGCACAGTACGAATCTGCTAAGCAGAACGAACTGCACGCCTGTACCCGAATGCCAACTACGTACCCACAAGCACACGCACTGAACGAGAAAATACTACCTGCTAAAGCCTGGAGACCGAGAAGCGCGAATCAGCTCTAACCAAACCTTCACTAACACGAGCAAAGCCGTAACTAGCAAAAGCGGAACAGAGGGCGTCGCCATTGACTTTGGCCTTTCCCTTTATAGTGACGTCAAACGTGGATTACGTGCACGCGTTCAGGTCCGCAGGGAAATATCATCCGCTGGTGTGTACAAGCCAGCGGGCCAAATGAAAAAACAGCCTTGTACGCCGGAAACAGCCCGTCGGACATTTCGAGCGAACATGTTTGGTCGTGAGTACTCGGCCTTAAAGGTACGGTTGTTATTGGTGGGGACTCGAACATGGCCTTTGACTTCGCCCTTGACAAACTAGCGAACGGTTCCTCAAAACCGAGGTGCCCAACTAAACAGAGCGTTAGTATAGCTAAACTGCTTAACTCAGCGGGCCTAGTCGACATTTGGAGGGAATGTAATCCGCGCACCAAAGATTATACGCACTTCTCGGCACCCCACAACTCCTTTGCTAGGATAGACCACATTTTCGTACGCGCAACGCTGATACCACGCATTAAATGTTCCAAGATTGTGGAGTCCTCCCTCTCTGACCACTCCATGGTCACTTTAATAACAAATAGGCCCACGGCGTCAGGGGGCCCTCCTCGTTGGCGCTTACGGGAGTCTCTATTAAGCGACCCAGTGCAATGCTCCTTACTGGAGGAGTCCATTAATGAATATTTCCGGCATAATGCTACGAGTGAGGTCTCCCCTATTTCCGTCTGGGCGGCGCACAAGCCGGTCATCAGGGGGAAACTAATTCAGATGTCGTCTAGGCTTAAAGCTGGACACAATGCGACCACGCGTAAACTTACAGAGGACTTTCGGAAACTAGCCAGGGCTCACAGGGTCCACCCCACCCCCGAATCTCTAGAGAATTTAGACAAGGCCCGGGCCCTCCTGAATCTATCCCTGATCACGGCAGCGGAACAACACCTTAGGTGGACGGGGGCTAGATTTTACGCGCACACGGACAGGATGGGAGCCAGACTAGCCACGAAACTGAGCCCCAAACAGCGAACTCTTGCCTTCCCTAAACTTCGGGTGGCCACGGGGGAGCTGACTCAGAACCCTTCCAAGATAATGGACGCTTTCTTACACTTCTACTCTGACTTATATAGGCCTATCCGCACCCCCCCTCACTCGGCGCGAAATAAATTACTAGATGACCTCCCTTTGCCCAGGCTGACCAAAGATCACAGTGATCTACTGGAGAGTCCGTTCACACAGGAGGAAGTTTTAAATACCATTAAGGCCCTTAAATTAGGTTCATCCCCGGGACCAGATGGATTCTCCAATGGTTACTACAAGAAATTTAGCACCAGCCTGGCCCCCCATCTGACAAAACTGTTTAACTGTCTCCGGGATGGAGCCCCCCTGAATGCGGATTTAAACTCTGCCTACATCTCGGTGATCCCAAATCCGGATAAGGACTCTAGCGAGGTGGGCAATTATCGGCCTATATCACTGATTAACAATGATGTTAAGATTATGACCAAAATACTAGCGAACAGATTGTCGGGTTTCATCGCCGAGTATGTCCATAAGGACGAGGTGGGCTTCATCCCTGGGAGACAGGGTCCGGATCAGATCCGGCGCGCTATTGACATTGTTTCCCTGCTCAAGTCGGGATGGGACGGGGGTCCCCACAAAAAGGGTTTTTTACTTTCCATAGATTTACATAAGGCTTTCGACTCTATAGACTGGGCATACCTGTCTGATGTCCTGGGGAGATGGGGCTTCGGCCCTAACTTTCTTAACCTCATCAATTCCCTCTATTCATGCCCCACTGCGCAGATTCGCTTGATGGGCAGATATTCTGACTCTTTCTCTATAGGCCGGGGGACCAGACAGGGGTGCCCACTTTCCCCCCTCCTATTTGCGGTAGCAATAGAGACACTGGCGGTGGCGCTACGGTCGAACCCCGATATTAAAGGGGTGACTTGCGGGTCACAGGAACATAAATGCGCCCTGTATGCGGATGATCTCCTCCTTTTTGTAACTTCCCCATTGACTTCCACACCCGTAATCCTTAAGACGCTGCGTGTCTTCAGTGATGCGTCTGGTCTAAAGGTTAACATGGACAAATCGCTCACGTTGAATATATCGGTTCCTCCGGACCTTATTGCCCCACTTACCAACAACTTTGCATTTTCGTGGGCTCCCTCACACATCCCTTATTTGGGTATCAAACTAACACCTGATATTAACAACCTCTTCAAAGCTAACTATCCCCCTATGATTCTTAGGTGCCAGGGTGATATGGAGAGGTGGTCCAGGGCGGGACTGTCCTGGTTAGGCAGAATACACGAGATCAAAATGACCCTTCTTCCACGCCTTTTATACTTATTTCGCTCTCTCCCAATCCCGGTCCCGAAAACAGTACTCTGTAGGTTGCAGTCAGGGATGGTTCGCTTTGTTTGGGGTAAGAAGGGGTGCAGGTGTCCCTCAGGTGTTCTGGTTCGACTAAGAACGCAGGGAGGACTGGGCCTCCCGAGCTTGTGGAACTATTACCAGGCCGCTCAATTGGCTCAAATATCGATAACCAATCCGGCTTAGGACCCCTGGAAAAGGCTATCTATGGAAAGGCAGGCAGTCCCACTACACACCATTGATTACCTTTTGAGTTGCGAACCTAAATGCAGACCGGCCATAATGGCGCCAACTCTCTCACATTCGGTGGCTCTTTGCTCCAAGCTACATGACCGACAAACCCTGATATCGCCATGGAAGTCCTTGAGGCACTTGTTTCATAATAAGGAGTTTCCCCCGGGACTGGATATTGTTGCTTTTAAATGGTGGACAGATAAGGGTCTATATCGGATCGGGCACTTTTTCAATCGAGCAGGCCCGCTCTCTCTTTCGCACTGCAGGAAAACATTGGACATGCCTGACACAGAGCTTTTTAGATTCACTCAAATCTCCCACTTCCTGCACTTCATCTGGTTCAACAAACCTCTGCCCCCCTCTATTACCCCCTATGAACAGTGGTGCGCGGAAGCGGTGGATCAGAGGGGAGGAATCTTGTTGATCTATACTGCGTTGATGACAAAGACGGACAAGCCGACCTATGCTCGAGCCTGGGAGGAAGACACGGGCAGCTCATGGGACCCTGAAGTGTGGTTTGGTGCTTCTACTAGAGCATATAAAGGTATACTCAATGTCTCCCTCATCGAGGCTAGCCTTAAAGTACTGTTAAGATGGTACTACGTTCCTTCCAGGCTGGCAAAAATGTATCCAGGAACCTCCCCGGTCTGCTTTAGAGGCTGTGATCTTGAAGGCACCATGCTGCACGTTTGGTGGACCTGCCCTCGCATAAGACCGTTTTGGCGGAAGGTATTCCGTACTATTGGTTCGGTGATGGGGATAACGATAGCCCCTCATCCTAATGTAGCACTACCTAACCATCATCATTTTCCGAACTTAGCCAAACACTCACAGGCACTGGCATTCTTTCTACTGCTAGGGGCTAAATTGACTGTTGCCAGAGCCTGGAAGAAACCTACCGTCTCCTTTCAAGGGTTCCGGAGGAAAGTCTCCTGGATCATGGTACAGGAACAAATAGTAGCTAAACTAGACGATAGAACGGAGAAATTCAACATTATTTGGGAACCCTGGGCCACTTACAGTGGCATCTCTCTCATACCTGGGATACCAGTCGGAGATTTGACTGTCGGCTCCCCACGGGGATAACCTGTGTCGGTACTTTGCCTCTACCCTCTCATATCTTCTCCTTTTCTTTCTCTCCTTTCCGTCGCCTCTCTTGGCATACCTGAGGTGACCCTCTGTCACGGAGTATTTTCGGTTGCATCTACGTACACATGTTTGATGAGTAGGATCATTAGGAGAGGTGGAAGCCCCTCTGCGCGTGGGCTTGGGTGAGGATCTGGCGGCCGCGGGAGGGGGGGGTACGGGTGGCCCCGTCTCTTGGGATGCAGCTTGTTCCCTTTGGGGCTCCCGGGGGAGTGGGGGTACCTGGGCTTCTCCCTACGTGGTAAGGCATACTTTCGCAGGGCAAGGTTGCTGGGTCCTTGCCTGGGTCCGGGTAGTGGGGACACGCTGAGCGAATTAATGCTATAAGTTACAGTATGCTGTTGTGTACGGTTTACATGATCTGGGCTTCGGTGCCGGGCTGTAATGTATGTTTTATTTTATCTTCCAGCACCTTGCCTTCTGTATACTTTTTTGCTGTTCTCATTATCAAAACGTAATAAAAATTTTGAACATAAAAAAAAAAAAATCAACCAGGTGTTTTATGCTTATCATAATAATTTTCATGCAAATAAATATTGTATATGTCTAAAGAAAAAATAAAATAAAATGAATTGCGTTTTTTTTATACCAATGGTATGTCCGTCTTGTCGCAAGGTAGGGTTTGAGCATTTGGTCATTGAAGTCGACTCCCCCATGAACAAATTGTATTCCTGGATGCATGTGGGCTTTTGGATAGGGCCATTCCTTCCGGGGATTTCCACAAAGTTATTGTTGTGGATTGAAGACAACATATAGACATCCCATCTGTCCCTCCACTTCACTGCCAAAATCTCCTTGTTTCGCAGGCTTGCCGATTCTCCTTTTCTCAACTTCTTATTGACAAAACTTTAAAGGAAAGCCCTTCCGGTTCTTTCTTACAGTGCCACATGCTGGCGTCAAATTCCTGTGAAGGTTGTGGAACAGGGGCAGACATGTGTAGAAGTTGTCTATGTACAAATAGTAGCCTTTCTCCATTAGGGGGTTTATGAGTTCCCAAACAACTTTCCCGCTTGATCCCAAATAGTCTGGGCAATTAGGGGGATGCAGCTGGGTGTCCTTTCCTTTGTACACTATGAAGGCATATGTATACCTTCACCCCATAGCGGGCCCTTTTGCTGGGAATAAATTGCTTTATTTTAAGCCTGCCACTAAATTTAACAAGGGACTCATCCACACATATGTGTTGATCCGGGGTAAACAGCTGGGGGAATATTTCTGAAAAATTATTTAGTAATGGCTGAATTTTGAAATGCCTGTCATAATTTGGGTTATTTCGTGGAGGGCACTGGGTATTCTCATTGAAATGGAGGAACCTCATGATCATGAGGTATCTAGTTCTGGGAATTACCTTGGAGAAGATTGGCATGTGGTAGATGGGGCAGGTTGACCAATAGGAACGCAAAGTGTTTTTATTGTTGAGTCCCATACAAAATGTGAGGCCCAAAAAAACCTTCAACTCCTCCACTGTTAGGTCTCTCCACTCAAAGGGACTGGCATAATAAGATGTTGAATTATTTAAAATACATTGTTGTGCATACAGGTTGCACTGGATCACAATTGTAGATAGCATGTCCTCAGTAAAAATGTAATCAAAAAAATTGATTGGGAAAAAATTCTCCGTGTCCAACTGGACTCCTGGCTGGGCAGTGAAAGGGGGAATGTTGGCTTCTCCTGAATTAGGAAAAAGCCACAAGGGGTTCTGGAGGGCATAGGGAAGGCTGGCATAGGGAAGGTTGGCATGGGTCCTTTCTTGCCTAGGTACTGCGGAGCTGGTGGATGGCACTGCGGTGCTGGTGGATGGCACTGCCTCCTCACCAGAACGCCTTTGTTTGGTGGGCAGAATATCTTCCTCCTCTGAGTCAGACAGTGTTCCACTACTGAGGAATTGCTCATAATTTATGTCCGACTCTGAATCCGAATTTGAAATGGAATCCAAAAAAGACAGCTTCCCATTGTTCTCGTTGGCCATAGAAAGTATTTGGTACGCTTCTACGGCAGAAAAGTATATTTTGGACATGGTTACTGGTGGTGATGCGACTACACAGGTGTGTGCTAAGCCTGCACTGATGGGCACTGATGAGGCGGCACTGATGAGCATAGAGGGGCACTGATGAGGCAGCACAGATGTGCACTGATGAGGCGGCACAGATGTGCACTGATTTATTACACAAATGTGCACTGATGAGACAGCACAGATGGGCACTGATTTATGGCACAGATGGGCACTGATGGGGTGGTACAGATGGGCACTGATGAGGCGGAACAGATGGGCACTGATAAGGCCATCACTAAAGGGCACTGATGAGGCGGAACAGATGGGCATTGATTGGTGGCACAGATGTGCACTGATTGGTGGCACAGATGGGCACCGATGAGGTGGCACAGATGTGCACCGATGAGGTGACACAGATGGACACTGATGAGGTGGCACAGGTGGGCACTGATGAGGTGGCACAGGTTGGCACTGCTGAGGTGGCACGGGTGGGCCCTCATGAGGTGGCACAGGTGGGCACTGATTGCAAAGATGTGGCACAGGTGGGCACTGATCACTAATGGTACAGGTGGGCACAGGTGGGCACATATTGGCACAGGTGGGCACATATTGGCACAGGTGGGCACAGATCCCTAATATGCACTGTGGTACTGATGGAGCACTGTATGGGCACTGTAAAAGCAGGTAACTCACAGATCGCTCTCCCTCCTCACAAGCGGTCTCTGTGTGAGGAGGGAGAGCCGGCAATGAGAGATGATCTCATATGTTTACATTTGAGACCGACTCTCATTGGTTAAGCCAATTGCATAGCAAATGGCCGCTGTGAGTGGACATTTACATCGATCTGTGATTGGCTGTGTCAAAGGGACATGGCCAGCACAGAAGTTCCCCGATGCACGCACGGGAGCATGCGCGAGGAACAAGGAAAGGGGAGAAACGTCCCGGCATTTCAGGTCCGCGCTGTACCTGTCATTCGGCTATAGCAGGGGCCCCTAGTGGTAATTATATAAATGATTTAATTATTTTGTAGTTCAACCCGTACATCCAACTGCTGATGATTGGCAAGAGGCCAGTGTTCACCTAGGGATACAAAATTAGTTTGTTCCAACAAATGTAACAAATCACTTTTATCTTCTGTACATAAGATTTTGATCATGTATTTATTATTTGCATATATTTGATTGTTTATGATTCTTATTTGTCCATCACAAATCATTACTAATGATGCATTTTTTCATTATTAAATACAATATTATTGTTAATTATGTTGAATTTTTATGAAAATATTATTTATATCATAAATGTTTTACCTTATTGATCATGTTTATTATCATTCTTTATTTGTGATTTACCTCTAGGGGATTGTGGCATTCAATTTATCTAGAATCAACTTTCTTTACTTATTATTATATACATCAACATGCCTCATTTAAAGTCCCAATCCCATTTCCCCCAATTTTGCATACTGCAGTGCATTAGTGCACGTTTAATGCAGTATTTTTCAGGGCATTGTTGCAGGTTTACCATAGTGTATTTCAGTGCATTACTGCACAGTTAATGCAGTATATTTCAGTGAGTTATTACAGGTTCACTGCAGTATATTTCAGTGTGTTACTGCACTTTTAAAACAGTATGTGTTACTGCACGTTTTATGCAATATATTTCAGTGTTAGTGCAGGTTTACTATGGTATATTGCAGTGTGTTAGTGCACATTTAGTGCAGTATATTTCAGTGAGTTATTGTAGGTTTACTGAGGTATATTGTAGTGCATTACTGTTTGTTTATGTAGTGATCATGTATAGTGTATGTATAGTGTCCAGTAGTCCGGTTAGATAATTAATATCTTAGATGTTAGTACGATGACTATAAATTTGTTGTTCCGCAGCAACTCACACCAGGTTCTCCAGAGAACGCAAATTTAATTATCTTCCAATAACATACAAAGTTCAAAGTCCACAGACGATACAAGAATCCAATCCACGAGCATGCGCAGTACGGCTGGTGCGGGAGCGCGCCTAATTTATGGGAATCGCCCCCATTTGAAGAGGAACGCCTTGCGCCGGCGGAATTTAAGTTACACAGCCGAAAATTTCTAGGTAAGTGCTTTGTGGATCGGGCACTTAGGTAGAAATTTTAAGGCAGTGTAACTTAAATGGAAAAAGTTACGTTACGCCGGCTCTTTGTGTATTTGGCCCAAAGAACTTTCCATTTTTAAACAGCAAGACAACAAGCCCTGCACAATACAACCTTTTCTTTTACTTTCTGAATTTTTTCTATCAAAAACACTTTCCTCTAAAAATTCCTTCATCATAGTCCACGTCTGCTTACATTTTTCTGGAATTTCATAAGGACCGCCATGACGCTTAATACATTTTAATACCCATCTGTTAACTTTATCAGAACTGACACTAGCTTCACACTGAGTAAGCATTTTGACTATAGTACTAATAATTTTAAATAAAGGAAATATTTTACTCACCGCATTTGAAGCTTCACCTTGCCAGTTCCGGTCTTCTAGTACACAGCAGTCTTTACTTTCTTCAGTTTCCAGTCTCCAGAGAATAATTCTGGGGTTCCAAACTTGTAAAGTCTTGTATATCAGACTCTCTTATGTCACAACCAGACATTAGAGTCACCGCACAGCTCTTGGGTCTCCATAAGACGTATGTCCAACTCACAGGATTGCTATCATCACCGGCTTCTGTTACTAAGTCCTGAAAATGCGCTTCTGGTCACTTGAACGGCAACAATGTAGTGATCTAATTTAAGATATCCAACACAGAACCATAAGATCCAATGTACTGAAGTCAGGGAGTAAATTTGGTTGACTTCTAATAACATACAAAGTCCAAAGTCCACAGACGATACAAGAATCCAACAGAGTATTTCAGAATCCCATCTTTTCCTAGACCTGTGCAATGTTCATCATAGAGTGACAAGACAAGACTCCTTGAATGCCAGCTTGACTGCTTCAAATATTGGACTCACACTGGAGGGGGGTCAACCAAATGTTCCCATTGAATGAATACCCCACAAGTCTAATTACCATCAATAAATACTTTCTTATGTTTGCAAGGAAATACCAGGCCATTTCACACACCTAGGTCATCTTAGATAAGATTAACACATCAAAGAGTCCTCTGTACCTTTTGATATGTGTCGTTTGACCACTAACCCTTTTGGTCAGCAAACACCTTTTCATGTGTAACCTTGAATGCCTGTATGTAAACCATGCCATATATATATATATAACATAATATTTTAAATACCTACACATCTATATTAATATTACAACATATTCCCCCACTTGAGTCGGTTCTAACTACTAGAACTGACTCATAAATCAAGCATTATGGTTTGAGGTACTGGATGCTTTACAACGGCTCATAGGAAATATTAAGTTCAGACTGGTTACATCTCTCTTCACCAACCTCTAAAATATCCCCATGAAACAGTTATTAGATAATATAACTTTAGACCATGACTGGAAAAGGATTCAATAAACATTCGTGGCCCGTATAGCTGTTAGGCCTCATTTCAAAGATTGCTCCTTGTTTTGTAAATCACATCACGATCTTGAATATTGTGCAAAAACGAGCTGATGTCACCGTCCATTCTGACTTCACATCTCTCACCATCTCACTGAAAGTAAACTTCACCCCCGAGACAATGTGGGTTATAAACTAACCTTATGGACCTCTAATGGTGTGAGATGCCCCTTTATGAGTATCCCCATTGTCCATTATACCAGGCCCCACTATACTCCAATAATAGATTGACATATACATACCTCCATGGACACACAACTATATACATATCTGCAACAAAACAGATTCCACTGCTACCCTCACGTATACGTATATATTTTAACTCTATTTTTATATATATATTTTAACTATTATCACCTCTTAAGTTGGCTCGATCGTTATATACAGTTCAGTCAACCCGAATGGTTTCAATATTATATTGGTATTATGATTAAACATGTGGTCTAATCATTATCTATCAACTAGATGACATTCACACCGATATGTACATTAACATAAATATTGGACATTTTATATTGCCAACACATGTCCTGTATCTAACTATCAGTGAATGCCTCCACTTCTTGTCTTTTATCCATATTTTAACTTTTTATTAACGTATTTTAACATTATAAATAATGTGCACATCAGAGCTTTACCTTTTAAATACACACATGGCCAGTATACTTTACTGTAATTTTATATATAATGAGGAGCATTCTCATAATAATATTTGCATCTTATCGTGTTGCCTATTAACAACAGTTCTGTCACTTTATAATTTGGATTATTATATATACAGAACTCAGCAACGTTCAGTGATGTCCTACTATACTCGCTTTATCCATTAATATGTCCATTGATATGGACTACAAGAAAATGGAAGCTTGTTTACTTCCGGTTTGTCATTATTTAATTGACGGCCTGACAGCCAATAGGGTTCCCCTGATGAAGTCACGAGGTGCGTGACGTAACGCCGTAGGGAGTCAGACCGAGATTTACATCCACACAAGCCGGAGGCCACCGGACGTCAGGCGGTATATAGAACGCCGCGTCCCCGGGAGTTTTAAAAATACAACACTGCATGCGCGCATCCCTGCTTTGCTTGCTTTGCTCTATTTATCAAAATTTTTTTGCTACAATAAACACGCGCAAGCTTAAACTTATTACACTATCGGAGGCATTTTTTCCTCTCCCTCTGTCCCCATTTCACCCGCACTGAGGACCATGGAGCCTGGAGAGATCCAACAGCCGGAGCAGTAGGAGTGATCCACAGTCGGGGACGCAAGAATATCCATTGTGGAGTCCTAACTATATGCTTATATATAGCACCCTGCAGGTAAGGGTACTACATTACCTATGAGGATAGTCCACTAACTGTTAGAGGGAAGAAAATAGAGTTGCAGAAGTTCACCTGTCCAGACTCACCTGGCTTAGAGACTGTCTGTCATCTTGGACCTTCTTTATTTATTCACTAATTTATTTATTTATTTTTTGAAGCTTCAGCATTTGCACTTTAATACTTCTGGACACTTTTGAATGCACAGAGATTTATTTATTTATTTATTTACACCATTCCATGTTCACATCCTTGTGTTGAATTTTGGGTTTACCTTTTCCCAGTTGATAATTATTCAATTACCACAGTGCAGTTATTAATTATATTTGTGCACGTATTATTGGAATCATCCTCTGTTATGGTCACGATCACCCATTTGAAGCGCTTATCACTTGTTTATAGATATTTGATTTTTTTGTGTTATGTGAACACTCTTAGATATAGCTGCATCAGATTTTTATTTATGATCACCTGCTTTATTATCATCGCTGTATACTCGCAGTAGCGCATTGAAAACTTTATCACTTTTTATTCACTGAAAGTAAAGCTTGGTATGTTTTGGGAGGTCCAATCCACATAAGTCCAGGATTCTCTCATCTCCAGGCTCAAACTTTATCATTCAAAGTTTTAATTTTTAAAGATGCTTTTACACAAACACCAGCAATTCCTGAAATTCTTCCATCTTCCATCTTCCATCTTTGTAGTAAGAAGAACCATTAATGTATCAGCAGTCCCTTTCAAGGTCAAAAAGGTTTGGATCCGGACCGGCAGTAACAATTCTGTGCTGCAAACTATTTCCTTGCACTTGACACCTTCAATCATTAATCCACCAATAATTTGTTGATTGCCAGCAACAATTTGCTTTTGTAACGTGCTGTAGGCCGAACCCTTGTTGCCTTTAATAGAGCTGTTTTGTATCATTCAGTCCATAATTCCACCAGAATGGTATACCAACATATATATATTCCCCCATGTGATGGTTTGGATAGTATCAGCTTGACATCATTGTTTATGTAAATATATTGATATCAATATGCATTATGTCATATGTACAGATGTTATAACATTATTCTAGATTTAAATGCTTCGCTCTGGTTTTAAGATTAAGTTCAAGAAAGCAAAATATATCGGGGAAAGGGAGAAAATGAAACAATGGGGCATTGGGTAAGTCCATTAATAAAATAATAAAAAAATGAAGAGGAAAAAAAATTTGAATGTTAAAAAAAAAAAAGGTCCATTGCTTGATGAATATTGAGAAAGTGTCCATGATATTGTCCATTCAGTGTCTCTCCCCCACTAGTCAGCAATTACTCCTGCTATTCACATGCAAACGCGTATCTCCAGCAACGTACCTGAAAGACAAAAACCTCTCAGACAAAATCTCATTAGCAAGGACCTTAAACAAACAACTATTTACATGTTTACACTTTAAAGCTAATTCGCCCCCACTGCTATAGAAGTGTCATTTTCATTCAAAAACAGATCTGGACCATTCAATTGTTCTAATAGTGTGTAATATTCTATTTTCATCTTATCATACTCAATCTTTAGGTGGTCATATTTCTGTTTTAACTGAGGAAATGGTATCCAGGTCCCTTTCTTATTATTATTTTGGTCAGCTCTGTTTTTCATATTAATATCACCGATGTTTGACCCAGAGTTTCCCCTTTTGTTGTGATCATTAGATATTATCTTCTGATCTTTCTGTTGAGTGTTTGTCCTAAACAATGTGGCTACATCAATTCTGACAGCTTGCTCATTTGACTTTCTCCATAAATGATCTGCTCTCAATAATACGTCTTTTAAATCATGAGGATTCGGGGTAACTAATAAAATATTTTGTTTGATATCTTCATGCAAAGCATCTAGAAACATACTGATATGTATCGAGCCTCCCCGCTCAAATGCAAGATTATTACCAACCAACAATTCCATAATAGTTTATATCCTGTGCGACAATTCATAGGGAGACTCCCCTAGCATTTGGTGGACCTTCCCATAAATCGTAACATCAGAACACACTCCATACAGAACACACAATAATTCCAGTAATATGTCCCTTGTCCTCAGAGGCTGAATACAGATCTGTTTGATTCTCAGACAAAGACCATTCCCTATAGAATGTTGCAAAACTCTTTCTACGTCAGATGGGTTGATATTGTACAAATCTATGACATTCTGCAAGTCACAAAACCATTTTAAATTTTTTAAAATCGTGGCAGGGAACCATTCCTATTTCTTTAAGAATTGCATCCAGTTCTTTTGGTTTCAAATGCTTCATTACAAGCTGAACTTCACCTGTATTATTATTATTGTTGTTATAAACTGTGCTGGTCACAGTGGGTGCGGCTGGCAATGAATTATCAGATTTAATATGAGGTTCGGTTTCATTTGATGGAAAGTTTGTATTTTGCTGCAGATTGCTTAATCCAAGATTTGATGCACATCTGCATTCCTGAGATCTCTTCTCGAATTCCATAATTCTTAATTTTAATCTCTCATTTTCCTCTGATAATTCATCACAACGTTTAGATTTCTCAAGCAAAGCTTCACCAATGGTAACTGCATGCAATTTTAAATTTACTGTTTCAGTTTCTGATTGGTTTTGTAACCTCTGGCAAACCTTATGGCTATTATCCACTGCACTCTGTAACTGCGCAATTTCCTCAACTTTATCATTCGTAGGGCCAGATCCTCAAAAGGAATACGCCGGCGTAACTGCTGTTACGCCGTCGTATCCCTGTTTCTAACTATGGAACTGATCCACAGAATCAGTTTCCCATAGTTAGGCAGAAGATCCGACATGTGTAAGGAACTTACACTGCCGGATCTTAGGGTGCAGTACCGCATCCGCCGCTGGGGGCATTTCGTGACGAAATGCCGTCTCGGGTATGCAAATTAGCACTTACGGAGATCCACGAAGCTTTTACGCTTCGTTTTTTCTCCGTAAGTTTTAGTTTGCAAACGCAAAATTAGGGCTGCTTTTACAAAGTGTAAACTGTTTACACCATGTAAAAACAGACCCTTCTGTCCAGCGACGCGATTTTTTTTTTTTATTTGAATTTTTTTTTTCCCGCCGTATCTTTTTTTTTTCCCGACGCAACTTTATTGACCCGACGCGATCCACAAAGCTCGGCGTAACGTAATTTCGCGCTATGCACGTCGGGAAAATGACGTCACGAGCATGCGCAGTACGGCTGGTGCGGGAGCGCGCCTAATTTATGGGAATCGCCCCCATTTGAAGAGGAACGCCTTGCGCCGGCGGAATTTAAGTTACACAGCCGAAAATTTCTAGGTAAGTGCTTTGTGGATCGGGCACTTAGGTAGAAATTTTAAGGCAGTGTAACTTAAATGGAAAAAGTTACGTTACGCCGGCTCTTTGTGTATTTGGCCCAAAGAACTTTCCATTTTTAAACAGCAAGACAACAAGCCCTGCACAATACAACCTTTTCTTTTACTTTCTGAAATTTTTCTATCAAAAACACTTTCCTCTAAAAACTCCTTCATCATAGTCCACGTCTGCTTACATTTTTCTGGAATTTAATAAGGACCGCCATGACGCTTAATACATTTTAATACCCATCTGTTAACTTTATCAGAACTGACACTAGCTTCACACTGAGTAAGCATTTTGACTATAGTACTAATAATTTTAAATAAAGGAAATATTTTACTCACCGCATTTGAAGCTTCACCTTGCCAGTTTCGGTCTTCTAGTACACAGCAGTCTTTACTTTCTTCAGTTTCCAGTCTCCAGAGAATAATTCTGGGGTTCCAAACTTGTAAAGTCTTGTATAACAGACTCTCTTATGTCACAACCAGACATTAGAGTCACCGCACAGCTCTTGGGTCTCCATAAGACGTATGTCCAACTCACAGGATTGCTATCATCACCGGCTTCTGTTACTAAGTCCTGAAAATGCGCTTCTGGTCACTTGAACGGCAACAATGTAGTGATCTAATTTAAGATATCCAACACAGAACCATAAGATCCAATGTACTGAAGTCAGGGAGTAAATTTGGTTGACTTCTAATAACATACAAAGTCCAAAGTCCACAGACGATACAAGAATCCAACAGAGTATTTCAGAATCCCATCTTTTCCTAGACCTGTGCAATGTTCATCATAGAGTGACAAGACAAGACTCCTTGAATGCCAGCTTGACTGCTTCAAATATTGGACTCACACTGGAGGGGGGTCAACCAAATGTTCCCATTGAATGAATACCCCACAAGTCTAATTACCATCAATAAATACTTTCTTATGTTTGCAAGGAAATACCAGGCCATTTCACACACCTAGGTCGTCTTAGATAAGATTAACACATCAAAGAGTCCTCTGTACCTTTTGATATGTGTCGTTTGACCACTAACCCTTTTGGTCAGCAAACACCTTTTCATGTGTAACCTTGAATGCCTGTATGTAAACCATGAGATATATATATATATATATATATATATATATATATATATATATATATATATATATATAACATAATATTTTAAATACCTACACATCTATATTAATATTACAACAGTTTAACGCAGTATATTTCAGTGAGTTGCTGCACATTTAATGCAGTATATTTTAGTGTGTTATTGTAGGGTTTACCACAATATATTTCAGTGTGTTAGTGCATGTTTAAAACACTTTATTTCAGTGAGTTGGTGCATGTTTGCCGCAGTATATTACAGTGCTTTACTACACGTTTAACGCAGCATATTTCAGTGCCTTACCGCCTGTTTAACACAGTATATTTCAATGCGTTGGTGCGCGTTTTCTGTTGTATATTATAGTGCTTTACTGCACGTTTAATGCAGTATATTTCAGAGGCCCAGTGAAGCTCATTCGCTCTGACAGAGGTTCTAACTTAGGAGTAGTAAAGGAACTGCAAATTCCTTCCAACTTGTACACTCCCAGTGTAGAAAGATACTTGAGAAAGGAAGGCCGCGCATGGACTTTAAACCCACCTCACTCTTTTTACATGGGAGGTGTTTGGGAAAGGATGACAGGCATAGCCCGCAGAATCCTGGACTTCATCTTCTTGCAAGTGGGAACTGCAAGGTTTACCCATGAATGCCTGGTGACCTTTATGGCAGAGGTCACAGCCATCATTAATGCCAGACCTTTGACATCAATTTCAAGTGACTCTGAGGATCCAGTGATCCTCACTCAAAAGACTTGCCTTGTTGGCACTCCAAGCTGGAGAGTTTTGTGAAAAGGACCTTTACAAACATCAGTGGAAACCAGTGGCGGTTTGACCATAGAGGGCGCTGGAGCGCTGCCCCCTCTGGCTCTCGCACAGACACTGAAATACATAGATTCATGCATTGCAGATGGCCGGATGCTGAGCACCGGCCATCTGAATAACGGCAGCTGGTTGGCTGTGTGGAAGTGCCTATCAGAGTCAGCGGCTCTGATAGGCTTTCGGAGTACAGCCCTCTGTAGTCGGCTTCCTGAATGCTTAACCTCGGGACGTACCGGTGGTGCGTTCCTTGGATAAGACTGACAGGCGTCTCAGCCAATCAGGTTCACCGGTTCTGGTTACCGGTAACCTGATTGGCTGAAGCGTCATCGAGGGTGGGAGAAGACATAGAGGGGCGGTAGAAGCACGGCTGGCCCCAGAAAGGTAAGTGCCAGGTGGGGGGGTATTTTACAGGTCACAGTGGCAGCATTTTAGTGGGCACAGTGGCGACAATTGCGGGGCACAGTGGTAACAATTGATGGCACATACAGGTCACAGTGGTAGCATTTTACTGGGCACAGTGGCGACAATTGTGGGGCACAGTGCGAACAATTGATGGCACAGTGGTAAAAATTGATGGCACATTGGTAACAATTGATGGGCACAGTGGTAACAATTGATGGGCACAGTGGTAACAATTGATGGGCACAGTGGTGACAATTGATGGCACAGTGGTGACAATTGATGGCACAGTGGTAACAATTGATGGCACAGTGGTAACAATTGATGGGCACAGTGGCGACAATTAATGGGCACAGTGGTGACAATTGATGGCACAGTGGTGACAATTGATGGCTGTGTTTGATGGCATGGCACAGTGACTGTGTTTGATGGCATGGCACAGTGGTGACAATTGATGGCACAGTGGCTGCGTTTGATGGCATGGCACAGTGGTGACAATTGATGGCACAGTGGCGGCGTTTGATGGCATGGCACAGTGACTGCATTTGATGGCATGGCACAGTGGTTGCGTTTGATGGCATGGCACAGTGACTGTGTTTGATGGCATGGCACAGTGGTGACAATTGATGGCACAGTGGCTGCATTTGATGGGCACAATGAGGCTGCAATTGTTTTTTTTTTCGTTTGCGCCCCCCCAAAAATTTTGAGCACCGCCTCGTCTGTAAAATGGAAGTCAAGATCTTCCAGCAGAATGAGGCCAAAGTATTCGTAAGAGCAGTGGCTGAACTTGTTCTGTTGCCTTCTGAAGTGATGTTAGTGATGTCACATGACATCAGACGGGGAGTGTTCTGCCTGTTGGGCCTTTATTGAGTTACTGCATTTATGTGTTTGAAATAACATAATATTTTCCTTGATGTACACCAAGCTAGTTATATGCAGAGTGTACGCACCACCTACTGTCTCTTTCTGGTATAGCTTTAGCTGCTGTTTCAGTTACATATTGAATTTTGTTAGAATATGTTAATAAAGTTGTTAGGAACTAGTGCATCCTGTGAGATTCTCTAGAGGAAGTGAGTCAGACACAATTTTAGGAATGTACATCAAGACAGTAAGGCTGTTTCTTCAATCTTTATCCATCACCCCTTAGCAAGCTTAAAAAGTGAGTTCTTGTTAAGATATCTAATTCTGTGTTATAGAGCATTGTTTCTTTCTTATATGCAATATTGTACTGACTGATGTTTATTTTACCAATTTATAGTTTCACCTGGCTTGTTCCAATAAATCTAAGAAATATGGTATCTGAAGTATATAGAGCAAGAAGGTTTTGCTTTCTATATGTGTGTGTGTGTGTGTGCGTGCATATATATATATATATATATATATATATATATATATATATATATACTGTATGTAAAAATGTATTAAGTCCAGCAGCTCAGCATTTTAGTATTATTTGTTTATTTTGTATTTACTTTTTTTGCATTCTCATATTTTTTAGATTCTTTTATTCTTATTAGAGCATATGTATGCTTAATTGTTGCTTCCTGTGTGTTCCTTTTGTCTCTTTCATCCCCCCCTAAGGCCACTTTACTCAATTACTTTACACTTTACACAATTACTTTGTGTGCTCCTTGTATCCTCCTTATGTTGTCACCCTGGTCCTTTTGTTAGGATATTCTCTCTGATGCTGCCTTGGCATGCCTATGATCCATGGAATGTTTTCAGGGTTGCTAGACATTGAAGGCAGTTGAAAGATGAGCTGTGCCCCACTGAAACATTAGATCACATTAAATACAGTAAAACCTTGGTTTGAGAGCAACTTGGTTTGAGAGCATTTTGCAAGACAAGCAAAATGTTTTAATAAATTTTGCCTTGATATACAAGCGATGCCTTGATATAAGATTACCGTCATGTCACAACTGAGTATAGAAAAAAAAAAGAGGAGCCTCTAAGTGTAGCAATATGGTTACATTTAATGAAGGTACAACATTTAGCAACTTATTGCTACACTAAAGCCCTGTACAGACGATCGGTTTGTCCGATGAAAACAGGCCGATGGACTGTTTTCATCGGACAAACCGATCGTGTGTGGGCCCCATCGGTTTGTTTTCCATCGGTGAAAAAAAAAATAGAACTTGTTTTAAATTTTTCCAATGGGTAAAAAAACAATAGAAAACAACGATCGTCTGTGTGGAAGTCCATCGGTCAAAAATCCACGCATGCTCAGAATCAAGTCAACACATGCTCGGAAGCATTGAACTTAATTTTTCTCAGAACATCGTAGTGTTTTACGTCACCGCGTTTTGCCACGGTCGGATTTTTGACTGATGGTGTGTAGGCAAGACTGATGAAAGTCAGCTTCATCGAATATCCGACGACAAAATCCATCGGATTAGATTCCATCAGATATCCGATCGTGTGTACGAGCCTTTAGAGGTGTTTCTCAAATGCTTTGATATACAAGTGCTTTGGATTACAAGCATGTTTCTGGAACAATTTATACTCGCAAACCAAGGTTTTACTGTACTGCAGATTGTCTCCATTGTGAAGTGCCCACTGTATTGTCACTGTATTGGAGTATTGCTTTTGTCTTTTAGTGCAAGCAGACATTAACTCTTAAAAAATATGCTGATACCAACATTTCAGGATATATATATATATATATATATATATATATATATATATATATATATATATATATATATATATATATATATATTACATTATACTGTACATACACATACATACATACATTATCTATTGTTTTAACCTTTATCTTTTCTTTTCTTTTTTCTTTTTTAATACTGCAACACAATTACAGCTTTTATGTGGTTGGACTGTATGGAAATGTTTTATAACAAATCTCCAAGTGCTCATTATTGAAAAGTGGGTAATTAAAAATAAAATACAAGTCTGCATAAAACAAACAAAGGAATATTGTGTCACTTGAAATGCACAAAGCAATTACCATGCCTGTGAGGCTCGTTAAAAAGAACAATATGCTGCTATGAAACAAAATGGTTGTATTTGCAGAATGTTAATTCTATTATATTCTATTATATTGGTCCATACTTCCAGTGAGTATAACACACTGAAAGCTGGTCATAGCTATAATTATAAAATAAGCATGTAGGAAAGTCATGTGTTATTAAATAAATGTATTTAGGTACATAGCACCTCAATTAAGTATGTTGTGTAAGAAGTGATTTACAAGCACAGTATAAGATACAATATAAAATTATTCTGCTTGCAGCCCATGAATACATTATTGCAAACCAAAAACTTGGCAGCGCAGGTAAGCACTATAATTCGTGCTAAAGCACAGTAAATGTTGTCAACACTCCAGAAGGATGCCGATTTATTCTAAAAAATTGAGTCATTTCATTGATGTTCATATGCATTTTATAAGATTTCTTGGATTCATGGGTACATTCATTTGTCAGTTGTTAGGTTTGCAGTGGTGTATGTGCATGGTTATTGACTGAATACTAGACTATGTTAGAGCAGCATATTACCAATAATAGATGCCGTAGGGGTTGATTTACTAAAGGCAACTAGGCTTTTCACTTTGCAAGGGAAGTTGCACTTTGCAAGGGAATTTTCTCCAGAGCTTAGTAAATGGAAGTAAAGTTTCACTTTGCAAATCACGTGAAAAAAAAACAGCATTTTTGTTAGCACATGATTAGATGATGGAAATCAGCAGAGCTTCACCCTATACACTTAGCTCTGAAACTACTTTCCTGGCAAAGTGAGCAACCTATTTGCCTTTATGATGTCCCATACTAAATGCCTGTTTTCCATTGGAAATCCTGAGCGGAATTTTTGCATTGTACTAAGTTGTTGGCAAATCTCTGTGACGATCCTGTCCTGTTATTTTTATATTTGATTAATTGGATCTCAGCTGCGGAGGTTTCTCAGGTGTAAACCAATTAGTCACTCTAAAGTATGGTTAAGAGTTAATGGTTTATGTCATCACAACCTCAGATCGAGTACCAACAAAATCAAAAGAGCTTATTAATTCATAAGCTTGTATTTGCAGTATAAGTGAATGCCAGAGTCTATGTGCAAGTAGGTATTTGTAGATATCAGGTTGCAATATTACTACTTAGTGTCCCTGGTTCAAAGTAATGCAGATGAAGCCAAAGTATATTAAACTGAGATAGAAACAAAATATATTCAGGCAGGTCTCTTGGTGACAAATATTGTATCTGATATGCAAAGTCCCATACAAGTACAGTTCAGTATAGCCTGGCTATGCAATTAGTTAAGGTAGTGATACTTGCGGTTCTGCTGATAGCAAATGGAGATGCCTATAATCAAGTCTGCAGTGTGTAGCTGGAGATAGGAAGCCTGAGAAGCTGAGGTCTGCAGGGTGTGCTGATCCAAGTCCTGGATGGACAGACTGTGGCTGGAGGGTGCGGAGATCCTGGTCCAGGAAAAGTAGTCAGTGAGGGTCTTCTTGTCAGCAGGTGGACAGGGAGTTGAGGAGCGGGTCCAGGGTGACGGCAGGGGTCCAACAGAATAGCGGAACACCCTGCCGTCATTGCTGCACGTTTAAATAGCCCGCGCAGCGCGGGAAACGAGGAAACTTGCTGGGGGCGCGCTTCCGCGTTCCAGCGTGGAACGCAAGCCGCGGCGCACAGGAAGTGACGCGGCAGAGTCAGGGAGACGAGCGCAGCTAACAGTATCAGGTAAGGCTGCGCTCGTCCTGCTCAATATAACGCCAGTAGCGTTACATACTCCCCTCCTCAATGGGGCACCACCAGTGCCAATAATAGGCGAAGGACGAGTGGGGTACCTCTGATGGAATTGTCTAATTAAACGAGGAGCATGAATGTGAGAAGAATTTTCCCAAGAATCTTCAAGTTGGGAGTACCCTTTCCAACGTATTAAATATTGGATGTCAGAACCTCTTTTTCTAGAATCCAGAATCTTTTCTACTTCATATTCTGTCTCACCCAGAACTTCAACTGGTGGAGGAGGTCGGGCAGCCCTGTTGGGAAATGGATTGGGTACATACGGTTTTATAAGAGAGACATGAAAAACTGTATGTATCTTCCAATCAAGGGGTAAATGTAGTTTTACTGCATTAGGGTTAATCACTTGAGAAATAGGATATGGACCTATGAATTGACGACCCAACTTTTTCGATGGTAAATTTAGACGTAGATTTCTGGTAGACAGCCAAACTAGATCACCAACGTCGTAATAAGGAGGTACTGACCTATGAAGATCATAATTACGTTTTTGTCGTGTTTGCGCAACTTCTAGGTTTGACCGTATGATTGGAATTGTGTTTTTTAGGGTGTTGAGATAATCGTCTACTGCAGGTACTTCGTTAGAAAGAAATGAAGTCGGTAAACTGTTTGGGTGAAACCCATAGTTAGCAAAAAATGGTGAGAGTAGTGACGAAGAGCTGGTTGAATTATTGTATGCAAATTCTGCATGGGGAAGTAGTTGGAACCAGTCATCTTGGAGATGAGTGCAGTAACAGCGTAAATACTGTTCCAAGATCTGGTTAATGCGTTCTGTCTGTCCGTTCGTTTGAGGATGGTAAGCCGTGGACATTCTATGATCAATTTTCAGTGCCTTACACAAAGCTTTCCAAAACTTGGAGATGAACTGAGATCCTCGATCGGAGATAATCTGAGTAGGTAACCCATGCAACTTAAGAAAATTATTTATGAAAGCTGTTGCTGTCTCTAGTGAAGTTGGAAGATTTTTTAAGGGAATAAAATGTGCCATTTTAGTGAATAGGTCTACAGTGACCATGATGGTATTAGCCCCATTTGATCTAGGAAGCTCGACTATAAAGTCCATTGATACAACCTCCCATGGTCTGTTGGGTATTGGGAGGGAGGTAAGAAGACCAAATGGCGGTCTCCTAGAAGGTTTGTTGCTGGCACAAATCTCGCAGGAAGAAACATATTCCTGCACCATTTTAGCTAATTGAGGCCACAAATAGTGTCTTTTAACAAGATGTATTGTCTTGGTGATTCCGGGATGACCAGCTAATCGAGAATCATGTAATTGTTTAAGTAATAACAACCCTAATTTTGGAGGGACATACAATTTATCTTTATAAGTGTATAATCCGCCTGTTTGTTTTGTAACACCATTAGGAAGCTCAGAAGTATCTGTGGATATGGTTTGAGAGAGTAACTGTTTAAAGGAAGTAGTTATTCCTATGAATCGGTTATCAGGAATGATAGAATGAGGTGGTAACTCGGTAGAACGATCTTCATTCATGCGGGATAAGGAATCCGCTTTTAAGTTTTGTGTACCCGGTCTATAGGAGATCTGAAAATCAAATCGATCAAAGAACAAGCTCCATCTCACCTGACGGGCAGACAAGGTTTTGCAGGCCTTCAGATGTTGCAAATTTCGATGATCTGTCAAAATGGTGATCGGATGTGTAGAACCCTCAAGAAGGTGTCTCCAATTGGCTAGAGCATCTCTAATTGCTAGGAGTTCTTTTCCTCCAATTGGGTAATTCCTTTCTGCACTGGTTAAAGTTCTGGAATAGAAAGCCACCGGATGTAAAGGTTCAGACCCATTTTGTTGTTGTGAGAGTACTGCGCCTAATGCGAAATGTGACGCATCAACTTCTAAAGTGAAGAAGAATGAAGGATCAGGTAGTTGGAGAATAGGAGCAGTAGTATAAGATTGTTTGAGTGTCTCAAAAGCTGCTTGCGCCTCATTAGTCCATTTGAAAGGTGTGTTTTTACTTGTTAAGGCATTCAGGGGCTTCACAATCTGTGAAAAGTTTTTAATGAATTTACGGTAATAATTTGAAAAGCCAAGGAAGCGCTGTAAAGCCTTCCTAGAATGGGGAACTGGCCAGGAGAGAATACAATCAACTTTTGAATTGTCCATCTGTATACCTTCCGGGGTGATTTGGTACCCAAGGAAAGAAACACTGGTCTGATTAAAGACACATTTTTCGAGTTTGACGTAGAGGCAATGTGTTCTGAGTCTGCCTAAAACCCATCTGACATGCTTAGTATGTTCTTCAAAAGTGTCAGAATAAATCAAGATATCGTCCAGATAGATCACGACACAAACGTCTAGTAAATCACGAAAAATGTCATTAATAAAACGTTGGAAAGTTGCAGGTGCATTTGACAAACCAAATGGCATTACTAAGCACTCAAATAAACCGTAACGAGTTTTAAAGGCAGTTTTCCACTCGTCGCCTGGACGAATTCTGATCAAATTGTAAGCACCCCTGAGATCTAGCTTTGTGAAAATCTTGGAAGTTTGCAGCCTTTCTATTAGTTCTGGAATTAGTGGCAATGGGTAACGATTTTTTATCGTGATGTTATTCAATGAACGATAATCGATTACAGGTCTGAGAGATCCGTCCTTTTTTTTTACAAAAAACATGGCAGCACTAGCTGGAGAGGTAGAGGGTCTAATGAAACCCTTTCTAATGTTGTCATCCAGGTATTCCTTGAGATAACCCAGTTCAGGCTGTGATAATGGGTAAATTCTTGCAGTGGGAATAGTAGCCTCTGGAATTAGATCAATAGGACAATCATAAATTCTATTAGGTGGAAGGGTCTCGGCATTGGTTTTGCTGAAGACGTCAGAGAAGTCCATTAAATAAGATGGAACACCATCGAAGTTTACATTATTTAAAAGAGAGTTATGTGAGGGATAGCAAGTATGTTTACAGTAAGGAGAATCTAAACAAAGTGAAGTTTTGGACCAATGAAAGGTTGGCTGGTGGATGTGCAACCATGGTAACCCTAGAACGACTGGGAATAAGGGTGATGGGATGATGTCAAATACAAGATTCTCCATATGTACATTATCACATGTGACTAATAATGGGGCAGTTTGAGACAGTACTGGACCAAAGGAGGATTCGGATCCGTCAATGAAAGTGACAGACGAGGGGTTTTGCTTTAACTCAGAAGGAATTTTATTTAAATTAACAAAACTTAAATCAATAAAATTGCCACAAGCACCAGTGTCGACCATCGCGTCAATGGTGGTCCTATCTTGGTCCCACAGTAAAGTAAGGGTGAGAAAG
This sequence comes from Rana temporaria, assembly GCF_905171775.1. Lineage (NCBI taxonomy): Eukaryota > Metazoa > Chordata > Amphibia > Anura > Ranidae > Rana > Rana temporaria. The sequence goes on from NC_053494.1 coordinate 69,741,142, forward strand.
ATGTATTGGTTAATGTTTTGACGAGTTCTGGGTTTTGTCAAGTTTAAACTACTAATATTTAAGTTGTTACCTTCAGTTTTACTCCTTAGAATGGGGCAGGCAGAGACCATGTGGTCAGGGGCGGAACAGTAGAGACATAGATTGTTGCTTCTGCGTCTCTGTCTCTCAGCTGGGGTCAGTGGACCTCTAACTGTACTAACTTCCATAGGAATCTCTTTGGGAGGTGACCTAGACCTCCTGATTGGTGCTGGTTGGTAGTAGTTAGCTCGTTCAGCCTTTCTTTCTCTGATGCGTCTATCAATTGAGAGGGAGAGATGCATGAGATCTTCCAGGGATGCTGGAATTTCAACACGTGCAAGCTCATCCTTGACGGATTCGGATAAACCAATGCGAAACTGATTCCTGAGAGCTATATCTGTCCATAAAGTTTCACGACACCAGCATTTGAACTCTGAGATATAGTCCTCCACTTGTCTCTTTCCCTGTCTCAAGTTCCTGATGGTATTCTCAGCAGTAAGCTGTTTGTTAGGGTCCTCATAGAGTAAAGACATCTCATCTATGAAAGTATTGAGGGCGCCTAGTAGATCGCCGTGCTCTTCAACATAGGCATCTGCCCAGACTCTGGGTTCTCCTTTAAGGTATGAAATTAAAGTCAAAATTCTGACTCTGTCAGAGTAATAAGTCCGTGGACGTAAATCAAACATTAACCGACATGAACTGATAAATTGACGAAAAAATTTTCTGTCACCAGAAAAGCATTCTGGGGGGCAGACTTTAGGTTCTGGTCGCTCCCTGGCTTGAGCAAAATTCTGATTCCTAAGGGCCTCATTTTCTAAACGGAGGTCAGTCAGATTAGCAGTAAGTGTGTCCACACGTTGTGACAAGCCCACTAAATGGTTTGCTAGCTCCGCTGGATCCATGATGTTAAAGGTTCCGCTATTATGTGACGATCCTGTCCTGTTATTTTTATATTTGATTAATTGGATCTCAGCTGCGGAGGTTTCTCAGGTGTAAACCAATTAGTCACTCTAAAGTATGGTTAAGAGTTAATGGTTTATGTCATCACAACCTCAGATCGAGTACCAACAAAATCAAAAGAGCTTATTAATTCATAAGCTTGTATTTGCAGTATAAGTGAATGCCAGAGTATATGTGCAAGTAGGTATTTGTAGATATCAGGTTGCAATATTACTACTTAGTGTCCCTGGTTAAAAGTAATGCAGATGAAGCCAAAGTATATTAAACTGAGATAGAAACAAAATATATTCAGGCAGGTCTCTTGGTGACAAATAATGTATCTGATATGCAAAGTCCCATACAAGTACAGTTCAGTATAGCCTGGCTATGCAATTAGTTAAGGTAGTGATACTTGCGGTTCTGCTGATAGCAAATGGAGATGCCTAAAATCAAGTCTGCAGTGTGTAGCTGGAGATAGGAAGCCTGAGAAGCTGAGGTCTGCAGGGTGTGCTGATCCAAGTCCTGGATGGACAGACTGTGGCTTTAGGCCTGGAGGGTGCGGAGATCCTGGTCCAGGAAAAGTAGTCAGTGAGGGTCTTCTTGTCAGCAGGTGGACAGGGAGTTGAGGAGCGGGTCCTGGGTGACGGCAGGGGTCCAACAGAATAGCGGAACACCCTGCCGTCATTGCTGCACGTTTAAATAGCCTGCGCAGAGCGGGAAACGAGGAAACTTGCTGGGGGCGGGCTTCCGCGTTCCAGCGTGGAACGCAAGCCGCGGCGCACAGGAAGTGACGCGGCAGAGTCAGGGAGACGAGCGCAGCTAACAGTATCAGGTAAGGCTGCGCTCGTCCTGCTCAATATAACGCCAGTAGCGTTACAATCTCACAATCACCACTCTCTCTTTTAAATGAGACAGAAGTAACCTTTCCTGGCAATATATACAGGACATTAAGGCTGGGTTCACACTAGTGCAAATTGGGTGCGAGTTTCCCTGCATCCAATTTGCATGACAGGAGATTGTGTAACGTCACACCAATAACTTTGCACTAAGTACAACTATAGTTGCTTCTTTCCCAGTCAACTCTCTTCCTTCTTTCCGAATAGCCTCTCACTTCCTGCAGCCTTGCTCCCCACGGTGGTTGCGGAGGTGTGCCACCTAGTGGTACTTCCTGGTTCCTCTATTATGTAACAATACGCCAAGTTAGATTCAGGTTTATGGATCGCAACTGCGGAGACTTCTCAGGTTCGAACCCAGGTTTCACTCTTAACTCAGTTAAGAGTTTGGGTTCTATCATCACAGCCTCAGTAAAGTAAATAGTGCTTATTCCAGCATAAGCAACATTAAAGTAAAACTTGGTATTAATGGTATAGCACAGGTATAGGAATATATGTAGCCGCAGTACTGGGACTGCACACTAGGGTCAGTAATGAACACAGGCATAGAAGCAAAGCAGGTAATTAGTATCTATAGCAGTCAGCATAACATGTGAGCTGCAGTTCAAACTTGAGTGAAAGTCCTTAGTACTTTAGCATAGCAGTGAGCATAACTTGGAAGCAAGCGGCAAGTATAGAGATCAGCGATTAGTAATTGGTTTCTATAGCAGAATACTTGCGGTTGCAAATAGCTGGGCATGGATGTGCGTCCTGGGAGCCTGGTCAGCTGGGCTTCCAGACTCACCTGAACTGAGCTCCATCTTCCTGAACTGGATCACCAGGACTCCTTGTTTGCAGCGGTCAACCAGGTCCAGGCTCCCAGGACGCACATCCATTCCCAGATATCTGCAACCATTGACAGCCATGACTTTGATATCTGCATCATCTTATGGTATCTGGCTCGTTGTCACTGTACTTCACTTATGATAGGGAGAGGCTGCTGAATCTGCTGCATAGGGACAGTGTTAGGTGTATCCTGCTCCAGAAATCTCAAGAAGCACACTTTATTTCTTTGATATCTGCATCATCTTATGGTATCTGGCTCGCTGTCACTGTGCTTCACTTATGATAGGGAAAGGCCGCTGTTGCTGCTTAGGGACAGTGTTAGGTGTATCCTGCTCCAGAAATCTCAACAAGCACTCTTTATTCCTGTGACCTCTGCTGTGCTTCATATAGTTTAGGAATTTTGTTCAGCTATAGGGGCAGTCAGCAATCTATAGGTGACTCTGAATATTTCAACAGCACTGCACTTGCCACCACCTGTTCACCTGTGATACACTGTGTTTTTCTGTCAAGTACATAGTTCAGGGACAGGTTCCAGATATTTTCCTATAGGGGCAGTCAGCAATCTATAGGTGACTCTGAATATTTAAACAGCACTGCACCTGCCACTACCTGTTCACCTGTGATACACTGTGTTTTTCTGTCAAGTACATAGTTCAGGGACAGGTTACAGATATTTTCCTATAGGGGCAGTCAGCATTCTATAGGTGACTCTGAATATTTCAACATCACTGCACCTGCCACCACCTGTTCACCTGTGATATACTGTGTTTTTCTGTCAAGTACATAGTTCAGGGACAGGTTCCAGATCTTTTCCTATGGGGACAGTCAGCAATCTATAGGTGACTCTGAATATTTCAACACCACTGCACCTGTCCCCTGTGATATACTGTCTGTGCAGTACATTGTTTAGGGCTGGGTTCCTGCTTCTTGCTATAGGTGGAGAAATATATAGGTGAATCTCTGCCCGTTTCACCAGCACTCCACCTGTCCCCTGTGATATACTGTCTGTGCAGTACATTGTTTAGTGCTGGCTTCCTGCTTATTGCTATAGGTAGATAAATATATAGGTGAATCTCTGCCTATTTCACCAGCTTACACTACTATCTGTCTGGTGGAGACACAGAGTTTTAAAAGCCTGATGGCATTGGCTGTCCCACAGTACGTCATGCCCAGCCGCCACTACTTTTCCAGGCGATCACAGATGATACACCTCCCACAGAGGACAGCTTTTCGTTGCCTCTGGGCAGCCTGGCACACATGAGCAATTACATGCTGCAGTGTCTCCGCAACGACCGGCGTGTATCGCACATTATGACAGGTGCTGATTACTGGGTGGCCACGCTGCTGGATCCCCGTTACAAGGACAATGTACCGTCCTTAATCCCCTCACTGGAGCGTGAACGCAAGATGCGCGAGTACAAGCGCACGCTGTTAGACGCGCTGCTGGTGCAATTCCCACCTGGCAGTGGGGGCACAGTGGAAGCAGAAGGCGAAGGCAGAGGAGGAGGAAGAGGTCGCCAACGCAGCAGGGGCACCGCCAGCACTTCAGAAGGTTCTCAATCGGATTTCAGTCTGGTGACTGCGATCACCACCAAAAATGTTCCAGCCTTTAATCTGCAACCATGCTCTAGTGGACTTGGAGGTATGCTTGGGATCATTGTCCTGTTGAAAGGTCCAACGTCTCCCAAGCCTCAGGTTTGTGACGGACTGCATCATATTGTCATCCAATATCTCCTGGTACTGAAGAGAATTCATGGTACCTTGCACACGCTGAAGCTTCCCTGTACCTGCAGAAGCAAAACAGCCCCAACGCATGATTGACCCCCCGCCATGCTTCACAGTAGGCAAGGTGTTCTTTTCATCATAGGCCTTGTTCTTCCTCCTCCAAACATAGCGTTGATCCATGGGCCCAAACAGTTCTAATTTTGTTTCATCAGTCCACAGAACACAATCCCAAAACTTGAGTGGTTTGCCCACATATGGCATACTGCAGTCGACTCTTCTTATTCTTTGGAGACAGCAAGGGGGTGCGCCTGGGAGTTCTGGCATGGAGGCCTTCATTACGCAGTGTGCGCCGTATTGTCTGAGCAGAAACTTCAGTACCCACATCTGACAAATATTTTCTCAGTTCCTCAGCAGTCACACAGGGACTTTTCTCCACTCTACGCTTCAGGTAGCGCACAGCAGTCAAAGTCAGCATCTTCTTTCTGCCACGACCAGGTAGCGTTTCAACAGTGCCCTTTGCCTTGAATTTTGCATTTACTAGTATTACAAAACCAATTGATGTAATATTAGTTGCATATGGTTCTTTATGAAGTCCTTTTAGGATTGCATTCTGAATACAATTACAAATGTACACTAAATTCCCTAAAACCCTTTACAGCATTGGGGGGTTGAATAATTTTGAACAAAACTGTATGGACCTCGTCCTCCAAGGTCAAAATCATTATATTTTTTATTTTTATTTTTTTTATGTAATTTTAAGTTATTTCCCTATCCACATTTATTTCCAGAGTACTTGCCATGCTCTTCCTGACATTTTGCTGCCATTTGCAGCCCTCCAACCCTTTCCCTTAGTTTTTTTAGAGACATGTTTGTAGTCAAAAGTCCGGGTCCCCATTGACTTCAATGGGGTTCGGGTTCGGGTCAAAGTCCGGGTTCGGTCCTGAACTCAAACTTTTTTTTCAAAGTCCGGGTTCGGGTCCGAACCCGAACATCCAGGTGTCTGCTCAACTCTAGTAAAGATGTTTCTTTTGAAGTTCCAGGTTGTTTACACACTGAGATAGACATGTGGTTTTGTCAGGGAGCAGAGAATATAATCGGTTTAGATATCTTGTTCAAAAAAGGTTGGATAATTGATTTAGGCAATGCAGTGCTTTGGAAAGGTTCAACTAATCGTAAGCCTGTGGTAATTGATCCAAAGGATTATTGTGAAATAGGCAGCATTTGTTTGACAGACAGTTGGCTCTGATTATAAGTGGCCCGATGCAGGAGATAATTTAAAGTTAAAACAGGTAATTCGGGCACACAAAAAACTTTGGAGTCAGAAAAAGAATGAGGTTGGTTTGTTTAAAGGGATTAAGGTTTTGGTAGAAGGCAAGGATCACCCATTTATCAAACCATACAAATTACCACCTGAATCTGATGAACCTGTGTCACAAATTATTGAAGAATTTTTGGAACAGGGTATCATCAGGAAAGCAAATTCCGTGACAAATAATCCTTTATGGGTGGTGGCTAAACGAGATGATCCTAGTGCATATAGACTTTTGATTGACCTAAGAATACTTAACAAATACATACCATGTAGTTCTCCTATTGTAGCAGAAACGCCAGACATCATGTCGCAATTGAATGCAAATGCAAAAGTTTTTTCTGTACTTGACATTGCTAATGGATTTTTTAGCATACCCTTAGCCAAAAGTTGTCAATACAAATTTTCATTCATTCATAAAAACATTTCATATGTTTTTATGAGACTTCCGCAAGGCTACCATAGTTCACCGACTATTTTCCATTAGGCATTGGCTAATGTTTTGTCAACATTTTCTAGACCAGATTGTATAATTCAATATGTTGATGATATACTTCTATCTTCTCAAGATGAGGATGAACATTTAATTCTTCTGGCAGAATTGCTGACAATTCTGGAAAAGGAAGGTTTAAAGTTGAATACACGGAAAGTCCAGCGTGTACCCTTATACGATGAAAACCTAATAAACATATTTAAAAAAAAAAAAAAAAAAGAAAAGTGAAGTAAAATTTTTGGGAATTTTGATTGGTCCATGAAAGAAGCAGCCTATACAGGAACATATTGAGGCTATTGCTTCTTTACCCGTACCAACATCTATCAAAGCGTTGAGACAATTTTTGGGTCTGGTAAATTTTTCTAGAGATTTTATCGAATCATTGGCGGAGGGCTGGGGTGCTCACTGCCTCAGCAGGCAGGTCCAAGGCAAATGGAGCAGGATAGAGGCCAGACACTTCCACCTTTTGTAGTTACAAGCAGCATACCTAGTGTTATGTATCACGTACCTGGTAACCAGAGCCCGGTTGTAGGAGTAGGCCTCTCTTACAGCTCCGGCTTGTGAGCTGCTGGATAGGGAACAGCAGACTCAAGAGCCTGGCGGGGTAGGAGTGCCGGCTGGCTGGATAGATGAGTAGATGTAGATCACTGTTGGAAGTGTAGACTGGAGCTGAAGTAACTGGAAGCAGGGTCCGTGACACTGACAGAAGATTCACAGCAACAACTGAGAAGGCAAGCTGGTTAATAGACAGCAGACGGAAGCAGGGTCAAACAAGCCGGATCACATTAGATAGTTCAGATAGTCAGATGGGGTAAACAGGAGAGTCGTCGTGGTACAGGCAGGTAGGTCAGGCAACGGTGGATCAATCAGAGGTAGGTCGATAGCAGCCGAGGTCAGGATCGGAGAGGTGCGGAAGGTCAAACAAGCCGGGTCAAAAGGTAATAGCAGGTAATCAGGTTTCTTCAGGTAAACAACGTTCAGAGACTGTAGATCAGACAGCAATGTGCTGGAGCTGTCAGTGTCCATTTAAAGCCATTTTTGGTGCCAAGGAATCAGCGCGCACGCGCGCGCTCCCGCCATTAACGCGCACGCGCCGTTAACGCACGCACACCACAGGCGCGCGACGATGTGCAATTGCGCGCCGCTGTTTTAACCCTCTGGAAGGGTTCCGAGACTGAGTCCCTGACATTGCCCCCCCCAAGGGGCAGCCTCCGGATGCCTAGTCAGGATGATCAAGAAAAAATGAACGTACCAATCTTCTGGCATGGATGTTGCCTTCAGGTTCCCAGGAATTTTCTTCTGGTCCATAGCCTTTCCATTTAATCAGAAATTGGTTCTGTCCTTGTCGCCTTATACAATCCAGGATGGCTTCTACCACAAATTCCTCGCATCCGTCAACATGAACTGGTTCAGGAGGCCTTGTTCCCCTATTAGGGAAGGGATCAGGAGCTGTAGGTTTCAATAAAGAGACATGGAATACAGGGTGCACTTTAAGAGAAGGTAAGGTAAGGTAAGGAAAGTTCATATGAAACCGTATTGATTCTCCTTTTGACCGGAAAAGGTCCCATAAATTTGGGTCCCAATTTCTTAGAAGGACAAGCTAACCTGAGGTTGCTGGTAGAAAGCCATACCTGGTCCCCTGTTTTCAGATCCAGCTATCCTTTCCTTTTCCTGTCGAAGAACCTCTTACTGTCAGCCTGGGCCTTGGTCACAGCTTCCTGTAGTAATTTGGTGTTTTGTTTGAGGAATTCCACTGTATTCTGTACTGCCGGTACTGAAGATTCTGAAAGAAAATCTGGTAAAAAAGTTAGGTTGAAACCATAATTGGCAAAAAAGGGAGATTGCTCCGTGGCAGAATGACTGGCGTTGTTGTAAGCAAATTCCGCTAGGGGTAGCAGAGAGACCCAATCATTCTGAGAAAACGTAGTGAAGCACCTGATGTATTGTTCCAGAGTCTGATTGGTTCGTTCAGTTTGCCCATTGGTCTGGGGGTGATATGCTGAAGATAGAGTGAGTTCAATTTGTAATATTTCACAGAGGGCCTTCCAAAACCGAGAGGTAAATTGAACTCCCCTATCTGATACTATGTTGGAGGGTACCCCATGCAACCTAACGACTTCTTTAATAAAGACACGAGCAGTCTCAACGGCAGAAGGTGTGTTCTTTAGAGGGAGAAAATGGGCCATTTTGGTCAAACGGTCCACGATCACGAAAATTGCAGTACAGTCTTCAGATTAGGGAAGCTCTACGATGAAATCCATGGCCACCATTTTCCACGGTCTGTCGGGTACGGGTAATGGTTTCAGTAAACCCCAGGCTTGGTTTCGAGGTGTCTTGTTCCGATTACAAATAGGGCATGTGCTGATATAAGACTTACAGAAATTCTCTAATCCAGGCCACCAAAAGGTGCGACGCACCAGCTCTAGTGTCTTACGAACCCCAAAATGTCCCGCCATTGGATGGTCGTGGAGGTGTTTCAGAACCTCTACTCGGATGTCTTCAGGGACAAAAATCTGGCTTCCTCTCCAGAACAGTCCATCTCGGGATTCTAAAGAAATGTTGGGAGGTTTGGAAGAATCTGAAGACGCTCCCCGGAGCAGGGAAAGTAGTTCAGTGTGCAGTAGCAAGAAACTGTTCTCTGGTAGAATGGTGTCAGGAGTGGAGGTATCTTTTGGGTTGTCATGCATTCTGGACAGAGCATCCGGCTTGATATTCTTAGAGCCTGGGCGATAAGTGATGTGGAAGCCGAAACATAGTTACATAGTTACATAGTTACATAGTTAGTCAGGTTGAAAAAAGACACAAGTCCATCCAGTTCAACCACAAAAAATAAAAAAACAAAATAAAAAACACAGTAAAATCCTATACACCCAACTCCATACCCACAGTTGATCCAGAGGAAGGCAAAAAACCCCAACGGGAGAAGAAGAGTGCCCACCGAGCCTGTCGGGGCTTCAATCGCTTGGCTGATCTTAAATATTCCAAGTTTTTATGGTCCGTATAAATTAGCACGGGGTGTGCAGCACCTTCCAATAAATATCTCCACTCTTCCAAAGTGGCCTTGATGGCCAATAACTCACGATCACCTACGTCATAGTTTCTCTCCGCAGGGGAGAGTTTTCGGGAGAAGAATCCTACGGGGTGTATTAGGTCTTTGTCTCCCATGCGTTGGGAGAGAACACCCCCACTGCGACTTCAGAGGCGTCTACCTCAAGGAGGAAGGGTAGAGCCGGGTTTGGGTGGCTGAGAATTGGGGCAGTCGTGAAGAATTTCTTTAGCGTGTCGAAGGCTTTTTGTGCCTCAGGATTCCAATGGAAACGGAAGTTTTGTTTCGTAAGCTGTGTAATGGGAGCAACAATGGTAGAGAATCCTTTAATAAAACGTCTATAGAAATTTGCAAAGCCTATAAAACGTTGGACCCCCTTCTTGTCCAGGGGCACTGGCCAGTCCAAAATAGCAGACACTTTCTTGGGGTCCATCTCAATTCCCGTCGGGGAGATCACTAGGCCCAGGAATTGGATGGTTTGCAACTCGAATTCACATTTCTCTGCTTTCGCGTATAGACCGTGTAAGCGAAGACGATTCAAAACCTTCCGGACATGCTCTCGATGTTGATCTAACGAGCCAGAAAAGACCAGGATATCATCCAGGTAGACGATGACAAAAATATCTAAAAAGTCTCTGAACATGTCATTGACAAAATGATGAAAGGTGGCAGGAGCATTGCATAACCCGAATGGCATGACTAGATACTCGTAGTGACCATACCGAGTACGGAAAGCAGTTTTCCACTCGTCGCCGTCCCTGATGCGAATTAGGTTGTAGGCCCCCCTCAGGTCCAGCTTAGTGAAGTAGTAGCGAATCTTAATTTTTGAAACAGTTCGGGTATCAATGGCAATGGATAACGGTTTTTAACCGTGATGTTATTGAGCTCTCGATAATCGATGCATGGGCGAAGGGTCTGATCCTTTTTGACGACGAAAAATATTCCAGCACCTGCTGGTGAGGTGGATGGACGAATGAACCCCTTATTTAGGTTCTCGTCAATGTAGATTTTCAGAGCATCTTGTTCCTTCTCGGATAGTGGAAAAATGCGCCCAATAGGGACCTCGGCCCCAGGAAGTAGTTCTACCGGGCAATCATAGGGGCGATGAGGTGGAAGGGAGTCGGCCCCCTTTTTACTGAACACATCGAGAAACTCATGATAGGGTTCCGGAACAGACTGAAATAAACTGGGGTCGGTGTTCAGACATAACAGAGTAGGAGAGAAACTGGAAGATCCAGGTAGGCAGTGTTCCAGGCAGTAATGGGAAGGAAATCGTAAAGTTCCAGAGACCCAATCAATCTGGGGGTTGTGGACCCGGAGCCAGGGGATGCCAAGGATCACTGGAAACAAGGGTGAAGAAATTACATCCAGAATTAACAATTCTCTATGATTAGCGGAAGTAGAAGCAGGTAGAGGAAGGGTTTCTTGGGTTACTTGACCCGATTTAATGTGGGATCCGTCGGCCAGAAAAACGGAAAGTCTGAAGTCTTTCTTTCGAAGAGGAATGTGGTGCAGACTGGCGAAGGTGGCATCAATAAAACAACTGCAGGAGCCGGAGTCAATAATTGCGTTGACCGGAATCGTTCTTTCTGGGAGCTGCAAAGACAGAGAAAGAGCAAGGTGTGTTGTATTGGTTGAGAGAGCAGAAACGTTGACAGGAACAGAAAAACGACACTTACGCATCTTGGCAGTTGGCGACATAATGACCAGGCTCACCGCAGTAGAGGCACAGATTTAGCTGCCGACGACGTGTTCGTTCTTCAGGAGGCAGAGTAGGTCGCATGACCCCAAGTTGCATAGGCTCAGATGTATCAGGAGGAGAGCTGGCCGTACTAGAATGGACGGGTGGTTGGTAGCGAGAAGCAGGCATGGGCGCTTTAGTAGTGACCCATACAGGGCGACTTAGATGAGAAGATCGCTCTGCTCATCGCTCTCGTAGGCGTCGGTCAATCTGTATAGATTTATCAATTAAGTCCTCCAAGGTATCAGGAACCCCAATACGGGCCAACTCATCCTTTAGGGTTTCTGAAAGTCCCAAACGGAATTGGTGCCGCAGAGCTGCGCTGTTCCACTGGGTGTCCGCACTCCAGCGGTGAAAGTCCGTAACATACTCCTCAACGGCTCGACGGCCTTGTTGAAGCGCAAGCAGGGCGGCCTCAGCAGTAGCAGTCCGCTGAGGATCGTCATAGAGTTGTGCCATGGCCTGAAATAAAGCAAGTAGAGTCTCTGTGTTGGTGCCATTTTCCTCCAATAGTCGGTGCGCCCAGGTTAGAGGCTCTCCTTGAAGAAGCGACACCACAAATCCCACCTTTGTGGCTTCTAAGGAAAAAGTCCTAGGTTGGAGGGCAAAATATAATTGGCAGGTATTGCGGAAATTCTGGAATTTGGAGCGATCCCCGGTGAACCGCTCTGGCATCGGAACCCTGGGTTCGGGTGGTAGCATCACTACAGTTGGAGCAGCGGCTGATGAAGACGATCTGGCGGAAGGTTCAGGAGCTGCGTCTCCGGACAGATTCTGTATTTGACCTTCCAGTCGCATGTAGCCGTCCTGTAGATTTTTAACAGCTTGGGTGAGAGATGCAAGGTGTTTACAAATCTCCTCCATGGCTGGGGCCACTCCTGAGGGCTCTGTCATGGCTGTCTGATACTGTTATGTATCACGTACCTGGTAACCAGAGCCCGGTTGTAAGAGTAGGCCTCTCTTACAGCTCCGGCTTGTGAGCTGCTGGATAGGGAACAGCAGACTCAAGAGCCTGGCGGGGTAGGGGTGCCGGCTGGCTGGATAGATGAGTAGATGTAGATCACTGTTGGAAGTGTAGACTGGAGCTGAAGTAACTGGAAGCAGGGTCCGTGACACTGACAGAAGATTCACAGCAACAACTGAGAAGGCAAGCTGGTTAATAGACAGCAGACGGAAGCAGGGTCAAACAAGCCGGATCACATTAGATAGTTCAGATAGTCAGATGGGGTAAGCAGGAGAGTCGTCGTGGTACAGGCAGGTAGGTCAGGCAACGGTGGATCAATCAGAGGTAGGTCGATAGCAGCCGAGGTCAGGATCGGAGAGGTGCGGAGGTCAAACAAGCCGGGTCAAAAGGTAATAGCAGGTAATCAGGTTTCTTCAGGTAAACAACGTTCAGAGACTGTAGATCAGACAGCAATGTGCTGGAGCTGTCAGTGTCCATTTAAAGCCGTTTTTGGCGCCAAGGAATCAGCGCGCAAGCGCGCGCTCCCGCCGCGCGCGATCCCGCCGTGCACGCGCGCGTGCCGTTAACGCACGCGCGCGCACCACAGGCGCGCGACGATGTGCAATTGCGCGCCACTGTTTTAACCCTCTGGAAGGGTTCCGAGACTGAGAGGTGAGTCCCTGACACCTAGGCTAGCACTGGCATTCGAGAACCTGATTCAGGGAGCTCAGGTCAAGCTTATGTTGGACAACCGGATGGCGGTCCCGTACATAACCAAACAGGGAGGAACCAAGAGCTTGCCGCTGCTGCAGTTGGCAACCAATATATTCGTCTGGGCCGAGGCACATGTGGAAGCTACATTCCAGGCAGTCAAAATTACATATCAGACCACCTGAGTCAGGATTTTCCCAACAACAACGAGTGGGCACTCAACAAGGACTATCTGAAGTTAATCTTTGGCTGGTGGGGTACACTTCGGGGACCTGTTGGCGACCCCATGGAATGCGCAGGTACCCCGGTTCGTGTCAAGATTCCACTGCAACAAAGCACTAGGTCAAGACGCCTTCTCAATTCCTTGGGAATATCCCCTAGTCTACCTCTTCCCACCGGTGCCTCTAATAATGAAAACCCTATTAAAAATTGCGAGGGAGAACGTCGATGCAATTGCAATCCTACCCTTCTGGCCACGAAGGCCATGGTTTCAACTGCTCCTGCAGATGGTGTCAGTCCCCCTGGTATGGCTGCCACTGAAGAGAGACCTACTACAGCAGGCCATCGGAATCACCCCAACCCAGGTAGATTGCAACTGACAGCATGGCTGTTAAATCAGCCAGGCTGCAGTCTTAAGGCATCTCAGAGGAGTTAATATTGACACTATTGAAATCAAGAAGGGCCACAACCAATGCCACATACGCCAGGATTTGGAAGAAGTTTACAGCATTCGCTTCACAACAGAAACTCCTCCCATTGTCCGCAAACATCGCGCAGGTGCTAGAGTTTTTACAAGCCTGGGACTTGGACACAGTGGTAAAAGCTCTGCTCCAACATCCATTCATGCCTGCTGAGAGATGCCCACTATGGTTCCTGACAGTCAAGCTGATTTTTCAAACAGCCATAACGTCAGCAAGGAGAGTTTCAGAGCTGGCAGCTCTATCTTGCAGAGATCCTTTTTGCATCATTCTCCCGGACAAAGTAATCCTAAGGCCCTCATCGGCCTTAACCCTTAAGGTGGTTTCCAAGTTTCATGTAAATTGGGAGGCGGTTCTACCTACAGTAGCTTCACGCAACTGCCGAGACAAGCGGAGGAACTAGATCTCTGACCGTTGGACATGGTCAACTTGTTCTCAACATACACCGCTCTCTGCAGATGAGAAAAACTGATACTTTGTTCGTCCTACCATCAGGACCTAGGAGAGGAGAAGCTGCATCATCTAGAATCATAGCTACCTGGATCACCAAGGTGATAAGCCTTACATATGAGAGACAGGGGCTGATGCCTCCACAAGTTATTAGAGCTCATTCAACAAGAGGGGTGGCAGCCTCATGGGCAGCTTCTGCTAAAATATCAGTTGAAGACATATGCAGGACCGCTAGTTGGAGCTCCGGCGAAACCTTCCCTAAACATTACAGTTTGGATGAAAAGAAAAAAAGGGCAAACATAGGGTACCACAAGGACCCAGGGGCTATTGGAATGGTGCAGATAAAGATTCACACAATCAGAGTTTTATAAAAAATAGAAAACAATTTATTACAAACAATTATATGACATAAATATGATAAATAAAGGTAAATCTTGATTAAATACATCATGTGAAATCAAGACGAGGCATTGTTTTGGTCAGCTCTACATGTTTCACTCTTTGAGTTTCCTCAGGAGCTTTAGACAGACAATGCTAGATAACAAAAAAAAAAAAAAAACAGGGAAAAGCATATAATTAAATGACTGTAAAGACATTTTTTACATGTCAATACATACTGGTAAATACATAAGTTATAATTAAAGATATGAAAAGGGGAAAACAGTTGGTCAAATTACATCGGTTTTAGCAGAATATGCATGCTCAAGGGTCTCAATCATAAATAAACAGGGACACTATAATAAATTTCCAAAAAACTTACCAAGAATAAAATTAAAAATCAGAAGACAACAGCATGAAAGGACAGCAGATCACGCAGGAATAACTAATGCTTCAAATACAGAACCCGAAGACACCTCCAGAGAACCACAGCAGAATATTAACCCCTATGAAGTAAATATCTGAAAAATAAATGACACATATGTATACACATGTGTCCAAATATCTCTCTAAATTGATACAAAGAGGAGGTATAATCCAAAAATATGTTGTATAAGAGTACCTGTCTGATTTAGACAAAGAGGCTTATATTGATAGAACCAATCCATATGTTCCACAGTTGTGAATTAAATCAGGAGAGGGCATTATCACAGCCAGTTGATCTGGAGTTCGTCACAATGAACAGAAACTGTATAAAAAAGGATATATATATATATATATATATATCATTGGGTAATATATAAGGGAATGAATGTATGCCAAAAATTATACATAAAAATCCCTAGTAACAAAAGAATCATCAAAACAAGCCGAGCCGACTTGTGGATAAATACCTGATTTAAGAGGGTCCAAGGGGAAATATGCTAGCCTCCTGGATCACTGTGAGGGATATAACCATTCCTCACAGAGCGTGTGTCTGGTCTGACAGCTAGAACGCCATAACACGGCGCTGGGCTTTAAATTCGCCACCTCGGCGGTGATTGACAAATCAGACCACCGCGATGCGGACACGTGACCAGGACGTCTGTACAACATCCTCCCAGCTGACACACTCAGCTGTTCCTGGTGTAGCGAATCGCGAGGCAGCACAGGCAGGGCCAAGGAACAAGGCCTCGATGGGCGGCCTCGACGCGATCCGCGCCATTTTGGAAGCTGGAAAGATTGCCAGTACTAAATTACACTGGGAAACAAATGGAATAGAAAGCGTGTGAGATAGAAGAAGCGCTGATAGAACAGAGACTGGAAGGCATGCGCTAACAAAATAGGTCAAAAAGGGGAAGGGACCTGCAGGGAAAAATAAAAAAGGGGATTGATTAACCCTGTTAACCCTTACAGGTCCCTACATGTCCATATGGTTCTCCTAGAGGGATCCGGGCCCGGAAGCAAGATAACAGCACTCCTGGATGTCCTTGTCCTTCGGCAAAAAATTGCCAAAACAATACTGAAACAAAAAAAACATAATGATTTGTATATACTATGATAGTACTAGTTTTACATATTTATATGAAAAAGTATATAAATCCAATAAAGCACCCTGTATTGATGAGATCCATGAATAGGCAGACACTGAATACATATATTTAAAATTGAAGAGCATACATGCATGATTGCACAAAATGTTACTGTACACAATATACAGTGATTATGGGATCAAAAAAATCCTAATGAAGGTTTCTAAAGAAAAAAGAAAGAAGAAAAAAAGTAAATTAAATGGATGAATGACTGTATGAATAAATAAAGATAAATAAATATACATAAATAAATAAAATATGAAAAAATGTGTATGATGAATACTGTAAAACAAATGATGAAAAATTAAAATAAATAAAGAGTGAAATGAAAAAAAACCTTATAAAAAAGGTTTGAAGCTCAAGGCTTCATTAAGCCCCCGGAAAGGTCAAGGCGGACAAGGAATATATCCATTTGGCCTCTTTCTGAAGCAGTATCTTGTCGTAATCACCCCCTCTCTCACCAGGGGTGATATATTCCAGAGCCGAAAATTTCATTTTATGACTGTTGAATTGATGGTGAATACCTGAATGGCGGCTGATAGGAGTTTCCATTTTTTTCTTTGAGATAAGGGAAATGTGATCCCTTATTCTATGAAAAAATGGGCGCTTAGTTTTTCCTACGTAAAAAGCTCCACATTCACATTGCATCAAGTATACTATACCGATAGACTGGCATGTCACAGAAAAAGTGGGTTTTAGCATCCGTCCATTTGGAAGCTTAACGGTGGTAGTAATTTGGAAACCTATGTTTCAGTACTATTAAAAAATAAAGAACAGAAATTTATCAGAGATAAGTTGTCATATGACAACTCCCAAGCATACAACTGGGGCTCGGTTTCAAAATATCGTAAACGGAAGGGGGATAAACCTAAAACCAAACGTTCTGATGTTTCTAATGATATCACTGATTCTGACTCTTCTCTGTCCTCTACTGTCTCTATTCAGACAACTGATCAGGTCTCGAATGTGAAAACTCATGTTTTTTTTCAGCCAAAACCAAGCAGAGGAAGCACAAAAGGTAATTCCTCTAAATCAACGTCCAGGACCCCCATCAATACGCGGGCACAAGCTGCTAAAGCCACTTCAGCAAATGCATCGGCAGTACCTGATCCAGCGAGTGGTATGATTAACACTATGTTCAGTGCATTAAAAATTCCTTTGGCAGGTACATCCCAGAGCAATTCTGCATTGAATCCCACACAGTTGGATTTTCGTCCGGCACGGGTACTCACCCAACCGGTGACGGACGAAAAACAACTACCAAGTTGATAGATACTGCTCAAACCATCTCAAGGGGATTCCAAATAGTCAACCTATCCTCGGTCCAATTATCAACTGAACAAATTGATGTTTTGAATCTAGGTTTGACATTTTGTCCTGTGCAGAATACCGACAGTTTTGATTTAATTAAAGACTTACACTTATTTTCTCGTAGATTGATGTTAAAAGTCCTGTTTGACAAGCCAAAACCATCAGTTACATCCACAAACTTTGAGAACCCCCTTTGGCAACAGATGACTTTAAAAGATATTAAAGCCCTTGAGGAGCTGACAGAACTCTGGGAGGAGGGAGGCATCGACGAGACTGACCTATTGGAGGCGGATCTCCTTGATGTGGCCAACCCCCCCTGATCCTCAGTCCAACATTCTAGAAAGAACATCAGCAATGATTTCCAAACCTAGGGACTACAAACCGAAGTCAAGGATGTTTCCCACCTTGCAAGGTAACCCCAGCATATGGGCCTTTACCAATCAGGTAACAAAACAAATAGGTCGGACAAATTGATCCCATATGCCCCACTCTAATTAATCGGAGATGCAAAAATCTGCTCTTGTGACTTTACAGACCAATGACACAATCGTCATAAAACCATCTGACAAAGGTGGCAACATTGTTATTCAAGACAAATCAAGTTATGAATCAATGGCTTACAAGATTCTCAATAATAAAGAGTGGTACAAAAAGGTATCTGAGACTCATCTCAGAAATACCACCTTGCGCTATCAAAACTTGATAAACTCGGCTTATCATCAGGGCCTGATTGTCAAATCTACATGGGAATTCTTAAATGTGACAAATCCTCGGACACCGACGTTATATGCGTTGCCTAAGATTCACAAAAACTCCTTTGATCCTCCGGGTAGACCCATTGTTTCGGGCAATGGCTCTCTAACCGAAAAAGCTAGTCAGTTAATTGACGAATATCTTCGACCTTGGGTTGAAAACTTGGCTTCGCATATACAGGACACTACAGATCTCTTAAAGACTCTAGATGGGATCAATATCCCTAAAGATTCCTGGTTGGTGGCTCTGGACGTAGAGGCCCTCTACAACTCCATCCCCCATTCCTTGGGGTTGAGGGTTGTGGAGGGCTTCATTTCAGAGAATTCCGAGGCTTCACCGGCATACAACAAATTTATTTTGGAACTTTTGGATTTTACCCTTTCCAACAATATTTTTCTTTTTGACAGCTCCCACTACCTCCAAGTACAAGGTGTAGCAATGGGGACCAAGTGTGCCCCCTCTTATGCAAACTTGTACTTGGGGGGGTGGGAGCAGAACCTATTACGCACAGATGATGTGCATTCATTTTTTGAGCACATTCCTCTCTGGCGTCGTTTCATAGACGATATTTTCTTTATTTGGACAGGCCCCAAAGACGATCTTTTATTATTTTTGAAAAGTCTGGAGAATAACAAATATAATCTCAAATTCACCTCTGAGGCCCCGTACACACGGCCGAGGAACTCGACGTGCCAAGCACATCGAGTTCCTCGTCGAGTTCCTTGTTGAACTTGTCGAGAAGCTCGACAGGCTTGCTTTGCGTACACACGTAACAGACCAAAATTTGGTCGTTCTCCAGCGCGGTGACGCTCACCACGTATGACGCGACTATAAAGGGGATGTTTGATTTTGTTGGCGCCACCCTTGGGGCTCCTTTTGCTGATTCCATGTTTACGCGTGTTAGTAAAAGTTTGGTGAGTGACGATTCGTGCTTTTCAGTCTTTGTGCTTTCAGATTGATCTCTGCCATTCAGTTTGTGCTTGTGGGGGTCGTATCTAGGCAATCGGGACGTGCGGTCAGGTCGTATTGTTTTACATTGCGGTCCTGTCCCCGCGTTTTTCATTGTCAGGGTCGTTCTTCATAAGTCTTGCTGTTCTTCACTGCGGTCTGTTTAGTGCAATTCTGATTTGTCGTTCGTTCCTAGCCTTGTAGCCATGTTGCAGGCACCTAGTCGTCGCCGACTTCGTGCTAAGCATCTTCTGTGTGTAGGTCTGTTTGTTTATGACCTAGACGATGAGGAGTTCATGAACAGGTGGAGGACGCGTTCATGGACCAAGAATTGGTTGCTCCGTAGGAACCAATTCTCTCACATGCCTTTGCTGCGGGAGCTTCAGGAAAATAATCCTGTTGATTACAGGAATTTCCTGAGGATGTCTGATCCCGTCTTTCAGCACCTGTTGGCTTTGGTGTCCCCCTATATTACCAGGCAGGACACCGTTATGCGGGAAGCCATCAGTGCTGAGCAGAGGCTAGTTGCCACCCTCCGTTATCTGGCAACTGGGAGAAGCCTTCAGGACTTAAAGTTCTCGACGGGCATCTCCCCCCAGGCTCTGGGCCTCATCATTCCTGACACCTGCTCTGCCATCATCCAGGTTCTGCAGGAGGAATATATGAGGGTAAGTTTGCTCCTTTAATATCACATTTTATGTCTATAATGTATGCTAATGTCTTGTAGTTATCTCCTCCTTCCCTAATTACCATGTTTGGAATATGCTGTGAATGTTCCCTTTGCCCCCATGCATGCTGTAAACTTTATTGATGCCCCTTTTTTGGCCTACATGCATATTTCCCATCACTTACCTCCCCAGCATGCTATCCTGGGCCCCAACCTACCTAGTCTAGTCACTTCCCAATGTATTGTGTTATATCCATTGTAATGTCCCCCCCCCCTCCCCTCCCAAATGTGTTGTAAAGTCTATGTTCACCAATATTCAATAATTTTGATTTTTGATTTTTGGACTCCCAAACTCATCTAGCCCTCCCCTCCCAAATGTGTTGTAAAGTCTATGTTCACCAATATTCATTAATTTTTATTTTTGATTTTTGGACTCCCAAACTCATCTAGCCCTCCCCTCCCAAATGTGTTGTAAAGTCTATGTTCACCAATATTCAATAATTTTGATTTTTGATTTTTGGACTCCCAAACTCATCTAGCCCTCCCCTCCCAAATGTGTTGTAAAGTCTATGTTCACCAATATTCAATAATTTTTATTTTTGATTTTTGGACTCCCAAACTCATCTAGCCCTCCCCTCCAAAATGTGTTGTAAAGTCTATGTTCACCAATAATCCTAATTATATTATTTTTGTACTCCCAAACTCATCTAGCCCTCCCCTCCAAAATGTGTTGTAAAGTCTATGTTCACCAATAATCCTAATTATATTATTTTTGTACTCCCAAACTCATCTAGCCCTCCCCTCCAAAATGTGTTGTAAAGTCTATGTTCACCAATAATCCTAATTATATTATTTTTGTACTCCCAAACTCATCTAGCCCTCCCCTCCAAAATGTGTTGTAAAGTCTATGTTCACCAATAATCCTAATTATATTATTTTTGTACTCCCAAACTCATCTAGCCCTCCCCTCCAAAATGTGTTGTAATGTCTATGTTCACCAATAATCCTAATTATATTATTTTTGTACTCCCAAACTCATCTAGCCCTCCCCTCCAAAATGTGTTGTAAAGTCTATGTTCACCAATAATCCTAATTATATTATTTTTGATTTTTGAACTCCCAAACTCATCTAGCCCTCCCCTCCAAAATGTGTTGTAAAGTCTATGTTCACCAATAATCCTAATTATATTATTTTTGTACTCACAAACTCATATAGCCCTCCCCCAAACTTGGGCACTGGCCCATCAGAGGGGGTGTTTAATGTGCTAATTGTCTAAATATATTTAGATATAATATGCTAGTTCCCAGAAATGTTATAATGCTTATAATGTCTTTGTCTAATCTGCTTGCAAGGTTATGTGGCTAATTTTTGCATTTTTTCTTCCCCAGCTTCCGTCCACACCACAGGAGTGGCAGTCTGTGGCTTTGGACTTCCAGACCCGTTGGAACTTCCCCAACTGCGGGGGAGCCATTGACGGGAAGCACGTCCGCATCGTGCCTCCACCCCGTTCGGGATCCCAGTTCTTTAATTATAAGGGGTTCAACAGTATTGTGCTGATGGCGGTGGTGTCAGCACAGTATGAATTCCTTTTTGTGGATGTCGGGATGAACGGACGGATATCGGATGGGGGAGCCTTCAGGCAGACGGAGTTTGCGCTTCGCCTTCAGGATGATGATCTGTCATTGCCACCGGATGACCAGAATGTAGAAGGCCTGCCATTTGTTTTCCTGGCTGATGAAGCGTTTGCCCTGGGACCCCATCTTATGAGGCCATACCCTCAGCGCACCCTCACCCCAGAGAGGAGTGTCTTTAATTTCCGGCTGGGCCGAGCACGCAGAGTGGTTGAGAACGCCTTCGGCATCATGGCCAGCCGGTTCCGCCTTTTCCACACCTCTCTCCACATGGCGGAATATAAGTGGAATACAATTATCTTTGCATGCTGCATTCTACATAATTTTTTGCGGAGACAATCTCCTAATTATATGGCCCTGGTTGGGCCCGAGGCACAACTTTTGTCTCCATCACAAACTTTGCCGGGCCTTGAAGCTGGCCACACAGGACTGCCCCCCCAGAGTGCCCGTGAAGTGCGGGACAAATACATGGACTATTTCATGGGTAGGGGGGCAATACCATCTCAAGCCAATTTGCCATAATTTAATCTTTACCAAAAATAAATACAAATATTTTAGCCAAACTTGTTATGTCTTGCTTGTGTTGCTTGGAGTTGTTTACTAAGTGTAACTAAGTGTATTTTCATTATCAAATAGCAAACATTTCCCAGGTGACCCCCAAACCAAACACATAGAAAATTTAACGTATTTTAGGAAAAACACCACACACTTTTTTCAGGTTCAAAAGCTCTTTATTTTCTTTTTTTTTTTTTTTTTGGGTTTAACAAATACCCTGAAAAAATTTTTTTGGTTTTATTTTTTTTAAAATTTTTATCATACAATATACAATCATTTTTGTCATTTTTTGGTCTTTTTTATCATACAATATACAATCATTTTTGTCATTTTTTTGGTCTTTTTTATCATACAATATACAATCATTTTTGTCATTTTTTTGGTCTTTTTTATCATACAATATACAATCATTTTTGTCTTTTTTTTGGTCTTTTTTATCATACAATATACAATCATTTTTGTCATTTTTTTTGGTCTTTTTTATCATACAATATACAATCATTTTTGTCATTTTTTTGGTCTTTTTTATCATACAATATACAATCATTTTTGTCATTTTTTTGGTCTTTTTTATCATACAATATACAATCATTTTTGTCATTTTTTTGGTCTTTTTTATCATACAATATACAATCATTTTTGTCATTTTTTTGGTCATTTTTATCATACAATATACAATCATTTTTGTCATTTTTTTGGTCTTTTTTATCATACAATATACAATCATTTTTGTCATTTTTTTGGTCTTTTTTATCATACAATATACAATCATTTTTTTTTTTTGGTTTTAGAATATTTTGATTAAATAATCCTTAAAATCTTTTTTTTTTTTTATTAAATAAACATTCAAATCTGGTTTTGTTATTTTTTTGTGTTTTTTTTAATTAAATAAACATTCAAATCTGGTTTTGTTATTTTTTTTTTTTTTTTTTTATTAAATAAACATTCAAATCTGGTTTTGTTATTTTTTTTGTGTTTTTTTGATTAAATAAACCTTAAAATCTGGTTTAGTTATTTTTTTGTGTTTTTTTAATTAAATAAACATTCAAATCTGGTTTTGTTATTTTTTTTTTTATTAAGATTAAATACTAAAAAATCAGATTTTTTTTTGTTTCAGAAACTTTTTTTTTTACATTCAGACTCTCCCCAAAACATCGATTACATTTTTTAATTTATTTTCCACCCTCCTTGTTCGTTCTTTTATTTTTCTATTGGCCAGATGTATCTCCTCCACCTCTTCTCTGCAGGCCCAGATTTCAGAGATCACCATCACCATCACCACCACCAACCTGTCCAAGTCCAAGCCACCACCTGCTCCTGAAATGTGGGACAAAACCATTTATTAAAATTAGGCAGGCCTACATCTACATTACCTGAAGCTGGGTTAGTTATATGTTACTTTACCTGATGTGGTGGCAGGCTGCGCATCATCACCATCCCTCGGGGGTGTGGCTTGCGTGATGACTTCTTGCTCCCGTGTCGAAGCTTCATGACGCCCTACGAGAATGAAGAAATTGGAAACAGGATTTTAATAGCGTATAGGCCTGAAAGAGGAATATGATTCACTTTATACAATTTCTGGGACTATTGATGTTTCGAAAAACCCCTCAGGGCAAAACACAGGATTGTAGGCATTCACAAAGATCATGACAATTCTTGTACCTTTGGTCTACTTTTAAACATGTAAGCCAACCAAGTATACACTGGATCACCTCACCTCTGTGTGAACCCCAAAATGGGTTATTAAAGGGGACAACAATTATGCAAATGAGTCCACATGTGTCACCGACTGCTGAGCAGACTCTCCTTTTACTGTATATATTTTAATTTAACAATAATTGAATGTTTTTAATAGCACATCTACATAAATTTCAATATTGATCTCACCCCAATTTTTTTGAAATGTCATAATTTTCATGATTTTATGCACAATATTTTGTCGTATGAGTTGTCGTTCCGAATGTACGTCCACTTTGACGACAAATTCTTGGGCAGAAAAACATAATACAGTACAACCTGAAATTAAAAACACATGGCGCGGAACAAATAATAATAAATATATAAAAAACGTACTTCTTCTAATCACTCTCCTGATCCTCTTCATTTGTTCCGGCTCCCGCTTTTTGAGGTCAGACCACCTTTTTCTGATCTGTTCCTTCGATCTTTTCACCCCAAATTTGCGATGGAGACTCCTCCTCACCTTCTCCATTATTTGGGCCTTGACCTTGTTCGGGTACTTGTATGGCCCATGCCTCCCATCATAGTCCTCTGCTTTGAAGATGAGGACCATCTCCACCATTTCTTCAAAGGTCATGTTGGTGGCCTTAAAACGGATTCTTCTGTGGATCCCTCGTCCCGCCTGGCCTGGCTCCTGTATTGCTGCCATATTCCCTAACATGTGCTCCCAACCAAAAAAAAGAATGAAAAGGGGCGGGGAAAAGACGACACCACGAACGTCAGGGGCGGGGAGACGTGCGTAAAGTCACACATGCGCGTGTATAAAGGGCTACCACGTGAGTAAAAGGGGCGTTCACAGTTTGTGGAAGACGGCGGAGATAACGATCGGGTCAAACACCGGTATGTAACTACATTTTACATGTTATTCTTGATTGAATGATTTTGTGGGCTACATCTTATGTTCATAAACTAAAACATAGCTAGTTCTAAAATTGAAGGTAATGGTCCGCTATAGTGCCGTCGTACGTAACCAACGCTTTGCTTATGCATTTTGATCCAACTACTGTTGTGTGGCCAATCTCGGTTCTCAGGATGTCTTTTGAAAAAATGTCGTTTTAAACATGATGCAAATGGTCGCTTTTATGTCTTGACCAAACTAGATCGGAGTGCTTTTCTCTAACGTTTCATACACAAATGAGGAGGAGATCTGGCTTATTAGTTCAACACAACTGGTCATCTGTTTCCTACGAACTGACCCAACATGATCTGCTGCCAATTCCTCCTTGTCGTTTTCGCGACGGAAGATAAGGGGCGGGGGGAAACATCAAATTTTTTAAGCATGGGCGGATGTCGTGTGCGGAGTGTATATAAGGCTCGAACACACGTAGCGTCCATACGACCGTGTTGCGTAAGAAAGACGTTTGAACGACAAGCGTGTAGGTATGCTTCGAACTTGGGACAGCAGTGGCATATTCAGGAAAGACAGACATTTAAAGGAGCAATAACCCCAAATTGTTTGGGGCAGAAATAACTTACTTTACATTATATCAGTCTGGATTTCATGTCCTCATTGTCCGTTTTTGCTTTTAAGCAGCTGTAATCCTTTGCATAAATCCTCACTTCCTGGTTCTCTGGCTCCCTCTAAAATTTATCATGGGAGCTTCTCACTGTGGTCTAAGCTGTGTGTCTAAAAATCCACAGAAACAATGCTAATAATTTTTTTGATTAAAATAGGCCCTGGATTGGTTTGTTTTTGTTCTGTGTGTCTCTTTACTTCACAGAAACATTAAATCTGTTTAAAAGCAAAAGTGAAACTAGAGGCACATTATATGTATGCACTTGTATGTCTCTAGACACTGTAAACAGTCATTTCATCAAAAAAAGATTTATCCATTAGTGACCCTTTAAGGGCTAGCTGGTGAGAAAGAGTAATTAACTTTATAGACTGTGTATTGACATTATTTATTTCTCCTTGGTTTTGGACAGGAAAAGATGAACCTGTTCAATAGACCAGATTTTTTGGACATCTTTATAGACCGGTGGAGAGAACTTCCAGTTCTGTGGGCCACCAAAGACCCCATATCACGCAACAGAGACTTGCGCAAAACCACACTGGAGAGCCTGCTCCCACTTGTGCGGAGACAGGTGGGGTTTGATGTGACGACTGACCAGTTGGAGGTCAAAATTGGGACCTTGAGAGGCACCTACAGGAAGGCACGCAACAAGGTCTTGGCTTCGAGGAGGTCTGGAGCTGGAGCAGGGCGGGTATATGTACCCAAGTTGTGGTACTATAGCAAACTGAGCTTCCTGGATGAACACCTGGAGGTAAGGGAGTCACTTTCTAGCCTTGCCCCCAGAAGGAACAGAAGGTCCAGCCTTCCCTCCAGCCTTCCCTCCAGCCAACCTGCTGCTCCCTCTGCAGATGAACCCTCTCAGCAGCCTTCCATCCTGGATGAAGATCCGGATTTGCCCAGCTGGAGCCAGGTATATAGTACTTTCAATGTGCAAATGTGTGGTGTTTAAATGTTGTTAAAGAGATGTAAATTAAGATGTTAAAGGTAAAAAAAAGGTAGAGATAAAAGTGTTATACAGATCATTTGTCAGAATTGGCCAGGAATTATTTTTGTGTGATTCACCATAAAACATGGGTCACAATGATTGGCTTAGCTAAGTCGTGACTAAAAAATATGCAACAGTCAGGAGCTGAAAAATGAGTCTTATTTTAAAAAAAATAGTAAAACTGTACTTTTTTTCCATACACAGGACGAGACCAGCCAGCAGGAGGATCGGGAAAATGCCAGGCAGGAGGAGGGCAGGGTGAGTGGCTTGGAGGAGGCTGCAGGCCCAAGTGGCTTGAACGTGGTGGCAGGCCCAAGTGGGTTGGATGAGGTGGCAGGCCCAAGTGGGTTGGACGAGGTGGCTGGGCGAAGTACCAGATGTCAGGTGCCTCCTCTTCGCCTGCGTCCGAGAAGGCAGGTGAGGGATACAAGGGTGCGTGACGCCTCACTAGCCCTCATTCGGGACGCCCATGCAACCCTTCAACAGCCTCCCACTGCTCAGGAGGGATTTGTGACGGTGGTTTTGGCTAAAATGGCAGACATGAGAGTGGACCAGCGCCTCCTCTTTGAGGGACTCCTCATCACCCTCGCAAATCAGGGGGTGAGGGGTCTTCTCACAGAGGACACTGTCATTTGCCGCCATCCCCATCCTCACACACCAGATAACTCCCAACCTCCTCCACCTTCTTCTTCTCATGCTCATTCTCAACCTCCCCCACCTTCTTCAGCTCCTGCTCCATCTCAACATTCTTCTTCCTCTTCTTCTCCTGCTCCTTCTGAACATTCTTCTTCCTCTTCTTCTCCTGCTCCATCTCAACATTCTTCTTCCTCTTCTTCTCCTGCTCCTTCTGAACATTCTTCTTCCTCTTCTTCTTCTCCTGCTCCTTCTGAACATTCTTCTTCCTCTTCTTCTTCTACTACTCCTGCTCCAGCTCCTTCTACTGCTCCTCCTCCTTCTACTGCTCCACCTCCTTCTACTGCTCCTTCTACTACTCCTCCTCCTTCTACTGCTCCTTCTACCACTCCTCCTCCTTCTACTGCTCCTTCTACTACTCCTCCTCCTTCTACTGCTCCTTCTACTGCTCCTCCTCCTTCTACTTCTCCACCTCCTTCTACTACTCCTCCTCCTTCTACTGCTCCTCCTCCTTCTACTGCTCCACCTCCTTCTACTACTCCTCCTCCTTCTACTGCTCCTCCTCCTTCTACTGCTCCTTCTACTACTCATCCTCCTTCTAATGCTCCACCTCCTTCTACTACTCCTCCTCCTTCTACTGCTCCACCTCCTCCTCCTCCACCTCCTCCTCCACCACCTTCGTCTACTCCTCCTCCTGGCATGAGTACTACCCCTGTGGCACCACCTCCAGCCAGGCAGAAGAGGAAGGCTGCTGAGAAGGCTGCAGAGAAGGTCAAAGAGCAGGCTGCAGGGAAGCCACCAAGGAAGGCCTTGAAGAAATCAAGAAAGTGACTCCCTTACTTCCATGTGGTGTACCAGAGTTCAGGCTGCTATAGTACCACAACCTGGTGACATCTGCCTGCCCTGCTCCAGTTTGTGACCTCGGGGAGTCCAAGACCTTGATGCGTTCCTTCCTGAATGAACCTCTCAAGTCCCCATTTTGGCCTCCAACTGCTCACCAGTCACATCAGGCCACACCTGGCTGTGCACAAATGGCAGCAAGCTCTCCAGTGCTGACTTTTGCTTACTTAATTTATTTTTCAAACCAAAATAAATGGTAAATTTTTATTTTACAGTTCATACTTGTCCTTGTTTTTTTTGCTTTAAAATTTAAAAAAAATTGGATATAAGGTGTAATTTGAAAGGGACAGATGAGATAAGACAAAGCAATAAGGTTTCTATGGGGGGAACTTGACATTCAAAAAAATAAGAGGATTTGCATTTTTGAGAAATAAAAAATTAAGGTGAATATTAAGAGCAGGATTTAAAACACAGGACCAAAATAAGGTGAGAATATTTTTAATAAATATTATTGAGATCAGTAAGAAAAAGGTTCCACCAAATTTTAAGGAACTCTGTGTGAATATCCTAAAAAAAGAAAAAAAGAATATTGCTGTTTTGTGCCCTTACAAAAAATTGTGTAAAGCGCTGCAAATAAACGATGAAATAATGTTGGAAGCGAGACGAATGTGCTATCTCCATTCCAAACGCTACTTTTACCGATGTTGTTCTCCAGTGTCTAAGTTTTTCACAGGTTTCTTAGCATACACACGACCGAGTTTCTCGTTGAAAAAACAGCCCGATGAAGAACTCGTCGAGCCAAAATCCACTCCCATCGAGAAAATAGAGAACCTGCTCTCTATTTGCTCGACGAGTTCCTCGGCGGCTCCATCGGGCCGAAAGTGTACACACGACAGAGTTTCTCGACAGAATCCGGCTCTTCACCGAGATTCTCGACGAATTCTGCCGAGAAACTCTGTCGTGTGTACGAGGCCTCAGATGAATCAATTGTCTATAACCTTTCTAGACATTCAAATTTCAATTGACGATGCAGGAATGATTGAGACATCTCTATTCCGCAAACCATCGGCAGGCAATTCACTTCTGCATGCATCTAGCTCACATCCGAAATCCCTTATCTCCAATATCCCTTATGGACAATATTTGCGACTACGTCGCAATTGCAGCACAGATTCTAATTTTGAACATGAGGCAAAGTTACTGCAAACTAGATTTCAAGAAAGAGGCTACAGTAAAAAGGGCCTAAAAAAAGCCTATTTAAGAGCAAAACAGAATAAACGAAGCTCTTTGCTTCATGATCATAAAACACCTAAAACTGACCCTGGCATACGGGTAATTACGCGCTTTTCTGGTCATCACCAAAAGGTGCGTTCTATCCTTCAAAAGTACTGGTGTCTTTTGCTCAGTGATGAAGCTGTGTCTAAACATATACAGGATCGTCCACAGATCACCTTCAAGAAATCAAGATCGCTGCGGGACCGTTTGGTCCGCAGCCACTATTCCGTTGGGAATACACGCTCTTGTGGACCTAGGGGATCTAGACCTTGTCACAAATGTCAGTTCTGTTGTTACATTCACGCCTCTACCACCGTTAAGCTTCCAAATGGACGGATGCTAAAACCCACTTTTTCTGTGACATGCCAGTCTATCGGTATAGTATACTTGATGCAATGTGAATGTGGAGCTTTTTACGTAGGAAAAACTAAGCACCCATTTTTTCATAGAATAAGGGATCACATTTCCCTTATCTCAAAGAAAAAAATGGAAACTCCTATTAGCCGCCATTCAGGTATTCACCATCAATTCAACAGTCATAAAATGAAATTTTCGGCTCTGGAATATATCACCCCTGGTGAGAGAGGGGGTGATTACGACAAGATACTGCTTCAGAAAGAGGCCAAATGGATATATTCCTTGTCCGCCTTGACCTTTCCGGGGCTTAATGAAGCCTTGAGCTTCAAACCTTTTTTATAAGGTTTTTTTCATTTCACTCTTTATTTATTTTCATTTTTCATCATTTGTTTTACAGTATTCATCATACACATTTTTTCATATTTTATTTATTTATGTATATTTATTTATCTTTATTTATTCATACAGTCATTCATCCATTTAATTTACTTTTTTTCTTCTTTCTTTTTTCTTTAGAAACCTTCATTAGGATTTTTTTGATCCCATAATCACTGTATATTGTGTACAGTAACATTTTGTGCAATCATGCATGTATGCTCTTCAATTTTAAATATATGTATTCAGTGTCTGCCTATTCATGGATCTCATCAATACAGGGTGCTTTATTGGATTTATATACTTTTTCATATAAATATGTAAAACTAGTACTATCATAGTATATACAAATCATTATGGTTTTTTTGTTTCAGTATTGTTTTGGCAATTTTTTGCCGAAGGACAAGGACATCCAGGAGTGCTGTTATCTTGCTTCCGGGCCCAGATCCCTCTAGGAGAACCATATGGACACGTAGGGACCTGTAAGGGTTAACAGGGTTAATCAATCCCCTTTTTTATTTTTCCCTGCAGGTCCCTTCCCCTTTTTGACCTATTTTGTTAGCTCATGCCTTCCAGTCTCTGTTCTATCAGCGCTTCTTCTATCTCACACGCTTTCTATTCCATTTGTTTCCCAGTGTAATTTAGTACTGGCAATCTTTCCAGCTTCCAAAATGGCGCGGATTTCCGTCGAGGCCGCCCATCGAGGCCTTGTTCCTTGGCTCCGCCTGTGCTGCCTCGTGATTCGCTACACCAGGAACAGCTGAGTGTGTCAGCTGGGAGGATGTTGTACTGACGTCCTGGTCACGTGTCCGCATCGCGGCGGTCTGATTTGTCAATCACCGCCGAGGTGGCGAATTTAAAGCCCAGCGCCGTGTTATGGCGTTCTAGCTGTCAGACCAGACACACGCTCTGTGAGGAATGGTTATATCCCTCACAGTGATCCAGGAGGCTAGCATCTTTCCCCTTGGACCCTCTTAAATCAGGTATTTATCCACAAGTCGGCTCGACTTGTTTTGATGATTCTTTTGTTACTAGGGATTTTTATGTATAATTTTTGGCATACATTCATTCCCTTATATATTACCCAATGATAGATATATATATATATATATATATATATATATATATATATATATATATATATATATATATATATATATATATCCTTTTTTATACAGTTTCTGTCCATTGTGACGAACTCCAGATCAACTGGCTGTGATAATGCCCTCTCCTGATTTAATTCACAACTGTGGAACATATGGATTGGTTCTATCAATATAAGCCTCTTTGTCTAAATCAGACAGGTACTCTTATACAACATATTTTTGGATTATACCTCCTCTTTGTATCAATTTAGAGAGATATTTGGACACATGTGTATACATGTGTCATTTATTTTTCAGATATTTACTTCATAAGGGCTTAATATTCTGCTGTGGTTCTCTGGAGGTGTCTTCGGGTTCTGTATTTGAAGCATTAGTTATTCCTGCGTGATCTGCTGTCCTTTCATGCTGTTGTCTTCTGATTTTTAATTTTATTCTTGGTAAGTTTTTTGGAAATTTATTATAGTGTCCCTGTTTATTTATGATTGAGACCCTTGAGCATGCATATTCTGCTAAAACCGATGTAATTTGACCAACTGTTTTTCCCTTTTCATATCTTTAATTATAACTTATGTATTTACCAGTATGTATTGACATGTAAAAAATTTCTTTACAGTCATTTAATTATATGCTTTTCCCTGTTTTTTTTTTGTTTTGTTATCTAGCATTGTCTGTCTAAAGCTCCCGAGGAAACTCAAAGAGTGAAACATGTAGAGCTGACCAAAACAATGCCTCGTCTTGATTTCACATGATGTATTTAATCAAGATTTACCTTTATTTTTCATATTTATGTCATATAATTGTTTGTAATAAATTGTTTTCTATTTTTTATAAAACTCTGATTGTGTGAATCTTTATCTGCACCATTCCAATAGCCCCTGGGTCCTTGTGGTACCCTATTTTTGCCCTTTTTTTCTTTTCATCATTTACCGGGGTGAGGTGCTTTTGACAACTGATATTTGTCCACAAAAACTTTTTTCTTTGTACATTTGGGTGTTCATTCACCTTTCACCATTGGTGGACAAATATCAAAGTCTCTATTTATAAATACTAGTTTTTGGAAAAAAATTGGACAAAGTCCATGCAAAATATGTATTGATCACTTTATGTATGGTTTCATTTCTACTCTTCTTTCCTTTTTTTTGATAGTTTTTTCTTTTTTCTTTCAATTATGGCCAATTACTGTGGGGATGCATTTAGTGGATTAATGTCTGATATCCATAAGTCACAAAACAAGACCAGTGGTGGGTTGTCAATGGACCGTTTTTTTGTCAGACTCCAGAGGATGTTGGAAAGGAAGTCCAGATTGTTCTGGAATAAGTGGTACTTCATGAAATATACAGACGACAACATCACCCCATGGGGTCTGAGAATTCAAATTTTTCCTACTATCTTTAATGTGGACCAAGAGTTCAAGACTGAATGGGAGGCAAACCTTCGAATTTGTTCCTCCAAAATGATGGGACTCCTATGCCAGAGATATACTTTGGACTTGGACTCCCTAGATAGGGAAATAGAAAAACTATACAGTGAGAATAAAAGTATCACTGAGGATGGGATTTTTCCTGCCCGGGAAACCACCTTAAAAAGTAATTTGGAAACCTATGTTTCAGTACTATTAAAAAATAAAGAACAAAAATGTATCAGAGATAAGTTGTCATATGACAACTCCCAAGCATACAACTGGGGCTCGGTTTCGAAATATCGTAAACGGAAGGGGGATAAACCTAAAACCAAACGTTCTGATGTTTCTAATGATATCACTGATTCTGACTCTTCTCTGTCCTCTACTGTCTCTATTCAGACAACTGATCAGGTCTCGAATGTGAAAACTCATGTTTTTTTTCAGCCAAAACCAAGCAGAGGAAGCACAAAAGGTAATTCCTCTAAATCAACGTCCAGGACCCCCATCAATACGCGGGCACAAGCTGCTAAAGCCACTTCAGCAAATGCATCGGCAGTACCTGATCCAGCGAGTGGTATGATTAACACTATGTTCAGTGCATTAAAAATTCCTTTGGCAGGTACATCCCAGAGCAATTCTGCATTGAATCCCACACAGTTGGATTTTCGTCCGGCACGGGTACTCACCCAACCGGTGACGGACGAAAAACAACTACCAAGTTGATAGATACTGCTCAAACCATCTCAAGGGGATTCCAAATAGTCAACCTATCCTCGGTCCAATTATCAACTGAACAAATTGATGTTTTGAATCTAGGTTTGACATTTTGTCCTGTGCAGAATACCGACAGTTTTGATTTAATTAAAGACTTACACTTATTTTCTTGTAGATTGATGTTAAAAGTCCTGTTTGACAAGCCAAAACCATCAGTTACATCCACAAACTTCGAGAACCCCCTTTGGCAACAGATGACTTTAAAAGATATTAAAGCCCTTGAGGAGCTGACAGAACTCTGGGAGGAGGGAGGCATTGACGAGACCGACCTATTGGAGGCGGATCTCCTTGATGTGGCCACCCCCCCTGATCCTCAGTCCAACATTCTAGAAAGAACATCAGCAATGATTTCCAAACCTAGGGACTACAAACCGAAGTCAAGGATGTTTCCCACCTTGCAAGGTAACCCCAGCATATGGGCCTTTACCAATCAGGTAACAAAAGAAATAGGTAGGACAAATTGGTCCCATATGCCCCACTCTAATTTATCAGAGGTACAAAAATCTGCTCTTGTGACTTTACAGACCAATGACACAATCGTCATAAAACCATCTGGCAAAGGTGGCAACATTGTTATTCAAGACAAATCAAGTTATGAATCAATGGTTTACAAGATTCTCAATAATAAAGAGTGGTACAAAAAGGTATCTGAGACTCATCTCTGAAATACCACTTTGCGCTATCAAAACTTGATAAACTCGGCTTATCATCAGGGCCTGATTGTCAAATCTACATGGGAATTCTTAAATGTGACGAATCCTCGGACACCGACGTTATATGCGTTGCCTAAGATTCACAAAAACTCCTTTGATCCTCCGGGTAGACCCATTGTTTCGGGCAATGGGTCTCTAACCGAAAAAGCTAGTCAGTTAATTGACGAATATCTTCGACCTTGGGTTGAAAACTTGGCTTTGCATATACAGGACACTACAGATCTCTTAAAGACTCTAGATGGGATCAATATCCCTAAAGATTCCTGGTTGGTGGCTCTGGACGTAGAAGCCCTCTACAACTCCATCCCCCATTCCTTGGGGTTGAGGGTTGTGGAGGGCTTCATTTCAGAGAATTCCGAGGCTTCACCGGCATACAACAAATTTATTTTGGAACTTTTGGATTTTACCCTTTCCAACAATATTTTTCTTTTTGACAGCTCCCACTACCTCCAAGTACAAGGTGTAGCAATGGGGACCAAGTGTGCCCCCTCTTATGCGAACTTGTACTTGGGGGGGTGGGAGCAGAACCTATTACGCACAGATGATGTGCATTCATTTTTTGAGCACATTCCTCTCTGGCGTCGTTTCATAGACAATATTTTCTTTATTTGGACAGGCCCCAAAGACGATCTTTTATTATTTTTGAAAAGTCTGGAGAATAACAAATATAATCTCAAATTCACCTCTGAGATGAATCAATTGTCTATAACCTTTCTAGACATTCAAATTTCAATTGACAATGCAGGAATGATTGAGACATCTCTATTCCGCAAACCATCGGCAGGCAATTCACTTCTGCATGCATCTAGCTCACATCCGAAATCCCTTATCTCCAATATCCCTTATGGACAATATTTGCGACTACGTCGCAATTGCAGCACAGATTCTAATTTTGAACATGAGGCAAAGTTACTGCAAACTAGATTTCAAGAAAGAGGCTACAGTAAAAAGGGCCTAAAAAAAGCCTATTTAAGAGCAAAACAGAATAAACGAAGCGCTTTGCTTCATAATCATAAAACACCTAAAACTGACCCTGGCATACGGGTAATTACGCGCTTTTCTGGCCATCACCAAAAGGTGCGTTCTATCCTTCAAAAGTACTGGTGTCTTTTGCTCAGTGATGAAGCTGTGTCTAAACATATACAGGATCGTCCACAGATCACCTTCAAGAAATCAAGATCGCTGCGGGACCGTTTGGTCCGCAGCCACTATTCCGTTGGGAATACACGCTCTTGTGGACCTAGGGGATTTGGACCTTGTCACAAATGTCCGTCCTGTTGTTACATTCACGCCTCTACCACTGTTAAGCTTCCAAATGGACGGATGCTAAAACCCACTTTTTCTGTGACATGCCAGTCTATCGGTATAGTATACTTGATGCAATGTGAATGTGGAGCTTTTTACGTAGGAAAAAACTAAGCGCCCATTTTTTCATAGAATAAGGGATCACATTTCCCTTATCTCAAAGAAAAAAATGGAAACTCCTATCAGCCGCCATTCAGGTATTCACCATCAATTCAACAGTCATAAAATTAAATTTTCGGCTCTGGAATATATCACCCCTGGTGAGAGAGGGGGTGATTACGTCAAGATACTGCTTCAGAAAGAGGCCAAATGGATATATTCCTTGTCCGCCTTGACCTTTCCGGGGCTTAATGAAGCCTTGAGCTTCAAACCTTTTTTATAAGGTTTTTTTTATTTCACTCTTTATTTATTTTCATTTTTCATCATTTGTTTTACAGTATTCATCATACACATTTTTTCATATTTTATTTATTTATGTATATTTATTTATCTTTATTTATTCATACAGTCATTCATCCATTTAATATTTCCCATTTACTTTTTTTCTTCTTTCTTTTTTCTTTAGAAACCTTCATTAGGATTTTTTTGATCCCATAATCACTGTATATTGTGTACAGTAACATTTTGTGCAATCATGCATGTATGCTCTTCAATTTTAAATATATGTATACAGTGTCTGCCTATTCATGGATCTCATCAATACAGGGTGCTTTATTGGATTTATATACTTTTTCATATAAATATGTAAAACTAGTACTATCATAGTATATACAAATCATTATGGTTTTTTTGTTTCAGTATTGTTTTGGCAATTTTTTGCCGAAGGACAAGGACATCCAGGAGTGCTGTTATCTTGCTTCCGGGCCCAGATCCCTCTAGGAGAACCATATGGACACGTAGGGACCTGTAAGGGTTAACAGGGTTAATCAATCCCCTTTTTTATTTTTCCCTGCAGGTCCCTTCCCCTTTTTGACCTATTGTGTTAGCGCATGCCTTCCAGTCTCTGTTCTATCAGCGCTTCTTCTATCTCACGCGCT
The DNA here is from genome assembly GCF_905171775.1 of Rana temporaria. Taxonomy (NCBI): domain Eukaryota; kingdom Metazoa; phylum Chordata; class Amphibia; order Anura; family Ranidae; genus Rana; species Rana temporaria. The sequence continues at coordinate 69,776,801 of NC_053494.1, forward strand.
TTCTATTCCATTTGTTTCCCAGTGTAATTTAGTACTGGCAATCTTTCCAGCTTCCAAAATGGCGCGGATCGCGTCGAGGCCGCCCATCGAGGCCTTGTTCCTTGGCCCCGCCTGTGCTGCCTCGCGATTCGCTACACCAGGAACAGCTGAGTGTGTCAGCTGGGAGGATGTTGTACTGACGTCCTGGTCAAGTGTCCGCATCGCGGCGGTCTGATTTGTCAATCACCGCCGAGGTGGCGAATTTAAAGCCCAGCGCCATGTTATGGCGTTCTAGCTGTCAGACCAGACACACGCTCTGTGAGGAATGGTTATATCCCTCACAGTGATCCAGGAGGCTAGCATCTTTCCCCTTGGACCCTCTTAAATCAGGTATTTATCCACAAGTCGGCTCGGCTTGTTTTGATGATTCTTTTGTTACTAGGGATTTTTATGTATAATTTTTGGCATACATTCATTCCCTTATATATTACCCAATATATATATATATATATATCCTTTTTTATACAGTTTCTGTCCATTGTGACGAACTCCAGATCAACTGGCTGTGATAATGCCCTCTCCTGATTTAATTCACAACTATGGAACATATGGATTGGTTCTATCAATATAAGCCTCTTTGTCTAAATCAGACAGGTACTCTTATACAACATATTTTTGGATTATACCTCCTCTTTGTATCAATTTAGAGAGATATTTGGACACATGTGTATACATATGTGTCATTTATTTTTCAGATATTTACTTCATAAGGGCTTAATATTCTGCTGTGGTTCTCTGGAGGTGTCTTCGGGTTCTGTATTTGAAGCATTAGTTATTCATGCGTGATCTGCTGTCCTTTCATGCTGTTGTCTTCTGATTTTTAATTTTATTCTTGGTAAGTTTTTTGGAAATTTATTATAGTGTCCCTGTTTATTTATGATTGAGACCCTTGAGCATGCATATTCTGCTAAAACCGATGTAATTTGACCAACTGTTTTCATATCTTTAATTATAACTTATGTATTTACCAGTATGTATTGACATGTAAAACATTTCTTTACAGTCATTTAATTATTTGCTTTTCCCTGTTTTTTTTTTTTTTTGTTATCTAGCATTGTCTGTCTAAAGCTCCTGAGGAAACTCAAAGAGTGAAACATGTAGAGCTGACCAAAACAATGCCTCGTCTTGATTTCACATGATGTATTTAATCAAGATTTACCTTTATTTTTCATATTTATGTCATATAATTGTTTGTAATAAATTGTTTTCTATTTTTTATAAAACTCTGATTGTGTGAATCTTTATCTGCACCATTCCAATAGCCCCTGGGTCCTTGTGGTACCCTATTTTTGCCCTTTTTTTCTTTTCATCATTTACCGGGGTGAGGTGCTTTTGACAACTGATATTTGTCCACAAAAACTTTTTTCTTATTACAGTTTGGATGAAAAAAATGGGGTATCAATAAATGCGCCCTGCTGATAACCCACCACTGCGCCTGTCTGGAAAGGATAAATGAGCGAACCTAGCTGCTGTTTAAATAAATAGTAAATGGAAAGAAAAATAAGTACCTAATCCTGTACACCAAGTGTCAGTACAAATTTACAGCGCTGGTAGAATATGCTAATACTCTACTATAGGTGCAACAATGTGCAAAAATTACATAAACATGTATTGATCAGAGTCTATAAGTGAATTTTAACTTATATGAATATATATCACAAACATGGATAAATGAATAAACCTGTGATACAACTAAAAGACGTGAAATAGCAGAGAAAAGTTCATAAATGTGTAAACAGTAATCGATCCAATCTTCAAGGACTTCCACAACACCTCAGTGTTCAGTGCTCCAGTCACCCATCAAAATGGCCACTCACCGCAACAATATGCCTTACACTCTCGTGCTTGGCTAACGAGCATATACCACAAATATCTCCGATGTGTCACCAATTAGCATAATCCAGTGTTGAGGTCCACAGATTTTCCAAATAAATACAAAAAAAGGAAAGTGCACAATAGTGTAAAAACGTATAACCAGTTTAATTAAAACACTTAATACTAGCTCCAAAAGTTTCATTTTACAAACGAAATTCAAATGCAGGCAGTGTATAACAGTAGCAAATGTGTAAACTCCAAATCCTTAGCTGACAAACAGTGGTCATGGCGGACCCACGATCAACCAGACACTCTCACCGAAATCTTGGCACAGCACCCCACTCGAACTACACTTGCTTGCTCGGAAATCCAAGACAGCCCAAAAGTAACCACTACTTGTCCTTAGTGTATAACGAAACTTCAAATGCTGATTAGGCCACGCCCTGACATGTTTCGTCACTTCCTGACTTATTCATGGGTGTGGCCACATCAACCCATCTCCTTCCTAATATCCCCCAACTCCGGAGGTCACATGTGCTTTAACAGCCAATGTTATGCGGACGCCACAACAGCTAGTGGGCGTGGGTACCGCATCCTCTCTGAGCGGCGAGACTTTCTCCAGGTCACATGAATAATGTGACCAATGAGAAGCAACTCACGCCATACATATGGGCGGAGATTGCGTGTACCGTCCAAGCATCACCCAGGCGACGAGGAGCGCAACCAATCAGATCATGCATACCCCGCGGCCAATGGGGCCTAAGCTGCGTCATGAACAAGGGCGGAAATGCCCAGGAATCACCGCATTACCACGACGACGAGGAACACGGCCAGTCCGGTCACGTGTGCCTCGCAGCCAATGGGACATGAACTCAGCCATATCTTCCGCCCTTAGATATATAAAATGTTAAAATGTTAATATACTCTGTATTTTTTGCTTGTTCATTTATATGTTTTATAAATATCCTTTAGACCCTCCTGAAGAAGCGGTATAACCGCGAAACCGGTCGAGGTCACTGGCTCCTTTCATTTGACACAGTCGGTTCTTGTTTTCTGATGTGCACTGTGGGGCCTGTCCCTAAATGTCTTTTTATTGTAATTGTTTTATGTTCAATAAATATTGTTATTTTTTATTATTCTGTCTCCTATCAGTGCCGTGAAAGTCCCAACCAAAAACCCCACCCCCTTGTTCCCTTTGATCTATGAGTTTGATGCTAATTGGTTTCAAGCAGCCAATGATATCTCTGTAATCAGGTGTCACTGTTTTATATACTAAATGGGATGTTGGCACATCTTACCATTTCTACCACCATTCTAAAAGAGGCTATACTCTCCCCTTTTCAATTCTAATTTTAAAGGTTAATATGCAAGTTATTGTCCTAAAAAGTGTTTGGGGACCTAGGTCCTGCCCAAGGGACATGTATCAATGCAAAAAAAAGTTTTAAAAACTGCATTTTTTTTTGGGAGCAGTGATTTAAAAAATGCTTAAAGTGAAACAATAAAAGTGAAATATTCCTTTACATTTTGTACCTGGGGGTTGTCTAAAGTATGCATGTAAAGTAGCACATGTTTCCTGTGCTTAGAATTGTCCCTGCACAAAGTGTCATTTCTGAAGAAAAAAAGTAATTTAAAACTACTAGTGGCTATTCATGAATTGTCGGTCCTGGCAATACAGAGAAAAGTTTTCGCCGGGCTTTCCCAGTGACGTGGATAGGTGACCCCGCCCCCCTCTGATGCAATGGAAACCACCCATCCACGTCAATGGGAAAGCCTGGCGTTTCCCCTTGCATCAGAGGGGGCGGGGTCACATGACGGGTGGCCCCGCCCTCAGCTACATAAGAGCTGTCAGGCTGGCGGCGGTCATTCCCGGGTGTCTCCAGTGGAGTACGGATCATGTGCATGTTCCTCGCTGGACATCATCGCTGGAGTGTGGAGATCACCCATCGCTGGATACCAATAATGGATTCCATTGCTGGAGTGGAGATCGAGACATCACTGGAATGTTTTTTTTTAATTTTTTTATTTTTAATAAAGGACATATAAAGCAGTGTCTGTGTGGTTTTTAACAATTTGACTTTTTTTTGTGATAAAATAGGGGTACAATGTACCTGTTATCAATTCACATGGGGGGGTTCGGGATCTGGGGGTCCCCTTTGTTAAAGGGGGCTTCCAGATTCCGATAAGCCCCCTGCCGCAGACCCCCACAACCACCGGGCAAGGGTTGTGGGGGTGAGGGGTCACAGACCACCAAAGCATCCTCCCCATGTTGAGGGCATGTGGCCTGGTAAGGTTCAGGAGAGGGTGGCGCTCTCTCATCCCCCCTTTTTTCCTGTGGCCTGCCAGGATGCATGCTCGGATAAAGGGTCTGGTATGGATTTTTGGGGGGACCTCCACACATTTTATTTTTTTATTTTGGTTCCCTGCACAAAATGTAATTTTTGACGGAAAACAAAGTCATTTAAAACTACTAGCAACTATTCATGAATTGTCAGTCCCAGCAATACAGATAAAAGTAATTGAAAAAAATGGCAGGGGTTCCCCTTAATATTCATACCAGACCCAAAGGGCCTGGTAATGGACCCCTGTAATTTTTTTCAAATACTTCTCTGTATTGCCGGGACCGACAATTCATGAATAGCCGCTAGTAGTTTTAAATTACTTTTTTTCCCCTTCAGAAATGACACTTTGTGCTGGGACAGTTCTAAGCACGGGAAACATGCACTACTCTACATGCATACTTTAGACACCCCCCAGGTATGAAATTTAAAAGAATACTTCAATTTTATTGTTTCACTTTAAGCATTATTAAAATCACTGCTCCTGAAAAAATGGCCGTAGATAGTTACATAGTTAGTCAGGTTGAAAAAAGACACAAGTCCATCCAGTTCAACCACAAAAAATAAAAAAAACAAAATAAAAAACACAGTAAAATCCTATACACCCAACTCCATACCCACAGTTGATCCAGAGGAAGGCAAAAAACCCCAGCAGAGCATGATCCAATTTGCTACAGCAGGGGAAAAAATTCCTTCCTGATCCCCCGAGAGGCAATCGGATTTACCCTGGATCAACTTTACCTACAAATCTTAGTACTCAGTTATATTCTGTACATTTAGGAAAGAATCCAGGCCTTTCTTAAAGCAATCTACTGAGCTGGCCAAAACCACCTCAGGAGGGAGTCTGTTCCACATTTTCACAGCTCTTACTGTGAAAAAACCTTTCCGTATTTGGAGGTGAAATCTCTTTTCCTCTAGACGTAAAGAGTGCCCCCTTGTCCTCAGTGTTGACCGTAAAGTGAATAACTCAACACCAAGTTCACTGTATGGACCTCTTATATATTTGTACATGTTGATCATATCCCCCCTTATTCTCCTTCTCAAGAGTGAATAAATTTAGTTCTTCTAATCTTTCCTCATAGCTGAGCTCCTCCATGCCTCTTATCAGTTTGGTTGCCCTTCTCTGCACTTTCTCCAGTTCTCCGATGTCCCTTTTGAGAACTGGTGCCCAAAACTGAACTGCATATTCCAGGTGAGGTCTTACTAATGATTTGTACAGGGGCAAAATTATATCTCTGTCTCTGGAGTCCATACCTCTCTTAATACAAGAAAGGACTTTGCTCGCTTTGGAAACCGCAGCTTGGCATTGCATGTTATTATTGAGCTTATGATCTACCAAGACCCCCAGATCCTTCTCCACTACAGATCCCCCCAGTTGTACTCCCCCTAGCATGTATGATGCATGCATATTCTTAGCCCCCAAGTGCATAACTTTACATTTATCTACATTAAACCTCATCTGCCACTCAGTCGCCCAATCAGACAGAGCATTGAGGTCGGCTTGTAAATTGGAGACATCCTGCAAGGACGTTATTCCACTGCATAGCTTGGTGTCATCTGCAAAGACAGAAATGTTACTTTTGATCTCAGACCCAATATCATTTATAAATATATTGAAAAGTAAGGGTCCCAGTACTGAACCTTGGGGTACACCACTGATAACCTTGGACCATTCAGAGTAAGAATCATTAACCACGACTCTCTGAATTCTGTCTTTCAGCCAGTTTTCTATCCATTTACAAACTGATATATCCAATCCTGTAGACCTTACCTTACACATGAGCCGTGTGTGCGGAACTGTATCGAACGCTTTTGCAAAATCCAAATATATCACGTCTACAGCCACGCCTCTGTCTAGGGTTTTACTTACCTCTTCATAAAAGGAAATCAGGTTTGTCTGACAACTTCTGTCTTTCATGAATCCATGTTGTCTGCTGCTTAAATAGTTTTTTTCCAGCAAGAACTCATCCATGTGGTCTTTTATTAAACGTTCCAGTATCTTCCCAACTATAGAAGTTAAACTAACAGGTCTATAGTTACTTGGTAAAGACTTTGTTCCCTTTTTAAATATGGGCCCCACATTGGCCCTGCGCCAATCCAGTGGTACTATTCCTGTCTTTAATGAGTCCCTAAATATTAGATACAGTGGCTTTGAAATGACAGAGCTCAACTCACCTAGGATCCGTGGATGGATGCCATCAGGTCCAGGTGCTTTATCCACCTTTATTCTGTCTAAATATTTCTGGACCATATCACTTTTGAGCCATTGTGGATTTGGGGCTGTGTCACTCCCACCCCCATTTTGGACATGAGCTCCCCCATGCTCCATTGTATACACAGAGCTGAAGAAAACATTTAATACATTTGCCTTCTCTTTGTCCCCAGTCACCCACTCTAGATTATTTTGTAAGGGGCCTACATGCTCAGACTTCACCTTTTTACTATTAATATATTTAAAGAATTTTTTGGGGTTTGTCCTACTATCTTTTGCAATCTGTCGTTCGTTTTGAATTTTTGCATCCTTGATTTCCTTTTAGCATATCCTGTTATATTCTTTGTAACATTTAAACAACACTAGTGTTCCTTCATTTTTATATTTTTTAAAAGCTACTTTCTTATTGTTTATAGCTTTTTTAACTTTGACCGTGAGCCACATAGGTTTTATTTTTAGCCTTTTAAACTTATTGCCCATGGGAACATACTTTACAGTGAGGTTCCACACAGTCTTTTTGAAGAATTCCCATTTCTGTTCTGTGTTCATCTGTGCCAATAGTCCCTCCCAGTCCAAGTCCTGGAGAGCAGCCCTCATCCTTGGAAAATTTGCTTTCTTAAAATTTAGTGTTTTAATATTTCCTGTATGTATTTCTTGCTTATAGTTAACATTAAATGAAATCATGTTATGATCACTGCTACCCAGGTGTTCCTTTATCTGAACATTAGTAATAAGCTCTGCATGGTTTGAGATTATCAGGTCCAACAGGGCATCATTCCTAGTTGGGGCCTCAATAAACTGCACCATAAAATTGTCCTGCAATAGGTTTTTACATTTTTGTCCTTTAACTGTCCCAGAAGTGCCATTAATCCAGTCAATTTCTGGGTAGTTAAAATCCCCCATTATTATCACCGTCCCAGACCTTGCAGCCCTTTCCATCTGTGCAAGGAGCTGAGTCTCCACCTCCTCATTAACATTGGGTGGTTTATAACAAACTCCAATGATTAATTTTGAACTACGCACATCTGTATGCAGTTCCACCCATAATGCTTCAGCCTCATCACACTCTCCATCAACCAGGTTCTCTTTCATGCTTGCTTTGAGGTCACTTCTCACATAGAGACAGACCCCTCCACCTTTCCTTTTTACCCTGTCTTTCCGAAAGAGAGCATAGCCAGGAATATTAATAGCCCAGTCATGTGAGGATTGAAGCCAAGTTTCAGCAATACCGATTACATCATAGCTCTCCTCATGCACCAGAGCTTCCAGCTCACCTGTTTTGCTTGGCAGACTTCTGATAGATAGAAGCAGAAAAGGCGTTCCGGTGGATTCTGCGTGGTGGATGAGATTAATCATCCTTCTGGTGGCATCCGATGCCTGTCTGCCTCTCGTGAACCCCGACTGGTCTTGATGTATAAGAGTGGGAAAAATCTCGAGAAGTCTTACCGCTATAACTTTGGCGTAAATTTTGATGTAGAGGTTTAGTAAGGAAATTGGGCACAAATTTTGGGGGGTATTCGGCTCCTTCCCTGGCTTCGGTATCGTTATAACAAGTGCTTTCAAATATTCTTTCAAAAAAGTAGAAGAGGAGGCAGCGTGATTGAAAAGTTCAGTGAGGTGTGGGGTTAGGTGTGGGGAGAATTGTTTGTAATATTCTCCAATCAGACCGTCAGGGCCTGGTGCTTTACCACTTGGTAGTGAGTCTATAGCTGATTTAATTTCTTGTTCTTTGAATGGTGTATTAAGGTTTGCGAGTTGTTTCCCAGTCAGAGTGGGTAGGTCGAGATTGCGGAGGAAGTTGACAAAGTCATCTTGTGTGGGTTGCAGGGTAAGGGAATCCTGTTTCAGGTTATATAGGTCATCGTAGTAGGCGCTAAAGGCGTCGGCTATGTCTTGGAGGTTGCTGAGGGGAAGTTTTGTGTGGGGGTGGAGGAGTTGGGATATTTTAGTTTTAGCACGTCTGCCTTTAAGGCCTCGTACAGACGAGAGGATATCCTCTGGCGGATTTGGATCTAATGGCTGTACACACCATCAGATCGAAATCCCAGCGGAATACATCCGCGGTGACGTGGCCGCGCCGTCGCCACGACGATGACGCGGCGACGTGCGCGACCCTGGAAGGTAAATACTTCCACGCATGCGTCGAATCATTACGACGCATGCAAGGGATGGGAGCGGACGGACTGATCTGGTGAGTCTGTACAGACGACCGGATCAGTCCGCTGGACTGGATTCCAGCGGATAGATTTTTATCCGCTGGGAAATGTCCGCTCGGACGTACACACGACCGGATCTATCTGCTGGAACTGAACCCACGGATCGATCCGGTCGTGTGTACGGGGCCTAAGGCGTTGTGCAAGTTTTTTCCCGGCTTTATTGGAGGTGGAGTAAGTAGTCACTTTCAGTTTCCTTTGGAGGAATTCATAGGAGTGGAGTAGTAAGGTTTTGGTTTGTCTGCGGGTCATGAGGGTTAGATTTGTGTCTGAGTTCCAGGGCCGCTATCTGAGTTGTCAGTTCATCTAAGCACTGCGTCCTCTTTTTTTATGATAAGAGCACAATTTAATCAGTACCCCTCTCATGAAGGCTTTATGTGTGCTCCACAGCATGGCATGGTCAGATACAGAGCCCTTGTTTAGTGAGAAAAAGTCAGTAATGTGAGTAGAGATCTCAGGCTCGTATTTGTCATGTTGAATAATGTAGTTATTTGTTCGCCAGAGAAACGTGTTGCATTGCGGGTTTAGAGTCTTCTACTGTGATTGAAATTGAAGCGTGATCCGACCATGTCGCGGTGTGTATCGCAGATGCAGAGAGTTTTTGTTATAGCCATTTGTCAGTTAAAAACAAGTCTATTCTCGAATATGACTGGTGCCTAGAAGATCCATGGTGGCAGCGCCAGGTATCGTAGAGATCATGAGAAGAGATGAGGTTTTTCAGAGGTGAGTCACACCTCTTCGCAGCCAATGTGGAGTCCAAGTCTGGGACCAGATTGAAGTCTCCGCAGAGTATTAGGTGACCTTTCTGTATGGGTCTGGCGATGCGTAGCACCTTGCATAGAAATTTCATTTGGTGGGAATTTGGGGTGTATACTTTAATGAGTTGATGGAGCAAATAAGGATTATAAAATGTCCCTCAGTGTCCGAAACGACATCTATCAATTGAAAGTCCATCGTATCCTTGATCGCAATCATGACACCTTTAGATTTAGTGGAGTGGGAAGCATGGAAGATATGTGGGTACTGACGATTGGCACAAAGGGAGGAGGATGTCGAAAGTAAGTGGGTTTCCTGAACACATAGAATGTCACTGTGGAGAGCCACAGCGGTTTTCCAGAGTGAGTACCTGTAATTGGCGCCTGGCACCGTAATGCGTTCCATGCTGGAGCGCAGCGCGGCGACCGCGCAATGACGTCATCACCCGGTGCTGCGTGCGTTCCAGCCTGGAACGCGGACGTGCCGAATGCAATCAGCTGCATTCGGCACACATGCTGCTCTACTATAAACAGAATGGTGTGTATGATACATGATGTTCTATTATTGTCAGCCGTAGCTCGATCATGCTACAATCTTGCTGCCAGCGCTCTCCACTCTACAGATCAACCTTACCAGGAATCTCCATGCCTATATAGCCATTATGCTATCTACCTCAAGACAACCATTCCTGCTGGCACTCTAAGGCCTTGTACACACGATAGGTTAGCCAGAGGACAACGGTCTGAAGGACAGTTGTCTTATGTTAACCGATGAAGCTGACTGATGGTCTGATGTGCCTACACACCATCAGTTAAACCGATCGTATCAGAACGCGGTGACGTAAAACACGACGTGCTGAAAAAAATGAAGTTCAATGCTTCCAAGCATGCGTCGACTCTTTTCAGAGCATGCGTGGGTTTTTTAACCGATGGTCGTGCCTACTAACGATCAGTTTTGACCTATCGTTAGCAATCCATCGGTTAAATTTTAAAGCAAGTTCCTATTTTTTAACCTCTCTGGTGGTATGATTCTTTCAGAAAAAAAGATGCTAAAAACGGTACCATTATTTGCAAGGAAATTTGGCGTTTTATACTGTAGGCCTGTAATTTTTAGGAATAACTCACTTAAATCTGACCAAACCAGAGTCTAATAGGCATCCCGGGTATGACATTTAAAAAAATAAATAAATTAAAAATTATAATATAATAAATAAATTATAAATAATTATAACAAATAATAATATAATTCTAATAAAAATTATTCAATAATGTAATTAACTCAAAATCACTGAAATTTGCTCAGTTGCAGAATTGTTGCTGTAATTTTTTTTTTTATGACGAATTTCTCCACAAATCACTATCACACAATTCTGCAAGTGATTATAATTTATTATCGCTGTTTTCTAGCTGATCTAAAACCATTTTTGACATAAAGGGACACTTTTGGTTGCTATGGACAATCTACAGTTTGCAGGGAGAAAGAACAGTTTTTATTATATAAAAGTACATGTAGGGCACTGGGCAGACCACTAGGGACAAGGGGGGTGTATTTTTTACAAACAGTACTGTAATCTATAAGATTACAGTATACTGTATGTATTGTGTTTGTTTACCTTTTTGAATTTGGCGCCGATCTCCGCCCCCGTGCGTCGTAACGTCGCAGGGAACGGAGATCGGCGGCACAGGAGGACACTGTGTGAATCGAGCGAGGTCCCGCTCGCTCACACAGCGCGGTGGCATCGCTGGATCCAGGAACAAGGTAAGCCAGCGCGCGCTGCAGGCTCTGCATAGCTACCCAGAGCGTGACTCGGGGTTACCGATTTTGGCACAAAAAATCCACCCCGAGTCACGCTCGGGAATACCGCCAGGAGGGTTAACCGAAGGTTAAAGAACCTATGGAGCCCACACACGATTGGGTTTGACCGATGAAAACGGTCCTTCGGACCGTTGTCCTCTGGCTATCCTATCGTGTGTACGAGGCCTAAGAGGAATTCCTTGCTGACACCCTACACTACAGAATCCATTGTCTCAAGCCCTGCTAATGGATAAGTAGCACATGTTTTACTTGTAGTCCTTTAGGAAGATCTGCTACACCTATTGTTGCTAAACAAATGCTATTTAATGTTGGTGTAGCGCCCCCTTACTTTCAGTATGGGCACTACGCTAAAGTTAGTGGGGAATGGGAGAGTTCTTTTGCTCCCATTCACAATTTTCTAAATTTGGGCTGTTGTCATTCCTGAACTGTCCTGTAGGTCAGTCTGCGCTCCAGGGGTGTTGTTTCCACCCCTGGGCGACAGGTGGCGCTAGAGGGGTTCTGGCAGAGCCACTTTTCCCCCAGCAGCCAATTAGAGGAGTTTTCCCTCGGGGAGCATGTTGGGGGAGAGTATATCTGTGGCAGACGCCATTTTTCTAAGTCCTTCGCAGGTTCCAGGTGCGGCACCCACCTTCAGGGTGTGCACATCCAACGGACCCCGGCGATGGCCTACCAGGCCAGGGTCGCATTCTACGTGGAGTTCCATGTTCCTGAGAGGGGCCCCAGTGACTTACTGGGTCCCCAGTTCTATTGAAAGGATCCCAGGCTGGGTGCCGTTCGATTGGGGGGGTCGGCTTGAGGAGAACCCGTAGGCAGGTTGTCCAACAGGGCTTGAACAAACCAATCGGGGATCTGATGACCGGAATGCTGACAGGTACACTTTTCTGTCATCCGGTGACCTATGCTAAAACCTACTGGGAGGATTCGCTCAATCCGTCCATTTAACTCACTCAAGGTATTAGGCCTGTGGCAGAGGCCCTAGAGCCAGGTCTGTGAGAGTGACCTGTTCCTCCCAGCAATCTAAAGTGACACTTCGGCTGCCAGGCTTGTGGCAGGAGTCCGTCCGGAGGCACTTCACCCACTCTGGCTAGAGTGGCAACGAACTGCAAATTAATACTACTGAGAGCAGGATTGCTCGGTTCATATCCAGGCCTGATACTGCAACGTTCTCTCTCTTGCTTTATCAACCTTTTCTTCCCATTTGATGTTGATGTTGGCCATGTTGGCCTGGAAATAAAGCATTGGAAAACCTTTATTCATTGTCTGGACATTCGCTCACTACTCTGTTCTTCAACTGCACCCCTAGACAACACTAAGGTAACTTAATATGCTGATCCCAACAACAAACCAGTGGCTCCTGCGGGGGAAGCGCTACACGTGGGGGCTCGTCCGGGATTTCGGCTGTTACCATTGACAACGGAGATTGTGAGTAGCAATTTACTAAAGAGCGAAGAGTGTTCGGCATTGTGGGTTTGAACTTGTCCGGCTACGAGGGAGTTAACTTCGCATCGCTAAGCTTGGGCGTACGTGCAGCCTAGCACGTGCTTACAACGTGTCTGGGCAAGTTCTTCAAGTGGGAGGACCCACCCTCCCCTGCGCTGGATGTATAATAGGATTTTGTGCCAAGCCAGCAGAGCACCGCCCATTAGCAAGGAAGAAGGAGAACCGTATGGTGATGTCTGCCTTCCTACAACCGGGTGTTGTCGCTTCGCGACTGAGGGCCCCAACTACCTCTCCGAGGGTCCTCAGCATGTTTGCACCACCAGGAGTGTCTGTCATTGACACAGGCGTCCGCTTGACTACAGAAGGACGTTTCGTGTTATTGTCCAGCGGAGGAACGGAGATGCTTGGACTGACCTGCCCTCTGTGCGAGGAACTGTCCATCAAGATTCAGCCCTACGCCCGATGCCAGAGATGCCGGGCCTATTTGTTTGTCGCCAAATCACCCATTAAGACTCCAAGGGAGTACAGGGAGAATTTCATTACAGCTGCTGTCACCGTGGAGGAGGAACCCACAAGGCCGGAGCCATCCCCATCAGTGGAGCTCGTAGAGGCTCCCAACATAGAGGTCACCTCGGTCTCATCAACCCTGACCTTGCAATCGGCTACCCCGTCATCCTGTTATGACCGAAGATGACTCAACTAGTATGACCAGCTTATGGGACGTGACCAATTTATCGGACGTGACAAAAATACAGGCCGATACCACTTCGGAGAACATCCCCTCCACAGCGATTTCTGTGTGGCGTACCTCAATTGAAGTGGGGCCTGTTCCAGCCTCCCGCGGCTGCGGTCGAGGCCTACCCTCCTGCCATTCCTCACTGGATTGGGCCAAAGATCCCACAGCAAAACCCTGCGGTTATGTACCTGCGAAGGAGCTGCACTCCTCTGAGCTCGATTCTGTGTTTGAAGATGAGGACACTCTGCAAAGTTTATTTGAGCCAAGGTTCCCGGAATCGCAAGGACGGAGCGCATCCCGTGGGTCCCAGCAGCCATCTGCGAACGTCCCGCAGCTGACCTGGGGAGTCGGTGAGTCCATTCCTGTTCCCCCTACCTTACCACCCCTGTGCCCCTTTTTGTTCCCGTATTGAGAAGGGCACCGGATGCTTTAGTGCTGCCGGGACGAGGAGACCCGCCGAACTTGCCCAACTTGGCTCGCTTGCAGTATGTGGTAATCCGAATGCACATAGACGAAAAAAAACTCTGGATAGCCGCACTCCAAAATGACTTTAAAATAAAGTTGGTCTTTTATTGTAAAAAGCACATGCAGACACTGCAAACAACGAGTACAGAATGGCCGACGCGTTTCACGCTGCAATTCAGCGCTTAGTCATGACTAAGCGCTGAATTGCAGCGTGAAACGCGTCGGCCATTCTGTACTCGTTGTTTGCAGTGTCTGCATGTGCTTTTTACAATAAAAGACCAACTTTATTTTAAAGTCATTTTGGAGTGCGGCTATCCAGAGTTTTTTTTCGTCTATGTGCTACAATCAGCATTGCCGGCACCCTGGTGGTTCAACAACCCTTGATGATCTACGAGGCTCACCTGGAGCGGTGAAAGAATTGTCTGTTGGTAATCCGAATGGTTGCTACAGAATTTGGATACGAATATCAGTATGTGCCACCTTCCCTTTTGTCACAAATTGATCAGGAGCGGGAAGCTTGGTGCCAGGAAGCCGTTTGGTCATATTTGAGAGTACCTCGTATCCTTGTGGGTGCAGACCCAAGGCTGCCTCATCTGAAGGACAGATTTGAGAGATGCCACCGTGATTAGAGCTGGAGCCGACATATCTATAGAGACCGGGTCGTGTTGAAATTTCCTGGGAGAGAGGATCAGGTGTTTTCAGTCACCAACTCCACAGAAAATGGTGACACTGTCATTCTGCCCGACCCCCGATTCTATAAGTGAACTACATGTAGGCTTTGCCTGACCTACTCACCTTGAACGAAGTTTGGACAAGGATCTTTGCCCCCATTCAGTTTGTTTCTCCAAGTTTCCCCTTTTCCCCCTTTCCTTCTCCAGATCCACATTGACATTTTTGTGAAGAACTCTTGGGAGGGGTTGGGTTCAGTCAGTTAGAGGGGCGTCCTTGCCAACTTCTCTGCAGCAGTACAGGAATATTCCACGAGAAAAGAACTGTTCTACTTTTTCTGCCACCAACAAGTTAATTTATGCATTGTCGTTTTTTGACTAGCTGACCCAGTTTGATGTGGTCCGCACCCAGTTTGGTGGTATTTTGGTTTGGTAGGCATGTATTGGTCTCACCCCTGTTTTTTGTATTTTGTTTTTTCAGTGCTCTCATTTGCCAGACCAACCATAGATAGGGGCGGTTCTAGGTTACCTTCTGCTCCCTGTCTATTAATTAGCACACCTGGGTTCCTCTTTTGGAGGCCTTAAAAATCATAGTTAGGACTGCAGTTACACAGAGTGCCGTGTTACTGGCCTGCAGCTTCCCAGATATTTGCAAATCTCTGCAACTAAACCTCTGTTTTAATTACATACAGTTAGACAGATTAATTTGGTTTAGTGCTTCTTTGGTTTGGTATTTTTGAGCCTGGTCTTTATGGTAAGAATTTTTAAATTTTCCATATATATATATATATACTTAATCGCATTTGCTAATCGCATCTCATTTAAAGTCCCAACCGTCCATATTTTGAAAAGCTAGATAGATAGGGTTGTGTATGTTTGTATGTCTCCTGTTATTTAACAACTTCCTTACTGGGCACATATACCCCTTCCTGACCAGGTGAAATTTCAGCTTGTGGCACTGCGTCACTTTAACTGACAATTGCGCGGTCGTGCGACGTGGCTCCCAAACAAAATTGACGTCCTTTTTTCCCCACAAATAGAGCTTTCTTTTGGTGGTATTTGATCGCCTCTGCGGTTTTTATTTTTTGCGCTATAAACAAAAATAGAGCGACAATTTTGAAAAAAAAACAATATTTTTTACTTGTTGCTATAATAAATAGCCCAATTTTTTTTAAAAAACATTTTTTTTTTCTCAGTCTAGGCGATACGTATTCTTCTACATATTTTTGGGGAAAAAATCTATTAAAAAAATCGCAAGAAGCGTCTGGTTTGCACAAAAGTTATTGCGCTTACAAAATAGGGGACAGAATTATTATTATTTTTTATTATTTTTTTTTACTACTAATGGCGGCGATCAGCATTTTTTTTGTGACTGCGACATTATGGCGGACACATCGGACATTTTTGACACATTTTTGGCGCCATTCACATTTATACAGCGATCAGTGCTATAAATATGCACTAATTACTGTATAAATGTGACTGGCATTGAAGGGGTTAACACAAGGGGGTGAGGAAGGGGTTAAATGTGTACCCTAAATTGTATTCTAACTGTAGGTGGAGGGGGGGTGACTGGGGGAGGTGACCGATCTATGTTCCTATGTACAAGGGACACAGATCGGTCTCCTCTCTCCCCGACAGGACATGGATCTCTGTGTTTACACACAGAGCTCCACGTCTTGTCCCTGTAGACACCGATCCCGAGTCCCTGGCGGACATCACGGCCGCCAGGCACTCGCATCGGCATCTCAGCGATGCGGCGAGCACGCGCGCGTCGGCGCCGCTGGATGCGCGCGCAGGCCGTGTTTTTACGGCCAGTTAGAGATTCAGAACCACCCCGCGGCCGTATAAAGTCGTACGGCCATCGGGTAGTGGTTAAATGATGTCAATATTGTAATGTAATGTTTGAATTCTGTTCTTCCTTCTTTTCCTCCTTTTTTTCTGTCTGGTTTAGCAAATATCAGGCTGGCATTCAGGCTTGAATGCCTTAAGACACTGGGGACAGTTAGCCAGATTCAGGTAGAGATACGACGGCGTATCAGTAGATACGCCGTTGTAACTCCGAATCTGCAACGTCGTATATTTAAGCGTATTCTCAAATTGAGATACGCCTAAATGTTGCTAAGATACGACCGCCGGCGACGTCGTATCTTAGCAGTCTATTTACGCTGGCCGCTAGGGGCGTGTACGCTGATTTATGCCTAGAATACATAAATCAGCAAGATATGCCTATTCACGAACGTACACTTGCCCGTCACAGTAAGATACGTCGTTTACGTAAGGCGTTTTCAGGCGTAAAGATGGTGCAGCCAATGTTAAGTATGGACGTTGGAACCGCGTCAAATTTTTCAAGTTTTACGTCGTTTGCGTAAGTCGTCCGGGAATGGGGCTGGCCGTAATTTACGTTCACGTTGAAACCAATGAGTCTTTGTGGCGTAATTTGGAGCATGCGTACTGGGTTACGTCCACGGAATGCGCATGCGCCGTTCATTCAAAACGTCATTTACGTGGGGTCATGCTTAATTTTACATAAAACACGCCCACCTCTTCCACATTTAAATTAGGCGCGCTTACGCCGGCACATTTACACTACGCCGCCGTAACTTAGGACGCAAGTTGTTTGTGAATACTGTACTTGCCTCTCTAACTTGCGGCGGCGTAGCGTATATGAGATACGCTACGCCTGACTAAAGTTAGGCACGTCTACCTGAATCTGGCTGAGTGTCATTTCAAGTAGGGGGAGTATGTAGCGCCCCCTTACTTTCAGTATGGGCACTACGCTAAAGTTAGTGGGAAATGGGAGAGTTATTTTGCTCCACAATTTTCTAAATTTGGGCTGTTGTCTTTCCTGAAATGTCCTATAGGTCAGTCTGCGCTCCAGGGGTGTTGTTTCCACCCCTGGGCGACAGGTGGCGCTAGAGGGGTTCTGGCAGAGCCACTTTTCCCCAGCAGCCAATTAGAGGAGTTTTCCCTCGTGGAGCATGCTGGGGGAGAGTATATCTGTGGCAGACGCCATTTTTCTAAGTCCTTCGCGGGTTCCAGGTGCGGCACCCACCTTCAGGGTGTGTGCATCCAACGGACCCCGGCGATGGCCTACCAGGCCAGGGTCGCATTCTACGCGGAGTTCCATGTTCCTGAGAGGGGCCTCAGTGACTTACTGGGTCCCCAGTTCTATCGAAAGGATCCCAGACTGGGTGCCGTTCAATTGGGGGGTCGGCTTGAGGAGAACTCGAGGCAGGTTGTCCAACAGGGCTTGAACTAACCAATCGGGGATCTGATGACCGGAATGCTGACAGGTACACTTTTCTGTCATCCAGTGACCTATGCTAAAACCTACTGGGAGGATTCGCTCAATTCGTCCATTTAGGTCACTCAAGGTATTAGGCCTGTGGCAGAGGCCCTAGAGCCAGGTCTGTGAGAGAAACCTGTTCCTCCCAGCAATCTAAAGTGACACTTCGGCTGCCAGGCTCGTGGCAGGAGTCTGTCCGGGGGCACTTCACCCACTCTGGCTAGAGTGGTGATGAACTGCAAATGAATACTACTGAGAGCAGGATTGCTCGGTTCATATCCAGGCCTGATACTGCTGATCCCAACAACAAACCAGCGGCTCCTGCGGGGGTAGCGCTACATTGGCTTGTAAACTGTCATCTTAACTTGGGACTCACTGTTGTGCTTTGGCTGTTTACTGTGGAACATCTTAAAGGAGCATATACTTTCCAATAAGCTGAGCTATTTTTGCCTCTCTTATGCAATTACTAGTTGCTACCACTATTTATACTAACTACGTGCTTGACATAAGTTCTTATTTGTTAAAGGGCCCTTGCCCTAAGTTACAGAACATGGTCGCTATAACTTTTCTATGCTAAGGGTTGAAGGTAATTCATACCTACTCCCTTAGTAGCCTAATGCCCTGCTGTATGTTTAAGTGATATGATGTAGAGAACCCCCAAACTTCTGTTCTCTGATTGGAGTGACACCTGAGGTCCAATACTGATAATCACTTGCAAACAGTTGTGCATCAGAATCTCCTAGTGAATTGTATCTTTTTAATGCTAGGGTTTGGTCGCATGTTGTAATGCGATCATCCCTAATAGCTCAACGCATTCCTTTATGTGAGAGAGAGATGATGTAGAGAACCCCCAAACTCTTGTTTGTGTGGAGTGACGCCTGTGAATTCTCACATACAGAAGTGCATTGAAATTCTTTGCTAACCGCAGTTGTAGTTCACTCCCGTTCACCAGAGCTGTTACAGAATAATAGAACCTCATCATGAACCCAGCGGATCTTGCAAACCATGTTGTCGCCCTTACTCAAAAGGTAGATGCTCTTGCTCAAACTGTACAAAATCTACAAGCAGAAAATCAGGCCTTGCAAGCTTTAGTTGCTTTGACTCCAAAATCTGTCTCTCTTTCCCCCTGAACCTAAGGTTTATCCACCTGCTCCTTTTTCTGGTAACCGAAAGACCTATAGAGAATTCATTAATGCATGTAAATTAATGTTTGAAATTCGGCCGCGCACCTTCCCCAATGATAGGATTAAGGTGCTTACCCTTATATACTATTTAACTGGAGAACCTTGTGCTTGGGCAAATACTTACCTAGAAAAAAAGCATCCAATCTTAAATTCTTGTCCACAATTTTTAGCAACTATGGCCCGGATTCACAAAGCACTTATGCCGACGTATCTCGAGATACTCCACTTAAGTGCAAATATGCGCCGTCGTATCTGTGCGCCGTGCCCACAAAACTAGATACACCTGAAAATAGGCTTCATCCTACCGACGTAACTTGCCTACGCCGGCGTAGCGTGGGCGCATATTTACGCTGGACGCATGTGTCGCTCCCATTGATTTTCTATTCAAATATACAAATGAGGGAGATACGGCGATTCACGAACGTACTTGCGCCCGGCGCAGGCTACGCGCAGTGCGCGTAAGTTGTACATCTGGCCTAAAGTTATTCCCCATAAAGGAGGGGTAACTCAGCACCAGACGTGCACCGGTCAGCTGGACAGCAGCTGCAGCATCACCGTAACGGACGAGCTGAGCAACCACACTTGCGGGACAACATATCTGTATGCCAACATGCCAGTCAGGGCCGCCATCAGGAATTATGGGGCCCCTTACACAGCTTCAGGCATGGGCCTGGGGGGGGTGCTGCCGCGAATTGAGAAAGAAGAAATAAAGAAAAATATATCTAAAAAAAGGGGGGTAGCCATCCGGGACCTCTGGGCCCTTTAAAAAATATATATATATAGACCCTGATGCCATCCTGGAATTAGCCACAGCCCTGCATGATGAAATCACCAGCCAGACAGAACGCTCACATGCAGTGCAGCCACTAGTCAAGGTACTGGCAACACTCCCATTTCCTCGCCAGTGGATCTTTCCAACGTACAAGTGGAGTCGTGTCTGGGATGTCACAATGCCGAAGCCTGGATAAGTCCAGGGGGACCCTGTTGTATTCCCCAAACTTTGCATGTTGCGTGCTGCACAACTACGCCATGAGAAAGGGCCTGGAGATTGACATATGTGATGACCTGACCCCCGAACCACACAGTCCCCCCCTGCCCGAGGCTACCCCATCTGCTGAGGGAACAGCAGTCAGGAGTTGCCTCGTGGAACGTATCTTTGCACGTTAAACACACACATTCATCATGGCACAAGGAGAATGCACACATGCACACCACTGTGGTCCCTAGCTCACACACACCACATCCACCTCACATTGGTTTAGCCCAAGTCCACCGTGCAGGACTTGGGAGCAGCAATGCCACGCCAAGGCCCCAATGATGTTGCTGTCCATTCATACCACATTCACACGGTCGTGGGGATAACCTCTCCCTGACGAACCAAGGTGACACGCCTTGCTGGCAGGAATGTCACCCACACATACACACACTCACACACCAGTCACACTGTAGCAGCACCGGACAAACCCTGCCCCTGCAAACGGGTGTCCGGGCACCACTTCTGCACTCCTCACTGTGTGCAGAAAAAAAAATAGGGATCATGCCCTTACCGGAGGACGGCACATACCTCTGTGCATGTCCAACAAAAAAAAAAAAATAATAAAGCTCATAATCTGAGCACAAAAAAAAAGAGAGCAGTCATTTGCCCTCTCGTGGGCCAGGCCTGGTGCCACGGGTACGGCTCCTCAATGGTCTGGGGGGAGCCTCGGGTGGGGGGGTGGGGCATCAGGAGGAGGTTCATCCCCTGGTCTGTCACATCTGGCAGATGCTGGCTGCATGCCCTGCAGAGCAAGGGGGTGAGGACAGAGTTTGTATCCGCCTGCATCCACAGCTGGTGGGTGGTGATCTGCCGCTGGTGGTGCCTGGTCTGCCTTCCCTCTGCCTGGATGGCAGCAGTGTTGGCCTGTAGAGCCACTCCCAGGCTCTTCACCTCCGCCATGAGGCCTGATGCTGTGGCCTGCAGATCCCCAATGGCCAGGGTATGTCGCTCCAGGCTGGCCTGCACATTCGTGCCCTGGACACCAGATGGTGAGGGACCCCCTGCCACCATGTGGTGACGCATGGCCTTCATGGCAGCATTCACATCCTGCAGGCAGTCAGAGATTGAGCTGCTCTGCTCAGCCTGCTGTGTGAGGCACTGCTGCATAGTGGCTGCGGTGCCCTGCACAGCCACTGTTCATTCAGCCTGGGTCTTGGCCGAGGAGGCCAGGCTGTCTGCCACACGGCGCAGGTAACAGGCTAGAGCACCCATGTGGCGTGTCTGCTGGGCCTGCTCCCTCTCCAGCCCTTCTTGGAGGGATCCAGCTACACCCCTGGTCTTCCGTAAAGCCTTCCTGGGGGATGGATAGGCTTGTGCCCATCCGGATGGGGTAGCCCTGGATGGGGTAGCTCTGGATGGGATTCCCCTGGATGGGGTAGCCCTGGATGGGGTGGAGGTCTGTGAGGGTCCGGGGAAGGTGGAAGCCTCCTCAAAATAGAGGCATTCCTCAAGATCAACCATCTCCTCCTCAACAACCTCTAGAGCAATCCCCTCCACCGCTGTCTCATGGCTTCCCAGGGGGTCAGGCTGAGGCAGATGTTCCAGGGATCGAATGGGTCGGACACCGGCAGATGACGGCCCAGCTCCCTCCAGCACATCTGTGGAAGACACAAAGCATTCACATGTTGGTGGGTCCACACACTTGTCACATATTCCCTTCCACCCCTCACATGCTACACACCGGATGGGGAATACAACACACTTACCTGTCCTTAAGTCCTGCTCACTGGAGTCAAAGCCCTCCAGGCCCTCCACCTGCTCCTGCTCCAGACAGCTGGCGATCACCTACTCCTCCGGGGTCAACCTCACAGCAGATGGTGGTCCGCCCCCTGTGCCCCTGTGGTGCCTTCTGATGGTGGCCAGTTTATCCTGGACAAGCCGACGCATGTCATTTAATTTTCTTGCCAATGTCCTTAGAGGTCCGGGATTCATGACCAAGGGCATTGACATCCAGGGTGATCTGCTCCAGGATCTCTTGCTTCCTGACCCTGCTGGTCCTGGCACTCTGTGCCCCATGGAGGTACACATCAAATTTCGATATGGCAGAGATAAGGATAGCCCTCTCATCTGCTGAGAATTTTTTTTCTCCTGTCCCTCTCAGTCTCAACACCCGACATGGCTCCGTGCAAAAGTACTCTGCTCCAGGGGGAAGAGAACAAAGCTGGTGTACTTTTGCACCGGACGAGCGTATGGCTGGGCGTATTTATGCGCTCGGCGTAAGCCAGTGGGCCGGCGTATCTAAGGAAGTTGCGCCGGCGTAGTTGTGAGCATGCGCATAGGGGTGCTGACCATACATCGACGTCACAGAGCATGCGCCGTTCATGATACGCCAGGCGTAATACACTGCACCACGCTCAGACCATCATTTGCATGGGGTCACACCCACTACCACCTACGCCGGCTTACGCCTACGAAATATACGCCACGCTGGTGCAACGTTGGGAGCATTGGCTTGCTGAATTCCATGCTTGCCTCTCTGCGCTGCGTCGGCGTAGCGTAAAGGAGATACGCTACGGCGGCATAAATATGAGCCGATGTCTGTGAATCCGGGCCTATGTCTTTGCTATATGATAACTTCAATAAGCAACTCACTGCTGAAAATGTGATTAGGAACCTCAAACAAGGTAGACGACCAGTTGAGGACTTTATAGCGGAATTCCAGAGATGGGCCATTGAAACTGAGTGGAATGATGTCACACTGCGTAACCAATTTCGCCTCGGCTTTTCTGAACCACTCAAGGATGAATTGGCTAGAGCAGATCTCCCTCATACACTTAATGACATCATACAACGTTCGATCACTATAGATCGTAGGTTAAGAGAGAGACGAGCTGAACGTCAATTAAGTCCAATAACATCTCCCCCTATGCCTCAAAAATTTAGTTTCATCCTCTTTGATGAAAAAATGGAAATTGGAACTACGCGTGCCCCACTTACTGTACCTCATCTGAAAGAGTCCGTCATCGCTCATTGAATCTTTGCCTTTATTGTGTGCCTCATCGGACCATGCCATTTCTTCTTGTCCTCTTGTAAAAAAGAAAACGGACGAACGTAAGCCAATCCACCTTTGCAAATTGACTTGTTCTGTTTCCAAACATGCCCCTTATATCTTTTTACTTCTTATTTTACAGTGGGATCAAGTTAGAATTCCTGTTAAGGCTATATTGGATACATGCGCATGTGGTAACTTCATCGATTCAGACCTTGTCTCTTCACAAAAAATTCCACACTTGAAGAAATCATGACCTCTTTCTGTGAGTTTTATCGATGGAACAACTTCTGCATCTGGGCCTATCCTATACCAAACTCAACCTCTGTTGACAACTTGTGGAGATAATCACAGTGAATTTTTGACCTATCATGTTATTCCGTCTCCTCTCTTCCCTGTTTTGGGCTTACCATGGCTTAAACTGCATATGCCCACTTTTCTCTGGGATCAAGCTACTGTACTTCTGCATTCATCCTACTGTAAAACGACTTGTTATCAAGTTGCTCCACTACTCCACCTTTCCTCGCAACAGATACCATCTCAGTACATTGCCTCCTCATAGGATATATGACTGTCCCATTCAATTACTGCCAGGTACCCCTATACCTACGGGTAGGATTTATTCTCTTTGACAACCTGAACTCCAACATTTAAATAAATACTTACAGGATAATCTAAAAAAGAGTTTCATTAAACCTTCTACTTCCCCTGCCAGTGCTGGCATGTTCTTTGTTACAAACAAAGATGGTTGTCAGGGACCCGGAAACCGATTAGCGCTTCCGCGCATGCGCGCGCCGCGCATGGGCACGCGCGCCTCTGCGTTCCAGCGTGGTTCTCTGCTACGGCGCAAAGCGCGCGTGTGCGCGCACCCGCACGTACGTCCACCAATCAGGGCGCAACCCGGCCTATTTAAACCAGCACCACACTCATGGTGGTTGCTGGTTTGTTGTCAGCTTTACCTGAAGAACCTTGAAGATTACCTGAATTTTGACCTGTTTTGACCCGGATTTGGACTTGACTACTCTTTGCCTTCTCCTGCGCTTGACCCCCTGGCTTGTTTACTGGATCCGCTTCCGTCTCCATTCCTTTGACTACTGGCTTGCTGATTTGGACTCTCTACCTTCTGGAACCCCTGACCACTTGGCTTGTTTCCTGGACTACCTGCTTTGATCCAATCGGGCTCCCAAACCCGTGGACTCTGTCTTGCACCTGCATCTTCATCTCATCTGCTACAGCTCCCTTGGTGTCTACGAATCACAGCTTCAGTGACTTCCATCAAATCATCTTCTGCTGCTGGCAGCCGGTGCCTTTTTGTGCCCCTCCTCGCTGTCCCCATCTCCAGAGGGTGAGGTGCACAGAGTCGCAAAGGTAGCCACCCTCGGCATCTCGGTCTCGGTGAGTACTTACCTTAAACGATTCTGACAATGGTAGTCTCAGACCTATCATAGACAATCTAACCTTGAATAAAGTCACAGTGAAGAATCGTTATCCTCTTCCACTCATTCCTGAATTGATTGAAAGACTACAGGCTTCTACCATATTTACTAAACTCGATCTCAGAGGTGCTTATAATTTGATTCGTATTAAGTCAGGTGATGAATGGAAGACTGCCTTCTGCACACGTTATGGACTTTTCGGAAATTCCGTCATGCCCTTTGGCTTATGTAATGCTCCAGCAACCTTCCAAAGCTTTGTGAATGATAATTTCATAGACCTCCTCGACATTTGCGTAGTTGTATACTTGGATGACATACTCATTTACACAGATGACTTGATACAACTTCGGAAACATGTCAGATGGATACTTGCAAGACTCAGAGCTTATTCTTTATACGCCAAACTTGAGAAATGTGTCTTTGAACAAACCACCATTTCCTTCCTCGGCTTTGTCATTTCTCCAAAAGGAATACAGATGGATCAGTCCAAGGTGACTTGAATTGTATATTGGCCTACACCTACTTGTAGAAAGGCTATACAGAGTTTTTTGGGCTTCGCTAACTTCTACATAAAGTTCACAAAACAAATTTCCTTACTGGTGAAGCCACTTACCCAACTTACCAGCTCATTGGTAAAATTCACCTGGTCAAAAGCTGTCCAAAACACCTTTCAACAATTAAAATATCATTTTACTACAGCCCCAATTCTACAACTTCCTAATTCCAATTATCATTTTGTTTTGGTAGTTGATGCTTCACAGTGCGCCTTAGGCGCAATACTTTCTCAGCGTTCTGCTGCTGATTCACCACTCCATCCTGTTGCATTTCTCTCAAAGACTTTGAATCCAGCTGAATGTAACTACCCTATTGGTGAAAAAGAATTGCTTGCAATTAAATGCGCCTTAGGGAACTGGCGACACTTACTAGAAGGATCAACACATCCCATAATGATTTATACTGATAATCGTAACCTACAGTACCTTAAGTCTAACAAAACCCTCTCCTCTAGACAGCTACGTTGGAGTCTCTTTTTTGATAGATTTGATTTTTTGATCACCTACAGGCCAGGTGCAAAAAATGGAAAAGTGGACTCTCTTTCTAGACATTCAGATCCTGTTGAAGAACTTCCTCCTGGTATCATGGACCATCTAGGCTTTGAAAAAGGGGGTACGCCCCAGAAACGCGTCAGCCGTCCAGATGTCTGAGCTTCTACTGGCAGGTGCCGTGAAAAAGCTCTTACTCAGATTTCCTTGTGAGTTGGACCATTGCTTTTTATTCTGTTTTTAATTAAAAAAATTAAGTGGTAATGCACAAGGTCGGTGCGCCCTCCTTTATTTTCTTTTTGAAGAACTTTCTCCTCCATCTCTTCTCCTTCCTTCCCATAAGTTCATGCTTGCTAATCTCAATCTAAAACAGTTACTTAAACAAAGTTTGAATACGCAAGACACTACCATTCCTCCAGACTTAATGCAAGATGAAGAAGTTTTTTTTTACAGGCATAATCAACTGTATATTCCTCCTACTATAATTTTCCATATATTAAAAATTCTACATGATGCTCCCCTGGCTGGCCATCCTGGAATAGAGAAAACCACGGATCTCATCCAACGTTATTTCTGGTGACCTAAAATGACAAGCACCATGAAAGATTATGTATCGACCTGTGAGGTCTGTATAAGATCCAAGCATGAGAGAAGACCACCTTTTGGCCTGCTGATGTCTTTGAGTATCCCTACAAAACCTTGGGAAGCATTGTCCCTGGATTTCATTGTTGAACTACCTCCTTCCAATGGATATAACACCATTATGGAACAGTTGATATGCTTACAAAAATTTCTCACGTTGTCCCACTTAAGTAATTACCCTCTTCTAAAGAAACAGCGCAAACTCTACTTGATCATGTTTTTAAATTATATGGTGTTCCTTCATGTCTAGTTTCTGACAGAGGTTCCCAATTTGTTTCGAAATATTGGAAGGCCCTATGTCATATCCTCCAAATAGACCATAGATACTCCAGTGCATATCATCCACAAACAAATGGACAGACAGAACGTGTGAACCAATGTCTTGAACAATTTCTCAGATGTTATTGTACCCATCTTCAGGATAACTGGTCTACCCTTCTTCCTCTCGCTGAATTTTCTTACAATAATTCAACAAGTTCTTCTACTCGCTACTCCCCTTTTTTCGCAAATTATAGCTATTCATCCCAATATGCTACCAGAGTTTTCATTACTCACAAATGTTCCCTGAACTAATGATCATTAGTCATCTGTCATCTGTATTGCAAGTTTTGAAACAAAATCTCAAATGTGCACAAGATTGTCAAAACATAAATTATGATCTTAGGCATAGACCTTCACCATATTACAAAGTTGTGGATCAAGTATGGCTCTCTACAAAAAACGTTTACATTTACCGGCGAGGAAACTGGCCAAACAATTTTTTGGTCCATTCCCAATTTCTAAAGTTATAAATCAAAATACCATGCAACTCTCCCTCCCTCCGGAAATGAGGATTCATTCCTCATTTCATGTGTCTCTTTACAAACCCTACCGACCCAACCAATTTTCTGGTAAGAATCCTCCTCCCGCACCCCCTATCCTAGTTCAGGGTGAAGAACATTATGAGGTTGAACATATTCTAGACTCTAGGAAAAGTAGAGGACGTCTACAATACTTGATTGGATGAAAGGATTATGGTATACAAGAAGATTCTTGGGAAGATTCAGATGAAGTGCATGCACCCACTTTATGTAGTCAATTTTCATTCTACATACCCTCATAAGCCTTCACCCAGGAGGGTATCCCTTAAGAGGGGGGTATTGTAATCGGCGCCTGGCACCGTAATGCATTCCACGCTGGAGTGCAGCGCGGCGACCACGCGATGACGTCATCGCCCGGCGCCGTGTGCGTTCCAGCCTGGAACGCGGAATTGCCGAATGCAATCAGCTGCATTTGGCACACATGCTGCTCTACTATAAACAGAACGGCGTGTATGATACATGCTGTTCTATTATTGTAAGCCATAGCTCGGTCATGCTACAATCTTGCTGCCAGTGCTCTTCACTCTACAGATCAACCTTACCAGGAATATCCATGCCTATATAGCCATTATGATATCTACCTCCAGACAACAATTCCTGCTGGCACTCTAAGGCCCCATACTCACGAGCAAACATGTCTGCTGAAACTGGCCCGCAGGCCAGTTTCAGCAGACATGTTTGGTCGTGTGTGGGCGCGAGCGGGCCGAATTCCAGCAAACATTTGCCCGCCGGGCCTTTTCCCAGCAGACAAATATTCCTGGACTTGTTTTAAAACAGCCCGCTGGAATTCAGCCCGCTCGGACATGTACGGTCGTCAGTACAGACCTACCGTACATGTCCAGCCGCCCGCCGTGCCTCGCATGCGTCGAATGACTTCGACGCATGCGTGGAAGCATTTTAAAGGCGGGCCGCCCACGTCGCCGCGTCATTGTCGCGGCGACACCGCGTCATCGACGCGGCGACACCGCGGACACGCCCCGCGTATTGTTTACGCGCGGACTTCTGTACGATGGTGTGTACAACCATCGTACAGAAGCCCTCTGGCAGACATGTATGGTGAAAACGGTCCGACGGACCGCTTTCACCATACATGTTTGTCCGTGTGTACCCGGCCTAAGAGGAATTCCTTGCTGACACCCTACACTACGGAATCCCTTGTCTCAAGCCCTGCTAACGGATAAGTAGCACATGTTTTACTTGTAGTCCTTTAGGAAGATCTGCTACACATATTGTTGCTAAACAAATGCTATTTAATGTTGGCTTGTAAACTATCATCTTAACTTGGGACTCACTGTTGTGCTTTGGCTGTTTGCTGTGGAACATCTTAAAGGAACATATACTTTCCAATAAGCTGAGCTATATATGCCTCTCTCTTCTGGGTAATAACGGCTTTAGATTTATGCTATCAAGGGCCCCACATAAAATTCTAATAGAAGCCCTGGAGGCAAACTCATTTTATCATCAGTGCCCAACTGTAAAGCTAATTAATAAAGTGTGGCAGACTACGAAAGCTTTGCTGGGATATACTGGTGTAACTGAGTTTTCCCCCCTTTGGCATAATAAGAACTTAACAGAACTTAAAGATATAGAAATTCCTAAAATCAGGGAGAACCAGGGGATAACACGCTTATTACACATGTATGAGGGAAACCTTTTTAAAACGTTTTCGGAATTGAGAGATGAATTTAACATACCAAATAAAACATTCTTTAATTATCTACAGGTTAGACACGCCCTCCAGACCCAGTTTAAGATCCATCCGATGGTTAGGACTCATACCCCTGCGCTTCTTAAAATGATTCAGACTAATATCACAAAAGGTCAAATCTCTGTACTATATGATAAATTGGGGGCTAAAGCCATAAGTCAAATCGGGGTCTCCAAAAGCCGAGAAAGGTGGGAAAGAGACATTGGGTTATTAACCTCGGAGCAGTGGAATGAAATCCTACATAGAGGGACATTGGTGTCAATTGCCCCAGCACAGAGATTGTCCCATTTATTTCTACTGCACCGAGTCTACTATACCCCTAAAAAAAGTTTGTACTAGGCTGGAATCCAAGTGACGAATGCCCCAGGTGCAAGGCAACAGGGGATCTTATTCACATGTTCTGGAGATGCCCCAAGCTTTTTAGATATTGGACAGAAGTGATAAACAGGATCAATAAAATCTTTAAGACCTCTTTAGAGCCGGAGGCTAGAACTTGCCTGCTAGGAGACATGGAAGATCATAGAAACCCCGCAGGAGCTTTGGAAAGTGTGCTTAGGTGCCTATTCCAAGCTCGGAAGCTAAAAGCACAGAGATGGCAAGCGCATGCTCCTCCAACAGTTGAGAACTGGGTTGAAACCATCAATGCCCTGATTTGGTGCGAGAGGGTGGCCTTTATTAAACAAGGAAACTATAACAGATTTAGAAGAGTGTGGGGGCCTTGGCTGATAGAAATGGGAGTTCCCTTGGAGAGATAGCCTCTATATGGGGTTCGTAAACCCCCTCATCTCAGATGTTGTTAAAGCTCTCTAACGACAAGGAGAAATCAAGCTACCTCTGCTCTCTTTGGCTTCTGATTGGCTGGATTCCTTTTCTATGTCTCTTGGATTTGACTTTTTTTTTTTTTACTTCCTCCCTATCAACCAATCAAAAGATAACTCAGACGAAGATACCTGCTCCTATTTTTCTATAATATTAACAGGGGGTGGGAGGGGGGAGAAGAGAGGGAGGGGATGTGTTAAATTAATGAATTTAAATAATATATGCTTGTTTATGTATATTAATGTAATTGAACTAGACAATTTATACTACCGATATGTAAACATATAAATCTGTATTTATGTCTATTTTTTGGAAAATAATAAAGAGAAATTAAGGAAAAAAAATATATATATATGCCTCTCTTGTGCAATTACTAGTTGCTACCACTATTCATACTAACACTACGTTCTTGACATAAGTTTTTATTTATTAAAAGGCCCTTGCCCTAAGTTACAGAACATGTTCGCTCTAACTTTTCTATGCAAAGGGTTAAAGGTAATTAATACCTACTCCCTTAGTGGCCTAATGCCCTGCTGTATGTTTAAGTGATATGATGTAGAGAACCCCCCAAACTCCTGTTCTCTGATTGAATCATATCTTTTTAATGCTAGGGTTTGGTCGCATGTTGTAATGCGATCATCCCTAGTAGCTCAACGCATTCCTTTATGTGAGAGAGAGAGATGATGTAGAGAACCCCTAAACTCCTGTTTGTGTGGAGTGACGCTCGGGGTCCAATACTGAATTCTCACATACAGAAGTGCATTCAAATTCCTTGCTAACCGCAGTTGTGGTTCACTCCCGTTCACCAGAGCTGTTACAGTACTGCTTGGCAGGGGGGTTCAGCCCGTTGGCGTTTAGAGAGATGATATTGAACGGCATGTTGAGGGTGCAAGATGTGTGTGTGTGTGTTATGTAATAACACTTAGGCCCCCGTACACACGACCGGATCTGTCCGCTGGGATTTATCCGCGGATCAGTTCCAGCAGATAGATCCGGTCATGTGTAGGGCCTAGCGGACATTTTCAAGCGGACATTTGTCCAGCCGATGGTTTTCCAGCAGATAAAAATAAATTTTTTTGTTTACAAAAGTTTTTTATTGGATAATATAAATTGGTATACAAGCATAGGCAAATAGTATAAAATCTTATCAAAGGTATACAAAAGGTAAAATGACAAGTAAACTTAAAGAGGTATACAATACAGTGATTGACATCAGTGTATACGAAGAATAATTATGATAACATGTCATAACTAATTAAAGTGCATAGAGAAGTCAAAAGTATCTATTAGTAAACTACCAGTATGACCACTTGGCTTCAAAAACGTGAAGACTGTCATTAATTGTGTGATATACTCTCTCTGAAAGCTTCAGTAACTCCATTCTATCAAGTACCTGTGACCATATTGGGCCAGATCCTCAAAAGGGATACGCCGGCGTAACTGCTGTTACGCCGTCGTAACCCTGTTTCTAACTATGGAACTGATCCACAGAATCAGTTTTCCATAGTTAGGCAGAAGATCCGGCATGTGTAAGGGACTTACACTGCCGGATCTTAGGATGCAGTACCGCATCCGCCGCTGGGGGCATTTCGTGTCGAAATGCCGCCTCGGGTATGCAAATTAGCACTTACGGAGATCCACAAAGCTTTTCAGCTTCGTTTTTTCTCCGTAAGTTTTAGTTTGCAAACGCAAAATTAGGGCTGCTTTTACAAAGTGTAAACTGTTTACACCATGTAAAAGCAGACCCTTCTGTCCAGCGACACAATTTTTTTTTTGTTTTGAATTTATTTTTTCGCGCCGTATCTTTTTTTTCCCGACGCAACTTTATTGACCCGTCGCAATCCACAAAGCTCGGCGTAACGTAATTTTGCGCTATGCACGTCGGGAAAATGACGTCACAAGCATGCGCAGTACGGTCGGCGCGGGAGCGCGCCTAATTTAAATGGGAATCGCCCCCATGAAAAGAGGAACGCCTTGCACCGGCGGAATTTAAGTTACACAGCCAAAAATTTCTAGGTAAGTGCTTTGTGGATTGGGCACTTAGGTAGAAATTTTAAGGCAGTGTAACTTAAATGGGAAAAATTAAGTTACGCCGGATCTTTGTGGATTACCCCCATTATTTCTCCAGATCTCCAGTTGAGTGCTATCATCCACTGTACAGAACTGCAGAGTGAATGAAGGAGTCTGGAGCATGGGAGCAGGATGTCTGGGACACTACCATATAGAAGGCATATTTGTGGGGTGAGGGAGATTTTATGTTTAGAAGATCCTTCGAGTCTACGGGTTACCTCCGTCCAGATCTGTGAGAGACGTGGGCAGCTCCAAAATATATGGAGTAGAGTACCTTCTGTCTGGCAACCTCTAAAGCAGTCAGGAGAAACTGATGGGTAGAAGGTATGGATTTTAGATGGGGTGAGGTACCATCTTGTAAACAGTTTTGTTGGGGTTTCTCTAAAAGATATTGCTCTGTTACTTTTCCGAAGATTTTCAGTCATAGAGTGCCAAGTGTCAGGAGGGAGGTCAATATTCAAATCAGTTTCCCAGTGTAGCATAGGTTGTGTTTTTTTCAGGGGCAGAGAAGTCATTAAGGTAATCTCTGAGGAGGGAAAGTTAAAATCTCGTTGAAGAGATTCAAAAGATCTAAAGTTCCATTTGGATTGTAGCGAACCCAAAGAGGTTAGCCCCTGTTTAATCCAGATGGAAAATGAGTCTCTATCTTTGTATGCAAGGGGAAGTCTGGGGTCACCTAGAAATGAGGTGAGTGGGGAGATGTCTGATGCTAGTGATAAAAGATCTCTATTGTTTTGCCATATCTTAAACGCATGGGCCACTATGATATTGCGTTTAATAAGGTCACGGTAAAGGACATATTTGGACCAAAGTATCCCTTGTAGGTGCAATGGGTGTATAGATGAGGACTCAAAACTTTTCCATGGGATATTTTTATCTAGGGAAAACCACTGGGAGAGCTGTGAAAGTCTTGCGGCCAATAAGTATTTCCATAGGTTAGGGAGGCCTAAACCACCCTTGGATTGAATTCTGTATTGTAAAGCATAACTATACCTCGGTCTCTTGTCTGCCCATATAAATTTGTTGATGAGCCTCTGTAAGGCCTCTAGTTTGGATTTGGGAATATTGATTGGTAATGTGCGAAAGTAGTATAATAGTTTGGGGAGAATATTCATCTTGATTGCACATACTCTTCCCAAAAATGAAATATGATAGGTGGCCCAGGTATTCAAGAGAGAAGTGATACGTGCAAAAAGGGGGATGTAGTTGGTTTTAAATAGACCGTTATGGACAGGGGTGACATTGACACCTAGATATTTAATTGAGGATGAGATCCATGTGAAGGGCAAGTTAGTCTGGAGAAGATTTAGAGTGTCTGAAGGGATATTGACAGGTAAAGCTGAGCATTTGTTCAGATTAATTTTAAGCCCAGAAATTTTATGGAAAAGATCTAGTTCTTTAAGAAGAACCGGTATGGAGGTATGGGGATATGTGAGGTATATTAGTGCATCATCAGAATAAAGACTAACCTTATACTCCATGTTGCCTTTAGTGTAACCCTTTATGTCCGAGTTGGATCTAATAGCCTGAGCAAGAGGTTCAATGGCTAGAGCAAAGAGAAGTGGGGATGAAGGAAAACCTTGTCTAGTCCTCCTCCCCAAGGGGAAGAATTCAGAGTTGATACCAGGTATCCGGATGCGTGTCTGTGGGGAGCTATAAAGAGCGTTAAACCCCTGTAAAAATGCCCATGAAATTCCAAATCTGGGTAGTAAATAGTTCAAGTAAGACCAGCTAACGCTGTCGAACGCCTTATGAATGTCCAGGCTAAGAAGACAAGTTTGGCATGAATGAAGGTTGGCGTCCTGGATATTGTTGGTAACAAGCCTGATGTTATCTGTGATCTGTCTGTTGGGTATAAAGCCTGATTGGTCAATGTGTACTAGTGGGGAAATAACTCTGGCAAGCCTGTCCGCTAGGATCCTGCCAAAGATCTTGAGATCATTATTCAAGACCGAAATGGGGCGAAAGTTTTGAGGGAGTGAGTGGTCCTTGTTGGGCTTGGGGATAAGGGATAGATTAGCTAACATCATCTCCCTTGGGTAGTTATTACCCTCCAAGATGTGGTTGAAAAGGTTTTTTAAATGGGGGGCAAGAAGAGGGACATATTTTTTATAATATAAAGAGGTGTAGCCATCAGGGCCAGGTGCAGTGGAGGATTTAAGTGATTTGATGACTTGAGTGATTTCCTCTATTGTACAGGGGGAATTAAGAGAGTTTAATAGTTCTTGATCCAAGGAGGGAAGGTTAAGGCTATCGAGCCAAGACTTGGCGGCAATGCCAGGAGGAGTGTTAGAGTCTGACATAAGGTCTCAATAGAAAGAGGTGAAGATCTCCATCACCTTCTGTGGGTGGGAAACTAGATTACCATTATTATCTCTGAGTTTGTATAAATGAGTGGGATCACTGTCTTGTTTGAGTTTTCTAGCGAACATTGCCGAGTGGGAGTTACAGTGGAGCATGAATTTAGCCTTGGAAAATCTGAGAGATCTTTCAACATTGGCGGAGAGGAGTAGATCTAGGGATTTGCGTTTATCTTGTATTTGTTGGGTGGTGATAGGATCAACTGCATGGTGTAGTTTGATATACAAATGGTGAAGTTCATTGGTAAGGCGTTTAATGTCTGCTTGTTTTTCTTTATTTTTGGACGCTGCTAAATTGATAATATGGCCCCTCAGGACTGCCTTGTGGGCGACCCAAATCGAGGTAGGCAGGGTCTCATCGTTTACATTGTCTGTAAAATAATTTTCTATATGTGAGGCGATGTGAGATTTGCTGATGGGGTCAGTTAGCAGGGAGTCATTGAAGCGCCAATTGTGGGGAGAGGGGGCTAGGCCTATATATGATGTAGTGAAAGTGCAACTATTGTGATCTGACCATGGGCAGGGGTGAATCTGGGCCCATGTAGAATTGGCTAGCAGAATGGGAGTAGCAAACACGTAGTCAAGCCTGGCATAACAGTCATGTGGGTGTGAATAGTGGGTATAGGCCTTAATACCTGTGTTATGGGCTCTCCAGGTGTCTAGTAATTGCATTTTATTAATCAGTCGGTTTATGGTCTTGGAAAATGATTTAGTATGGGGAGATACAATACTCCTATCAAGGACTGGGTGGGCGGCTAGATTAAAGTCCCCGCCAATCAACATATGGGGTGAGTGGTATTTATCTAGGGTCTCAAAAAATTTGGAAAAAAAGGAGGTGTGAGTATCATTTGGGGCATAGACGGATGCAATGGTGATTTCTCTATTGTTAATGATTCCCTTAAGAATAATGTATCTACTGGTGGGGGCGTGTCCGGACGTGAAGCAGGGAGGACGTGTGGAAGCTGAGCTCCACACAGGCAGAGGGAATCCACTGCCATCCTCGCCTTTACCCACGTCCAAATCAGCAACCTTTTGCAGTACCTACATGGGAAGCGATCTGCAGTCAGCCCGGCGTGTTTTGAAGCACGATTGCTGAGGATCCTGGGTTGTAGCCGAGGGGAGACCCGCTCCACGCTCCTGGAGGTCAGCGGCCATCTTGCTGCTCCAAGTTCTCCCAGCCTCCTCAGCCAGCCAAAGTACCCCTCTTCCCTGATCAGTGCCTTGTTGGAGTCACCTATATACTGCTGGGCTCCTTCATTAACTGCTGCCTGACTCAATTCCAGAAACACTCGCATCCAGATCAACTGTTATGTAGTCCACCACTTTAGAGAGAGCAGGGGGAGCGCTACTGATACACAACCAATGGCTTTGTGACCCCGCTGCCCCGCTCCAAATGCAAGAACCGCTGACAACTGTAGTGACATCGCCGCTTAGAAAGTGACCCTCTCATCTCGGGTGTGCCTGTGGGCTACTGGAGAATGACCCGCAAACGTAAAGAAAAAAAGTTGGATGACTTCTACCCGCCGAAGAACAGAGGACTACTCCAAACTGTTGCCGGCTCCAAGATGCCTTCACCAACTTCCTGGGATGGCTCCCGGTCCAGCTCATCGAGCCCCTCAACTCCGACTGGCTCTGCTCAAGGTTCACCTGGGTTGTCCACCCCGACATCTCGCAGCCCAGCCAAATCCAAACCTCGCCTGGAAACAGACGTAGAGCGGGCAGGTGCGGGCCGCAAATCCCTGGAAGACACGAGAGAGCTGGTAGATCCCTTCACTGCATTTCCTACCACGGGTAAGGCTCTCTCCGACACCACTCTTAAAGACATGCTTGTGTCTCTCCGTAGTTCAATGCACACAGATCTAATGCAATGCATGCAGAACTTTAAGTCGGGTAACCCACATTGAGGAGAAAATGGGGGAATTTGCAACGTCTCACAATACCCTTATAGATGCCCATGCTGACCACTCCGATGAGATAGCCTGGCTGAGAGCAAAAGTCGCAGATTTGGAGGACAGGTCGAGGAGGAACAATGTAAAAATTAGGGGAGTTCCTGAAACTGTGCTCCCCGAACAACTCCAGCAGTACGCTAGAGACCTTCTGCAACAAATCCTCCTGTCTGTTTCAGAATCTGAGCTTCAGATTGACAGTATCCACAGGCTACCCAAGCCGTCCCATCTCCCAGACAATATCCCTCGAGACGTTCTGATGAGGGTACACTTTTATCAGGTGAAAAAACAACTCATGCTTACCTTTCGAAGAACCCAACAACTTCTGGAGAAATTCTCACATATTCAGCTTTTCGCTGATCTGTCGCAATTCACCATGCAGAAGGGCAAATCGTTGGTTCCAGTGACGAAGACCCTTCGTAACCACAACATCCCGTACCGCTGGGGCTATCCGGTGAAAATCACGGTCACTCACGACGGTAAGAACACGGTCATCACTGACCTAGAGGCTGGACTTAAACTACTTCGCTCCCTAGACATCCTCCCGGTCCAACCCTCCGAGGATCCGTCCCCTCCTGTGAAGATTGACCAACGGTACGAGTGGCAGACGGTGAAGAACAAGAAAGGGCCCAAAAAGCGATCGTCGTGATTAATCTCACAACTCAACAAGTCTTGCTATGTTTTAAGTTTCTTGTGTTCTGGGGAAATTGCTCTGAAGTTTGATTCCCCCCCCCCCCCATAAGAATGGGCAAAGGTTTTGCCCTCTGGTCCTTGTTTGAACAAGCTTTTTTATTAAGTTTTCTGTTCCACCCCCAGTTATTTTTTTTCTCTGAATCCCTACTGACTTTGCTTTTCCTACCCATTCCTTCGTTCTCCTGTGCATGCTGCTCTGACCGTCCTTCGGGGTCTTGTACCCCTTCTACTATGATGAGGAGTCACCCTGCTCTGTGCGCCCAACGCCGTGAGGATGGATGGACTGTCCGCCAAGTTGTTTTTGCAAGGTACTGTTATCTTTTTTACCTTCTGATTGTGCTATGGCGCTGAAAATAGTGTCCTTTAACGTTAATGGTTTAAACCACCCTGCAAAACGGGCCTCGGTCTGGAGAGAGGCTAAGTCTCTCCAGGCGTACATCCTTTGTATCCAGGAGACGCATTTCTTGGTGGATAGCCCGCCCAGGTTCCAGAACAAGCACTTCCCCCACATCTTTATGGCCTCTGCCCCTATTAAGCGCAAAGGAGTCTTGATTGCTATTAGAGACTCGGTTGCATTCAAGCTAACGCAAGTTCAAATGGACCCAGAAGGGAGGTATATTATTCTGGTGGGGGAATTCAACAACAAGCCCTTCACCATTGCCAACTTATATGCACCGAACTCCCACCAACTTAGTTTTTTGAGGAAGTTGTACTGCAAATTAGCCTCCCTTCGACAGGGTTCCTTGGTAATTTGTGGGGACCATAACCTAACGGTGGACCACTCCTTGGACTCCTCGTCTGTATCAAGGCGCCCTGTTTCCCAACTTCAACACTTGCTACATTCTGAGGACGTTTATGATGTATGGAGGTGCCAACACGCTGTGGAACGAGATTATACCTTCCACACCGCCAGACATAATTCTTATTCAAGGATTGATTTTATTTTTGTTGATAAAGGTTTGCTGCAGGCGGTGTCATCCTCCACCATCCATAATATCTCATGGTCTGACCATGCTCCTGTGTCAGTTGTGGTGATGGAGGGTCACACCCCCAGTCCCGCCTTTGTATGGAGGGCAAACTCACGTGTGTTTCATATGCCTGTACATGCTGCTACTATTAACGATTCTTTATCAAACTTTTTTGCTGAAAATGTGGGCTCGGTCTCGGACCCTGCCATGTTATGGTGTGCCCATTAGGCAATTATTAGAGGTATTATTCTACAAATTTGTGCAAGGGAGAAGAGGCAGAGGACACAAAAAAATCGATCGGCTACTTGACGACATCAAAGCATTAGAATCCCAAAACAAAACTAACCCGTATGCACTCCTAGCTCAAAAACTTTCTAAATGTCGTTTCGATCTCAGGCTCCTGCTGGTTGAGCAGCACGATAAGTATATCCAACATCTGAAGCTCACCCACTACTCTGTGGGAAATAGAGCAGGTACATTTTTGGCTCAAAGACTCAAATCTGCTAGAATTAAGTCCAAGATCCCCTATCTCCTTCATCCTGTAGATAAGCACAAAATTATCAATCCTGTAGAGATAGCAGACTCTTTCGCCCACTATTACTCTGACTTATACAACCTGAGAACGGATGCTGACACGCCTCAGCCCTCTGAGGAAAGTATCCAGGCGTTCCTGTCCCAGATTAAGCTCCCATCCCTATCACAACCCCAGTTAGACCTGCTCAACGCACCCATGTCGGAGTCAGAGATTAAACGAGTAATTAACCAATTGCCAATGAGTCAATCCCCGGGACCTGATGGCCTACCTAATGACTACAAGTCCTTTCAGGACAAACAATTGCCAGCTCTGGGAGATGTGTTCAAAGCCGCGGTGTCCTCTGCCTCATTTCCCTCTGAGATGCTCAAGGCCTATGTGGTTACTATCCCCAAGCCGGGTAAGACCCCTGATAATCCAGCAAATTTCTGACCAATATCGCTGTTGAACTCTGATGTTAAGTTATATGCGAAGATATTGGGCCACAGGCTCCTGCCTATTCTGCCCTCCCTTGTTGGTGCGGATCAGTCTGGCTTTACTCCTGGGAGGCAGGCCTCGGATGCTACTAGATGGGTGATTGGGGTGGTGCAGCAGGCTAAGACCTCTCGGACGCCTTCTCTGCTCCTGTCATTGGATGCGGAGAAGGCGTTAGACAGGGTACATTGGGGCTACATGAGGTATACTCTTCAGAAATTTGGGTTTTCCGGGCCTATCCTCGCTGCTGTGTTGGCTCTCTACTCCTCCCCTTGTGCCCAAGTCTTTACCTCCAATCTATTGTCTAGGACGTTCACAATATCGAATGGCACCAGACAGGGCTGCCCCTTGTCCCCCTCTATTTTCAATCTATTAATAGAGCCTCTGGCAGAGAGGATCAGGTCCCACCCGGGTATTGAGGGATTTCACATTAACGGTAAGGCCCACTCTGTTAACCTGTTTGGGGACGACATAATCCTTTTTTTGACTTCCCCAGCTACCTCTTTACATTATGCCCACCTCACCCTGACGGAATTTAGCCAGGTGTCATATTATAAAGCCAATTTCTCTAAATCTATTATCTTAGACCTGGGGATCCCACCCTTATTAAAATCCCGGCTACAGGCGACTTTTCCATACTCATGGAGTAAATCCACCATAACCTATCTAGGACTGAAACTTACGAGTGACCCCAATTGTTTAGCGGAAGTTAACTACCTCCGACTGATTGAAAAGCTGCGCAAGGATGTGGCTAGATACACCAATGTGGAGCTTTCATGGTCCGGCTGGCTGGCTGCCTTTAAAATGTTGCTCCTCCCACAGATCCTATATGTCTTTAGGACCCTCCCAGTCCCCGTCCCACTTGTTCACGTTAAAACCCTGCAGTCATTACTCACTAAATTTATTTGGAAAACCAGTAGACCCAGGTGCTCCAGATTGTTGCTACTTAAACATAGGCGGGCCGGGGGTATGGGATTAGTGGATATCCAGGATTACCTGCGTGCCTCCGTTCTGACACAACTGAAGTGCTGGCTAGACCCGGGGACTAACCCGATATGGAAGGAAATTGAACAGGAATTGTGTCCTGCACACAACCTCCGTAACTTTCTCCTTCTGGACGTCTGGAAGCCCTTTCCCTTGCGAGACCTGTCTCCCACTCTCCGGGCCTCCATCCTTGCATGGAGGGACCTTCGTAAAGCAATGTCCTCCTGTTCTGACCTCATAGAGGTTCCAGTTCCTATCAACATCCTATCCCAGGCTGTCCCTGACCTCTCCACTTCCAACTGGCAAGCTAAAGGAATACACCTAGTTAGTGATTTGTTCCAAGATGGTTCAGTTTACCCCTTCAAATCACTACAGGAAAAGTTTGATCTAACTTCATCTGAACATTTTAACTATATGAGAATTTCTCATTTCCTCGGCTCTCTCGACACACATTGAATTTTTCTACCCAAAAGTATTTGGTGCTTTTATACGACTACCCCCTCTCCCCAGAAGGGTATCGCCCTTTTTTATAACTTTTTTCAAGATAAGCTGACATTCGTGAAATCTCAACCCTTTCTCAAATGGGAGAGGGATTTGGAGACGACCTTTACTGAGGACCAATGGGTGCGGGCGTTTCGGGCGATCTACGGAGCCTCTAGGTGTGTCAACCACTGGGAGCTGTCTCAGAAGATAGCTCTCAGATGGTACCTCACGCCCTATAGAATCTCAAAGTTTGGGCCTGACAGCTCCCCGCTATGCTGGAGACAATGTGGT
Source organism: Rana temporaria (assembly GCF_905171775.1). Classification (NCBI taxonomy): domain Eukaryota; kingdom Metazoa; phylum Chordata; class Amphibia; order Anura; family Ranidae; genus Rana; species Rana temporaria. The sequence continues at coordinate 69,817,103 of NC_053494.1, forward strand.
GCGGTGGGAAACCTACTCCATATGTTCTGGTCGTGCAGAAACTTGACCAGTTTTTGGAACTCAGTGTTCTCTTGCATTTCTGGGATGTCTGATATTTTGATACGACCTAACCCTGGATTTGCAGTCCTACACATTGGTATTGAGGTGTTCCCCCCTGACCTCAGAGTAGTTATCACACATATCCTCCTAGCGGCCAGGACGCTCATTGCACGGCAATGGAAGGCAGATAGGGCCCCCAACGTATCCGAGGTTCTATGACTGACTTAGGTGAATTATGCTCATGAATCCTTATTGGCCTGTCATCGTGGTGGTAAAGACAGGTTTGACTCTGTTTGGAAAATTTGGACTAACTGGTATAAAGTGTAAAATAGCTTCAGCTATTGACGACTGATGGTTGCTTAGCATGCACACCTCCTCCTTCTTCTTATTCTCCTTCTTTCTCTTCCCCCTCCCTCTCCCCCTTTCCCGCCTTGCCCTTCCTTCCCATCTCCCCTTCTTCCTGCCCCTACAACTTTCCCACGAGCAAACGGTGCGAGAATACCAGCTGTTTGATGTTTATTTATGCCTCACGGATTGATTCCCTGTTTGGTTTTGTATTTTCTCATTGGGTATATGTGAAGGTTAAGTATTTGATGTACTTTCATGGTTACGCCTGTTTTCTCATGTTTTGTTTTCCTTTTCTATGATTTGTATAAGATGTATACAGATTTTTCCTAATAAAAACGAATTAAAAAAAAAAAAGAATAATGTATCTACTTTCAGGGTCTCTAAACACATGATGTATGTCAAAAATTAATGAGTTGCGTATAAAAACGGCGACACCCTTAGTTTTGTTATCAAAAGTGGTAAAGTACGCTTGATTGTAGGATTTATGGAAATATTTAGGGTGATTAGAGGATGCAAAGTGGGTCTCCTGGAGTAGAATAATATCTGCACCTAGCTTCTTGTACTGTTGGAACGCCTTTGCGCTTGTGGGGGGAGTTAAACCCATTTGTATTGTGTGATAGAATTCTAAGACCCATTTCGAGAGTTATAGGAGTCAATCAACAGAATAACAATCAAACTCAATGTCTGATATAAAAAAGGAATAAAACTCTGTAGCATATATACTATGGCCCAGATTCTCAAAGGCGTTACGACGGCGCAACACCATTAGCGCCGTCGTAACACCTCATCTGGCCCCGGGTATCTATGCAACTGATTCTCAGAATCAGTTGCGCATAGGTACCCATTAGATCTGACAAGCGTAAGGCTGTTACGCTGTCAGATCTTAAAAGTATTTTTTTTTCCCGCCGCTAGGTGTCGCATCGTCGCTTTTCCCCGTCGTCTATGCAAATGAGGTAAGTACGGCGATTCCCGAACATACGCGAGGTCGACGCAGCGAATTAACGTCGTTTGCGTAGCGTACCCGACGCGTAAGGTTGCCCCTGCTAATTAGCAGGCGCAACCAATGTTAACGATGGCCATCGTTCCCGCGTCGAATTCAATAAAAATTACGTCGTTTGCGTAAGACGTCCGTGAATGGCGCTGGACGCCATTTACGTATACATCTAGGCAAATGACGTCGGGGCGACGTCATTTAGCGCAATGCACGTCGGGTAATTTACCCGACGGAGCATGCGCAGTACGCCCGCCCCATTTGAATTGGGCGGGCTTGCGACGAGCAATCTAACGCTACACCGCCGCAAGTTTACAGGTAAGTGTTCTGAGAATCAGGATGTAAACCTGTAGACCTGCGGCGGTGTAACGTAGATCTCATATATTACGCTGCCCAGGAGCAGCGCGAATGTATAAGAATCTGGGCCTATATCTGAATACAACAAACAGTTTCCAGGCAGGGAATGTAATAACCATGACATATATCCGAAAGGATTTAGCCTATCTAATGCACAAAATACCCTGTTAGAGACATAGAGACAGAAATCACGTTGGTTGAGTATACCTGTGAATGGAGAGGCACATAAATACTTATACTCTATGCTTGCTAAGAACATACTTATCAATATAAATAGAAAACAGTAGAAAATATCAAGCCTGGAATAAACCAGTAACCTTGAGACAGGTGGATACCCGTCAATCCTGGTTGAAACCTAATTTAAATGAAAAAAAAAGAAAAATAACATGAAGGACAAAAACAGGTAGTCCTTTTCCCGCGTCAGACTCAGCCAGACCATCGCAAGGCGGTGATCCAGACGAGGACCGAGGCAGGAGTGGGGTCAATCCAGAAACGGCGGACGCACCCGGTCAAAAGTGACAAGTTTAAATGAAAAAAATTCAGCATATTAGTGCATGGCATCATGAAACTTTAGTACAGCAACAAATAATATTCTAGCAATAGCGGACATGGTCGGTGAAATTGCTTGTATTAGCATAGTGTCTAGGTGAGAGCATGGGAAGAATGTGAACCACTGGGCTGTAGCAGAGTCTTTCCAGCAGAGAGGGGATAACTCAAATGATGAGTGTAGAAGCCCAAAATAGTGACAGATGATTGAAATTGGGGAGTCCAGGAAGTCTTTCTCACTCCTGTAAAAGCTGATTAGAGGTGTTCCATCAGATCATCCTGAACATCAGAACGCAGGGCAATACCAAATTGAGGGGGTAGACATCTGGCATATCAATCCGTGTAGTACGGACAGTGCAATAACTTGAAGTGTCCATGAAGTATTCAAATGGGCTGATTCTGGAGTGGGTTAAATAACCTTCTTTGATCCCTCTGGCTGCACCTGTTGGAAGGGGTAGACCAGATAGGTGAGGGCCTTGGAGTTGCAGGGAGACGTGGATGTGGTTCATTAGGCAGAAGACCTAATTTAATCAGGAGCTGCTTTCCCATTAAAGACTGTGTATGTGGATCCGTTGTGGGGGATAGTCAGTTTGAAGGGGAATCCCCAGCAGTATTTTATCCTGGCAAATTGCAGGACTGAGGTGACCTCTTTCATCCTGCGTCTTCTGTCTAATGTAGCTGGGGAGATGTCGGGGTAAATTTGTATTCTTTTTCCCTCAAAAGAGATGTTGGGGGTATTCCTGGATGCACGCATGATGTCTTCCTTCACAAGGAAATCTTTCATGCACATAATGACATCTCTGGGAGGATTTTCCGGGGGGGGTTTGGGACGGAGGGCCCTGTGTATCCTGTGACAAGCAAAAGCTGATAACTGCTTGTCTGGTAGAAGACCCTGAAAGATTTGGGATACCGCTGGCAATAGGTCTGTGGTGTATTCTGGAATACCACGTACCCTAATATTTTGGCGGCGATTACGATTGTCCAAATCCTCGACCTGAGCCTGCATGAATGCAAAATTATCAGCCAAGTTTTCATAGTCCTTTCTTAGGTCATTGTGTGACAGGGAAAGTTCATCGTGCTTAGTCTCTAAGAGATATGTGCGGCCCCCAATACTGGCAATCTCCTGGGAGAGAGCAGCGGTGGATTTGTGTACCTCCTTCTCTATTTTATCCACTAACTTGTTAAAAATCAGTGAGAGACTCTCATCTAAGGCCCTGTACACACGAGAGGATCTATCCGCTGGAATTTATCCGCAGATCACTTTCAGCGGATAGATCCGCTGGTGTGTACAACCCAGCGGATATTTATCCGCGGATATTTTTCAGGCCGATGGTTTTCCAGCGGATCAAAATTTCTTAGCATGCTAAGAAATCGATCCGCTGGAATCCAGTCCAGCGGATTGATCCGATGGTCTGTACAGACTCGAATGATTCGACGCATGCGTGGAAGTCCATATATTACAGCGTCGCGCACGTCATCATCGCGGCGACGACACCTCACCGCGGAGGGAATTCCGCACGGATTTTGATCTCATGGTTAGTACAACCATGAGATCAAAATCCGCCAGAGGATTTATCCGCGGAAACGGTCCTCCGGACCGTTTCCGCGGATCGATCCTCTCGTGTGTACTAGGCCTAAGTCCGCCTTAGAGAGGGGGGAGTTGTACTCACGATTCTCCAGACTCTTAGTGGGGTTTGAAACGATTTCACCTTCTCCCCACATGCTGCTGCAGGCGCCATTTTGAGACATCTTCCCGGTTCCTTGCTCCATGTCTAGGAGAAAGTTTGTTAGCGAGTGTTGCTGGCTCCGTTCGGGTTTCTTCTTTGTGCCAGACATGCACCCCGTGTTCCCGCAGGGGTGCTGGTAGTTTTTGGTGCAAAACGAGCGGTGTAGCCCTGGGGAAACGGCTGATATGTGACCGGGTGCGGCGGAGCTGTGACTAGGCACGTCCCATCAGCGTCGCGCCGCGCATGCGCCCCGGATAAAAATTTCTTAGCATGCTAAGAAATCTATCCACTGGAAACCTGTCCTTCTGATGGTGTGTACAGCCATCAGATCAAAATCCGCCAGCGGACATATTCGATGGAAACGGTCCGGCGGACCGTTTTCATCGGATATCCGCCCGTGTGTACAGGGCCTAACAGTTAGACGCAGCTGTGTGGATCCGAGCGTACCTGGAAGTGAGACAAAGTAGCAGGCGTGTGGCAATCCAGGGACCTGAGAGCAGGGTGGCACAGGAAGCTACAAATAGAGCAATACATAAGTACACAAAAAATAATATAGTTAAAAAGGAAAAGGTGCTGTCCGAAAAAAAATGGAAAACCGGTAGAGCAAACCGTTAGTGGAAGGTTTTATGTAACTTTCGAGATGAAAGGTTCACAGCACCTCGATAACCTCTAGATGGGGGTAAAAACAGTTAGTAACGTAGGAGATTGAGAACAGGGATAGCTGTTTGTCAGGGCCAGGGGAACATCAATGATGGTCGTTTGTTGGCCATTCTTGCATTGCGTAGGTGGGTGCCATTCAGGTGTTGGAGCGGTCCAGGTTCCTGTGGGGTGCAGGCGGTCCTCTGTCATGCTGGGCAGAATTGGGGGGTTCTAGTAGAATTTCCCAGGTGTGGAGGAGTCTCAGGCCTCTGTCAAGATCTCCAACCACGTGGGTTTGCCCATTCTTAAAAATGAGGAGTGTGGCTGGGTATCGCCATTTATATTGGATTTTGTGATTTTGCAGGTCTTTGGTGATTGCAATTGGAGGGTGTACTTGGAGAGTTCAGGGAAGAATTGGATCCCTGTAAAGGGGGCAGGCAAGGGCGATTTAGCCTTGGCCTCCTGCAAAAGTGCTTCTTTGATATGGTAGAAGTGGACCCTCATCAGGACATCCCTGGGTACCGAGGCTGCCAGGTGAGATGGTTTAGCGATCCTGTGGATTCTGTCAATTATAACATCCCGATCTTCAGGAATAATGATGTGCAGCAGTTCTTTTGCATACCGTGGAAGGTCCGCAGGTAGAAAGTCTTCAAGGATGCCTCTGAGCTTGACATTGTTCCTGCGAGACCTGTCCTCTAAGTCGGCCATTTTTGCACGCATCCGGCCTGTTCCTCTTTAATTTCATCATAGGAGTCAATGACAACATTCACTGTGAAGGTGCAGTCAGTAAGGCCTCTTTCAACATTACACCCTCTGTCATCTAGTGAGTGAATTTTAGAGGTGATTCTGGCAAACAGTGAGGAAAGGTCAGTCATGAGGGAGGTCTGGAGCAATAGTAACATGTCCTTCAGGGTAGTATCAATGACCGGTTGGCCTGAAGTGGGAAAGGATGCCATGGAAGATTGCAGGGCCTGGTTAGCAAGGAAGGGATTCAAAGCCTGGGCCTCAATTTGCGGGCGCAGCTGCCGCTGCGGCGGCGTGTCAAGCCGCATTTTCGCCTTAGCTGGGCTGCCTGGGAGAGGGTCGAACTCCGGGGCGTGAGAGGGCATAGGGCCAGATTCTCGTACATTTGCGGCGGCGCAACGTAACCCGTTTACGTTACACCACTGCAAGTTTTCAGTGTAAGTGCCTGATCCACAAAGCACTTACCTGTAAACTTGCGGCGGTGTATTGTAAACACGTCCGGCGCAAGCCCGCCCAATTCAATTGGGGCGTGTACCATTTAAATTAGGCGCGCTCCCGCGCCGGACGTACTGCGCATGCTCAGTTTAGAAATTCCCGCCGTGCTTTGCGCAATGTGACGTCATTTTTTTAGAACGGCGACGTGCGTAGCGTCCATTCGTATTCCCAGACGTCTTACGCCAAAACAAAAAAAATTGAACTTCGACCCGGGAACGAAGGCCATACTTTAACATGGCTCGACTAAAGTTAAGCCATGTTAAAGCAGGTGTAAATTTGCGACGGGAAAAAATTACTAGCGATGACGTAACGAACGCGAAAACCATAGTGGATCGCCGTAAATGCTGATTAGCATACCCAACGCAGGAAAACGATGCGAACTCCACCCAGCGGCGGCCGAGGTACTGCATCCTAAGATCCGACGGTGTAAGTCTGTGACGGTAGTAGAAAATATCCCCGTCAAGCATTCCCTTCTTCCCATAAAAGAAAATCACCCAATATTCCACGAGGAGGAATATCCCTGGGATCGCCGAATAACCCATACATGAGCCAAAGCTTAATGCTGGAAGAGACACTTTTAATGGCAGCATGCTGCTAGTTATATACAGTTTACAAGCTAGTCATCAATCAAAGAACAATGAAATCTCCACCCCCTTTCCACACACTGGGCTCCCATACAGATTATAGGTAGACACTTTGGAGCCGACCCTGACAAGGCACATTTGTTTAGATAATGACATCAGTGAAGTTAATTACTACAATGAAGCAATCAGAATAATTAACATGAGCCAATTATCTAATCATTTAGCCTGACGATACAATACACATCTCTTAAGGGTAAACACAGGTCTTCTTCACACACACAATAGATCAATTACCCTTTAGAATAGAGAGCTGGCTGGGGATGGGACATTAACATTTCAACAGTCTGTTATGCAGAGGAATGAGTCATTCGGGTCCCCATGAAATCACCTTCTACACATAACAGACAGACATTAAAATAGCAGGGAGAGAATTAAACTGAAGCATATAGGCAATTGCATAAAAGTCCTTCACAATGGCCCCCCTTTTTCTCCCTGCTCCGGCAACTCGGTTGGACCTTTCCTGGTCCAGTAGGGTTGACGGGTTCCGAGCTTTTAGTCCGAGGTTAACTCTGTTTGGCATGACAATCCATCGGCATTCCCGTTTTGCTTGCCTGGGCGATAAAGAATCGTAAAGTCATAGGGCTGTAAGGCCAAGCTCCAACATAGCAAACGGGCGTTGTCCCCTGAAACCCAGTTAAGCCACACCAAGGGGTTGTGATCGGTGATGAGAGTGAAAGCCCGGCCATAAAGGTAAGGTGTGAGCTTTTTGAGTGCCCATACCAAGGCCAAACACTCTTTTCCAATGGTGGTGTAACTGACCTCCCTTGGCAACAGCTTCCGACTCAGGTATGCCACCAGGTCGTCAGATCACACGCCGGTCAGTCCCCAAGTCTTTGTGCGATCTGCAGAGTCACCAGAAGTCAGTGTGAAGACGGTGGATGGGTCTGTGCGCCGCCGTCTAGGTGTCCCGCTATGGGAGGGGGCAGGTTATGGCTCTGAAGTGACAATCACAGGAGATTCATAAAAAGGAAAATTGATATTTGTTGAAATTCTGAAGCACTGGTGCTCAGAGTCCGGGGGGGGGGGTTGGATCAGTGCCCCATAGGGTCAGCCACCCCCTGCTCCCTCCGCAGCCGCCGGTTCTCCTCTTTGAGCTTCTCCAGCTCCATCTCCAGTTCATGGAGCCTGGGGGGGTCGGCCTGCTGTGACCTCAGGCGGTTGTTCTCCTCCTCCATGCGGCTTATGCACTTCTCCAGCTCCATGTACTCACGGATCAGCTCTTGCTTGCTCATGTCCTGCAGGCTCTCCACGTGGTACTTCATCATCAGGAACTGGGTGGTGCTGTAAGGGGCCACCGGTTGGCCCTTGGCGAACATCTCGGCCCGCATCTGGGACGCCCGCTGCGACTCCCTCTCTTCCAGTCGCTTCTTCTCCTCCCAGATCAGCTTGTTATACGGCTTCCAGGACCTCTTCTTCTTGGAGGGTAGCCGGCGGTGCCTCTTTCTGCCCAGCTCCCTCCAGGGCCCCTCCGGCTCATGGCTGTCGCCCACCCGGCTGTCTCTTAATCCCCAGGCGGTTTTTCCATTACCCATGCCCAGCTGACAATGGTGTTTCCTGTTGTCCATAATAACGGATTGTACCATGAGGGCTTCGTAAGGGGTGCCCAATGGTTCTTCCTGACCCAGCTCCTGGGGATCCCATGCCGAGTCTACACAATGGGCTGCTGCTGGTGGGCGGTACCCAGGTCGAGACCAATTTGACCTGGTGTTGTCGTCCATGGGGCAATTCTGCTTGAAGTGACCCAGCTGTTTGCACCGGAAGCAGCGTTGTTCGTTGTCCTCCTGGCGTGGATAGCGAGGGCTAGATGTCACCAGTCTGTTAGAAGGTTGGTATCTAGCGGCTGGTGGGTGTGAGGGCACCGTTGGTCGTGGAGGTTGTACCCGTGGTGTGACCTGGTTCATCTTGCGAGTATCCGCATATTCATCCGCCAACTTAGTGGCCTCTGGTAGAGTCATGGGCCTGCGATCTCTCACCCAGTCTTTGACATCCGTCTGGATGTGATTGTAAAATTGCTCCAGGAGCATTAAGTGCAAAATGTCCTCTGCGGTGGTGGCCTGGCTGCTGTTAACCCAGTTAGAGGCCAACAGGGATAACTGGCATGCCCATTCCACGTAAGAGTCGTTCGTGGTTTTGCGTGAGTCCCTGAACTTCGGTCAGTAGGACTCTGGGGTTACTGCATAACGAGCCAGGAGCACTTCTTTAACCCTGGTGTAGCTATGGATCTCCTGCTCTGGCACGGTCCGGAAAGCATCAGAAGCTTTGCCTGACAGTTTGCCTGACAATATTGAAACCCACTCTCCTCTAGCTATTTGGTGCAGGTTACATTGTCGCTCAAAATCTGCCAGGTAGTTATCAATTTCACAGTCTTTTTCATCAAAAGCTTTAAAAGCGCTAAACGGAATCTTCCTTGTGTCTGCTGTGCTGTACTCACTGTTTGGAGAATGTGCGGCTGCTTGTTGGACTGCTGCCAGTTTTAACTGTAGCTCTGCGTTTCTTATTTGTTTAGCCTCCTTCGCTAACAGGTCCATCACTTTCAGCACCACATCCGCCGTTGGGTTCGGACCGAACCATGCTAGCTTCTCTCTCATTACTTTGTTGGCTGGTGATTCCTCCTCCTGAATCACTGGTGTCTCCATCTCTTGTACTGCTGGCGTTGCTGCAACCAAGTTCTCCTGGTCTAGCTCCATTAATTCTGCTATGATGACCCACTTGGTTTTGTTGCTAGCAATCCTTCCACGAACTTCCAGTAGTTCTTTCAGTGTATTTCTTTTAAGCCGGGTGTACCAGCCTTCCATTCACTGTTCCCAGTGTCTGCTTGGAATCCTGGTGTAAAGGAGAGTAGAAGGGAAAATCCCGCTGCTGCCAACCAGTTGTGACGGTAGTAGAAAATATCCCCGTCAAGCATTCCCTTCTTTCCATAAAAGAAAATCACCCAATATTCCACAAGGAGGAATATCCCTGGGATCGCCGAATAACCCATACATGAGCCAAAGCTTAATGCTGGAAGAGACACTTTTAATGGCAGCATGCTGCTAGTTATATACAGTTTACAAGCTAATCATCAATCAAAGAACAATGAAATCTCCACCCCCTTTCCACACACTGGGCTCCCATACAGATTATAGGTAGACACTTTGGAGCCGACCCTGACAAGGCACATTTGTTTTGATAATGACATCAGTGAAGTTAATTACTACAACAAAGCAATCAGAATAATTAACATGAGCCAATTATCTAATCATTAAGCCTGACGATACAATACACATCTCTTAAGGGTAAACACAGGTCTTCTTCACACACACAATAGATCAATTACCCTTTAGAATAGAGAGCTGGCTGGGGATGGGACATTAACATTTCAACAGTCTGTTATGCAGAGGAATGAGTCATTCGGGTCCCCATGAAATCACCTTCTACACATAACACACAGACAATAAAATAGCAGGGAGAGAATTAAACTGAAGCATATAGGCAATTGCATAAAAGTCCTTCAGAAAGTCAATTACACCTGTCGGATCTTAGGGCTATCTATGCGGAACTGATTCTATGAATCAGTCGCATAGATACTATGAGAGATACGACGGTGTATCAGAGATACACCGTCGTATCTCTTCTGTGAATCTGGCCCATAGTACCTGCATCTGGCTGGTCCTCTGGGCAGGCATCCGGGAGGTCCGTATAAGAGTCCCGCTGTGGTCGGTGAATCTTTTCCTGGATGGGTGCATCTTAGTCCCCAGTGTGTCCTGAGTAAGGATGGCCGTGGATGGAGTTAGGATTGCGGCCCGAGTCAATGGATTCTGTCCCCTGGCTGACGAGCAGATCTCTTAAGCGTCCATCTCCTTCTCCGGCCAGCCATGCCCCCCCCCCGAGAGGCTCCCTTTTATTAGCTAGGAGAAGGTGGTCCTGAGAGACTGAAGGGAGGGGTTAGCCGTTGTGTGCTGACGTGAGGACAGGCCAGGAAAGGAAAATTGCAGTAAGTACTGGTAACAATTTTCTGATAGATATATATATATATATATATATATTTATAAAAAAAATATATACAATTATAAAACAGCACCAGCAGTCACTGTGCACTAGCATATAAATAATTAAAATATAGCAGTTATTGAGACCTAATGAGAAACCAGTCATTATTCCAAGTCTCTTAAACTGTAATGACAAAGTGCTTGAATTTAAGAGGTTGTCTCCTTCAAAAAAAGGGAAAATATAGTCTTAGCTTTTCAAATAATAAAAAAAAAGAGGGGAAGGCTTTATGACAAGTCTGCATATCTTGAAGTTTACCAGGCATCTCTCCAATTCTCAAGTTTCTTGCCATCATGTGACCCTCCCGGGGCACTTGTTCATTCAACTCCTCCCTTAGTAACCAAACCAGTTTACAGACCTAGTGACTTAAAGGGGTTGTAAAGGTTTGTTTTTTATTTTTTAAATAGGTTACTTTAAGCTAGTGCATTGTTGGTTCACTTACCTTTTCCTTCAATTTCCCTTCTAAATGTTTTTTTTCTTTGTTTTTTTTGTCTGAATTTCTCACTTCCTGTTCCTCCTCAGTAAGGTGTTCAGTAAGCTGTTCCACCGCTCGGATGATGGTGGAAAGTTTACTGAGGAGAAACAGAGAAATTCAAACAAAGAAAAAAAAAATTTAGAAGGGAAATCGAAGGAAAAGTTAAGTGAACCAACAATGCACTTGCTTAAAGAAACCAATTTAGAAAAAAGACGAACCTTTACAACCCCTTTAATGTAGCAGAGATAGTGCAGACATGTGTACCAACAGAATGAAATAGTTTACTGCACTCTCATAGATAAAACTCCACAGTATCTCAGTCACAAATGCCAATCCAGGTTTCATCCTTATTAGACTTCAAGTGCCTTCTTCATGAGGACCCAGAGGTTGGGGTTTATATGTAGGTCACTATAGCTAGCAATATGAAACAATCTTACCAGCTCTGAAGCAAATGATCTATAAAGGTTAGAACACGTTAGGTACAGTATATTGATACATCAGGAGGAGCAAAGACGGCAGTATACAACAAAAAATACCCACATGTTAATTTTGCCCATATGGATATGGGGCATTCTTCTGAGGAGCTTTACTGCTTTAAACATCTAGGGCCAGATTCAGGTAGATCAGCGGATCTTTAGATCCGCGTGATCTATCTGATTTAAGATACGCTGCCGCAAGTTTGAGAGGCAAGTGGGTAATTCACAAACCACTTACCTCCAAACTTGCGGCGGCGTCTCGCAATTCCCCCGGCGGAATTCAAATTCCGCGGCTAAGGGGAGTGTACTATTTAAATCAGGCGCGTTCCCGCGCCGATTTAAATGAGCATGCGCCGTCCGCGACATTTCCCGGCATGCATTGCTCCCACTGACGTCACTAGGACGTCAGTGGTTTCGACGTGGTAAGTATACGCCGGGAAAACCGCTACGGAAACGTTGTAACAAACTGCGTCGGGTCCGCATACGTTCGTGAATTCGCGTATCTCGCTGATTTACATATTATTCAGCGTAAATCAGCGGGAACGCCCCCGCGCCATTTTCAAATTGAAAATAAGATCCGACGGTGTAACTGTAACGCTATCAGCGTTAATTCCGTGTGTACGAGCGCAGCTGTACCTTTCCCTAACAGCTGCGCTCTATTCAATGAGACGTCCGCATCACTTCCGGTGCGCGGACGTCTGCGGTTCTTGCTGGAACGCGGAAGTGCGTTCCAGCGTACGGCGCCCGGCTCCTCTCACAAGCCCGGGCTAGTTAAACCCCCAGGTTCGGCGGCAGGGTGTTCAGATATTGCAGTTGGACGCCTGCCGCCACCTGTGTATTGGGACCCCTCTACAGCCTCTCCTTCTCGGACAAGGTCTGCCCAGCAGCTCTGACGCCAAACCAGCCTCCCAGAACCAGCTTCACAGCACCTCTTTCCCTGAACCCGGATATCTGGATGTCAGCAACCTTTCTGTTGGAAACCTCCACTTGAAGCTACTAGCTAACCGCAAGTACCCCTATGACAATAGTTGTTACTACAGTATATATCATCTCAGCTGTTAAAGGGACAGTGTTCTTATTCTCTGTATCTGCTATACTACTGGGTTAATTATCTCAGCTCAAGTTTATTTCCTGCTCACACCACAGTAAGACTACTGAATCATTAGTAGAACCATTCGCATTCTACCACAGCCAACCTGTCTGTTTATTACTGAGCTATCAGTAGCTATAACAAGGGACTGTTTCATAACTTGCTGGCTAATTAAGCTTATGAGGTAATAAGCTACCATACTTGTAAGTTCTGTTTCTCACTGGAGGTTGTGATGAGTAAACCCCAAACTCTTATTGTTCATTGAGAGTGAACCGGTGGTTGAACCCTGAGAAGCCTCCGCAGTTGAGATCCAAAACCATATTTACTAAACCCAGAATATTCACCCAGGGTCATAACATAATATCTGAACCAAAAAGAAAGAATGGATCCAGCGGAGCTCGCAAATCATGTGGTTGCACTTTCCCAAAGGGTGGATAATCTTACAGCTAATATGAATGAGTTGCGTATGGAGAATGATGCTTTACGTAATCAAAATTTTGTACAAGCCAGAGATAGACCAGAACCTAAGGTCTGTGCTCCCGAACCTTTCTCTGGTGAAAGAAAAAATTACAGACAGTTTATTAGTTCAATGCCGCTTGATGTTTGAACTGCGTCCACGTACCTATTATTCTGATAGGATTAAAATCCTCACGTTAATTACTTATCTTAGGGGTGAACCCAGAGTATGGGCCGATACCTATGTGGAGGAACATGGAGATCTCCTAGGGGCTTTTGACACTTTTCTTGATGAGATGTCTTTGTTATATGAAGACCCCAACAAACAGCTAATAGCTGAGAATTCAATCAGGAATCTTAAACAGGGGAAGAGGCCTGTGGAAGACTTCATTTCTGAATTCAAATGCTGGAGCAGAGAGACTCAATGGTCCGATATTGCTCTTAGAAACCAGTTACGGTTGGGTCTGTCGGAGGCCATGAAGGATGAGCTGGCTCGTGTGGAACTCCCCAATTCCCTGGAAGATCTTATGCACCTCTCAGTGACTATAGATCGGCGTCTTCGTGAGAGAAAAGCTGAACGTGCCACTACCTACCCGGTCATTTCCTATAGGAGGTCCAAATCACCTCCCAAAGATTCCCCAATGGAACTTGGAGCTATTAAAGGACCCTTGACTTCATCAGAGAAACAACGCCGCAGAGCCAACAATCTCTGTCTCTACTGCTCCGCTCCAGACCACATCGTTTCCACCTGTCCTCTTCTTAAGAGGAATACTGAAGGTAATTTTTCCCACATTAGTAAGTTAAATTCAGTTGGAACCACATCTAATCGTTATGTCTTTGTTCCTCTTACCCTGCAGTGGGATCAAGAAAAGATTACTATTGAAGCAATGGTCGACAGCGGAGCCTGCGGCAACTTCATAGATTCAAGTGTTGTAGAATCTAATAAAATTCCCTGTGTGTTCAAGCATACTCCTGTGTCACTCACTTTTATTGACGGTTCTAGTTCTTCTTCCGGTCCAGTCTCGACTCAAACATCTCCTCTTGGGGTTACTTGTGCAAGTGGTCATACGGAGACCCTAATTTTTGATATTATTTCATCCCCTGTATTTCCTATAGTTTTAGGTCTTCCATGGTTACTTCTTCATCAACCTACTTTCTTATGGTCCACAAACTCTCTTTCCCTACAGTCTACCTACTGTAAAGAATTCTGTTACCCTTCTTGCATGATCTCCTTTTCAGACGTTCACCCGGCTAATCTGCCAGATTATTTACATGAATTTGCTGATGTCTTCAGTAAGACCAATGCAGACATACTTCCTCCACATAGGATTTATGACTGTCCTATAGACCTTATTTCTGACAGGTCTATCCATACCGCTCGGATTTATCCCTTATCACAACCAGAGCTGGTACATTTGAAAGAATACCTGGATGAGAATCTCAAGAAAGGATTTATTAGGCCCTCCACTTCTCCAGCAAGTGCAGCATTGTTCTTTATTAAAAAAAAAGATGGATCACTTCGGCCAGTAATTGACTATCGCTCTCTCAATAATATCACTGTAAAGAATAGGTATCCGTTACCACTTATTCCAGAACTCATTGAACGTCTCCAGACCTCCAAGATCTACACAAAACTAGATCTCAGGGGGGCCTACAACTTGATAAGAATCCGTTCGGGTGATGAATGGAAGACTGCCTTCAAGACGCGATATGGTCTTTTCGAGAGTGTGGTTATGCCCTTCGGGCTATGTAATGCCCCAGCAACCTTTCAGAGGTTCATTAATGATATTTTCCACGATCTGTTAGACATTTGTGTTGTAGTTTACCTGGAAGACATTTTAATTTATTCGGACACTCCGGAGGAACACAATAAACACGTGCGTTGGGTTCTGGCTAGACTCAGAAAACACTCTTTATATGCTAAACTGGAGAAGTGTGTTTTCAGTCAAACTAGTATCGCCTTTCTCGGTTACCAGATCACTCCTAACGGAATTCAGATGGATCGCTCCAAAGTGGATTGCATCTTGTCCTGGCCAATTCCCCAAACTAGGAAGGCCCTCCAGCGATTCCTTGGATTTTCGAATTACTATAGAAAATTCATCAAGAATTTTTCAACGATTGTAAAGCCATTAACTAGTTTAACTAGTTCAAAAACACCTTTCTCTTGGTCCAAGGAAGCACAGAAATCCTTTGATACACTCAAAGTCAGTTATACTTCCGCTCCCATTCTTCAGTTACCTAACCCACTATACCATTTCACACTGGAAGTCGATGCCTCACATTTTGCTTTGGGTGCTGTACTCTCTCAACAATCAACATTATCAGAACCATTGCATCCAGTTGCCTTCTATTCCAGAACACTATCACCAGCGGAAAAAAACTATCCTATTGGGGAAAAGGAACTCTTGGCAATGAAAGAAGCCTTGGCCAACTGGAGACATCTACTGGAGGGTTCCTCACACCCTATTACCATCCTCACAGACCATCGCAATTTACAACATCTAAAAGCCTGTAAGACTCTTTCTGCTCGCCAAGTTAGATGGAGCTTATTTTTTGATAGATTCGACTTCAACATTTTCTACCTCCCAGGAACACAAAATATTAAAGCCGACTCCTTGTCACGCATGTACGAAGATCAGTCAAGAGAGATTCCCCCTCTCTCCATTATTTCATCCAACCGATTCATTGGTACAACTACGTCCTTTAAAGAGTTGCTTATCCAAACCCTTTCCAAAGAGGATTCTCAATTGCATGAGGGACTACTGAAACAATCTAACGGAATATTTACCTTCAATAATAAGATTTACATCCCACCGAAGTTGCAACTCATACTGCTCAAACAACTCCACGATTCTCCTCTCGCAGGTCATCCTGGAATCAGTAAGACCATACATCTCGTTAAGAGAGACTATTGGTGGCCCCACTTGACAAAAACAGTTCAGGACTATGTCGGTTCCTGTCATATCTGTGCCACTAACAAACATTCACGGAAGCCTCCTTATGGACTGCTAACTTTCATCCCAGTACCTAATAGACCCTGGGAAAAGTGGAGGGACCCCCTAAATGGGGCTTTAAAGGCAACAGAGGTATACAGTAATCACAGTAATCCAAAAAATAGATAATTTAATATTCAAAAATGGAAATTGTACACATATATCACATAGAATTATTTAAAAACAATACATGGTTAGGTGTCATTGAAAAGCAAGGTCCATGAAGACATACACGGCCCTACGCGTTTCGGATTATACTTCGGCCCCTGATGAAGGGTATGTAGTCAACGAGTATAAGAACCACTTTTCTAAAAAACAAAGAAAGCATATATGTTGCAAGCGTTACAAAATAGAAAAATGGCAATAAATACATCAAAAGGTGCAGATAAAGACACACACATACCAATCACAGCGTTTAATCAACCCTGCACACCCCAGAGAAAGGACACCACTATCAGGACGCAGAAAGACTCCTCTGGATGAAATTAAGAGGAAGGAAGCCGGCGGTGCAGAATCACATATAGCAAGACCTCAGGCCCATATAGTCACAAAGTAACATATGATAATGTAAAAACCTGTCCATAAAAAAGGGACAGGATAAATATACATGTAATGAAATACCTAACCATATGTAGAAAAATATGTCAAAAAATAATAATTAAATAACTGCATACCTGAGGTTAGCAGAAATGTGTCATATTAAATTTGGCCAGAGGTGTCAGTAGAGAGCTAGCAGAGCTCCAATCTGTGAATACAATGGATGGCAATAGAAACAGGCATTAGATAAGGAAGGAGGGAACCAATGCAAAAGGTGATAAATAAAAGGATCCAGAGTAAGGGAGTACTTACAAGAGACAAGCGCTCAGTGTGGCCACCAGACATGTCACTAGTACCTCTGCCGTCCAGCAATGTCTGACATTGTTTGGACGGCTAGAGGTTTATATAGGGAAGTAAGGGGGCGGGCCTAGGTACGGCGGGCGTGGTCGGAGAGACCAGGCGAGCCGTAATAGGCCGGTAGTGTGGAAGTGGGCAGTAGTAAACAGACAGCATGGGGAAAAGACTGAGAAGGCCTGTCAGGTGACAGTCAGTCACCTGACACGGAAAGGAGAGTGGGACAGGAAGTAAATGGGAATAGGCTGATGTAAAGGGAAGGGGCGGTGCGGAGACAAAGACTGCTGAGAAGGTGTCAGCAGTGAAGGTTAAACTGGGAAATGATTATTGGTTGTAAAAAACGGCAAAAAAAGCTGCTGGGAAGGACACCAGACATAAAATATATAATAGGAAAATGATAAGGCCATTTAAATAAGGAGGGGACATTGTTCAATGTATACCAGGCCAAGGACACAAACGAGGTAAAGGTATTAAAGTAGTAAGTATATGGACAAAGGGCCAAAAAGAGATCCAGGGACATGCAGGAAAGCCAGGGGTAAAAGGAATGAAACCCCTGCAGTTTACAAATCCCTGTTATGGGCGCAGGTGTAGACCCTAGGTCAAACGACACCTGAAAGGTGCGAAGGGACCAGGTCTGGGGAAGCCGTCCCTCAAAAGGGGGACGGCTTACGTGCGCCCAGCTATATATAGTGAAACAAACACCGCACGGACAACAATTCTGAGCCTGTGGGAAGTCCCTAAAAAGGGGAATGCGCAGGGGATACAGGGACATAATAATGATTACATAAATCATCAATGTTTACACAAAGATGAAAACAAAGAAGTCAATTGGACAAGAAACATGAAATGCAAAAGGCAAACAGAAAAAGGCAAAAATACCAAACAACACAGTATCGTATCAATCTTTCTCGCACCCCCCAGATGAAAAGCCCTCCAAAAAGGGCCTAAAACTGATCTGCTCATTAAGACCAGGAGGGTGATTGGCCTCTAGCTCAGCGATCCAACGGGTTTCGAGCTGTAAGAGGATTTTGTTCCAATCCCCCCCTCTGGGGTTAGGATGGACTCTATCAAGGATCGAAAATTTGACCCCCAGAAAGTGTCCATCATGTTCGGTCAGAATATGACGCCCAAGGGGTAAATCAGGATTGGCCGTACGCATGGCATGCAGGTGACGGGATGCCCGTTTATGGAAGGGTAGTTTGGTCTTACCCACATAAAACCTCTTGCAATGGCAAGTTAGCAAATACACTACGCCAAAGGTTTTGCAATTGGCGTAGTGTCTGGGTTTACGGAGTTGGCCATTGGGTAGAACAATTTGCTGATCGGAGTTAATATAACGGCAAATGGAGCATCCTCCACAAGTGAAGGTGCCTTTCCTCTTGCATGGGTCACACCTAAAGGTGCCTTTAAACTCACTGGTCACAAGGTGGTCCCTGAGTGACTGAGCTCGGCGATATGTAATCACAGGTTCCTTTGGTACGAAAGGTCCTAATTGGGGATCGATCAAAAGCAGATGCCAAAATCGTTTCAAAATGTCTCTAGTTAGTTGATGTTGGGAGTGGTATTTTGTAATTATCCTAACAGCCTCATTGTTATCGGAGGATTTCTTTCCTGTCTGAGTCAAAAGGAGTGACCGAAGGTGCCCATTAGCACGTTGAAAGGATCTTTTTAAGTTTTTCTTGGAATAGCCTCTAAGTAGTAGCCTATCTCTTAGTCCTGCCGCCTCTAGAAGAAAATCTTCTTGAGTCGAACAATTTCGCTTGAGGCGCAGGTATTGGCTATATGGTATTGATTTTATTAATGGAGAGGGGTGGGCACTGGTGGCGTGTAATATGGTGTTACCCGCTGTGGGTTTTCTGAAGACCCTAATAGACCCTGGGATGTCATTTCCATGGATTTCATAGTTGATCTCCCTAGGTGGGACACGGCGCTAATACCATCATGGTCTCAGTCGACGTTCTAACGAAAATGGCTCACTTCGTTCCTTTAAAGAAGTTACCAACTTCTCAAGAGACAGCAGAAGCTTTCATCTCCAATGTCCTTAAGCTGCATGGTTTGCCTACCCAGATAATTTCAGATCGTGGTTAACAGTTTATTTCGAAATTCTGGAAAGCTCTTTGTCAAAACTTACAAATAGATCACCGCATGTCTACCGCTTACCACCCTCAAACAAATGGACAAACAGAACGTGTCAATCAGACACTCAAACAGTATTTACGTTGTTATTGTACACATCTCCAAGATGACTGGTTCCATCTACTTCCCCACGCTGAATTTGCTTACAACAACGCCACCAGCTCTTCCTCTCAGTTCTCACCATTTTACGCCAACTATGGATTCCATCCCAACAGTATGCCTTCTATCTTACACCCAAATAAGGTTCCCGCTCTCGATCAATATCTTTCAACCATAAAGAAAACCCTGAGCATTCTCCGTTCTAACCTTGAGGCTGCGCAGCAAAGACAAAAGAGATATTATGATTCACATAGAACAGTACCTCCCTCATATAATGTTGGCGATTTAGTCTGGCTATCCACTCGGAATTTACGTCTTAAAATTCCTTCTAAGAAACTTGGCCGTCAATTCACCGGTCCTTTCCCAATCTCTCAGATCATAAACACTAACGCTGTCAAACTACTACTACCTTCAAATTGGAAGATTCATCCATCATTCCACGTCTCACTTATCAAACCATACAAACCTAATCCATTTCCTAACAGAGATCCTCAACCCCCTCCTCCAGTTGAAGTTCTTGGTGAGACCGAATATCAAGTAGAGAAAATTCTCGATTCTAGGAAAAGAGGTTCTTCCCTCCAATATTTGATACGTTGGAAAGGCTATTCTTCCATTGATGACTCCTGGGAATGTTCTTCAGACATTCATGCTCCTCGACTCATTAAACAATTCCATCGCAGGTACCCTGATAGACCATCTTTTACTAGGTGCACCAGAGGTGCCCCCTTGAGGAGGGGAGTATGTAACGCTATCAGCGTTAATTCCGTGTGTACGAGCGCAGCTGTACCTTTCCCTAACAGCTGCGCTCTATTCAATAAGACGTCCGCGTCACTTCCGGTGCACGGACGTCTGCGGTTCACGCTGGAACGCGGAAGTGCGTTCCAGCGTACGGCGCCCGGCTCCTCTCACGAGCCCGGGCTATTTAAACCCCCAGGTTTGGCGGCAGGGTGTTCAGATATTGCAGTTGGACGCCTGCCGCCACCTGTGTATTGGGACCCCTCTACAGCCTCTCCTTCTCGGACAAGGTCTGCCCAGCAGCTCTGACGCCAAACCAGCCTCCCAGAACCAGCTTCACAGCACCTCTTTCCCTGAACCCGGATATCTGGATGTCAGCAACCTTTCTGTTGGAAACCTCCACTTGAAGCTACTAGCTAACCGCAAGTACCCCTATGACAATAGTTGTTACTACAGTATATATCATCTCAGCTGTTAAAGGGACAGTGTTCTTATTCTCTGTATCTGCTATACTACTGGGTTAATTATCTCAGCTCAAGTTTATTTCCTGCTCACACCACAGTAAGACTACTGAATCATTAGTAGAACCATTCGCATTCTACCACAGCCAACCTGTCTGTTTATTACTGAGCTATCAGTAGCTATAACAAGGGACTGTTTCATAACTTGCTGGCTAATTAAGCTTATGAGGTAATAAGCTACCATACTTGTAAGTTCTGTTTCTCACTGGAGGTTGTGATGAGTAAACCCCAAACTCTTATTGTTCATTGAGAGTGAACCGGTGGTTGAACCCTGAGAAGCCTCCGCAGTTGAGATCCAAAACCATATTTACTAAACCCAGAATATTCACGCAGGGTCATAACAGTAACACAGTTACACCTGTCAGATATTAGCCATATCTATGCGTAACTGATTCTATGAATCAGGCGCATAGATACGACCAGTGTAAGTCAGAGATACGATGGTGTATCAGGAGATACACCGTCGTATCTCTTTGTGAATCTGGCCCTTAGGGTACAAGATTTCCGTCTTTCTCAACAATTATGTTCGTACCCATTGCTATTTTTTCAGTCATAATTTACTTCTCTTTCCCAGAAGGTTAACATATTTAATCATTTGCAAGTTGCTAAAACGAAATGCTAGGTATAAGAGAAACATTCTTAACACCTAATTTATGTAAATTATTAACAATTTGTTGTAACAATGGCTGGCATTTATATGCTACTTCAAAAGCTTTAATTAAACTCATTATCATTTCATAAGAGAACATTCAAAATGTCAAACCCTAAAATGTAGCATTTTCAATTATAAGCCTAATGCCACAAGGAAAAACAAAATAATAAAAAAAAAAGAATGTAAATGCGTTGTTGAATTAGCTATAATAAAATCACACTTTTGTAAGATTATATTTCCTTGTCAAAAAAGGTTTATTGATTGCACAATAAAATGAAAGTACATTGTTACATAGTAAGATTATATTTCAATTATTCATATAAAAAATGTATGTATATGTAGCGCCTGGTTACTTCCAAGTACCAGTGCTATTGATATTTAGAGGGCGATCAGAGTACTAATGACTCTGATCCAAATTACAATGTTCAAATAGGGTCTCTGTTTCAGATTGGCTGTGCTGTGGGCTCATTCTGTTGTTGCTGGGGTGGGATACCCCAGGGCGACAGGTGGCAGCAGCAGATTCAAGACTTGGATGTTCTTTTCCAGCAGCCAATCAGGAGGGAGTGTCCTCGCTGGGCATGCTGGGAGAGGGTACTTATGGGACAGACACCATTAAGTCTGGGTCTTCTTCTTCCAGTGTGGCACCCAGCTTTAGGGTTACCACATCATGGCGCCCCGGCTTTATGGCCTACCTGGCCGGGGCGAGCGTGCCACATGGTGTTCCTGGTTCCGGGACCATGTTGGTCCGGAACATTTGAGCAATGGCGGGGACCCAGTGATCGACTGGGTTCCCACTTTTGAAGATCCCAAGTGGTAGAGCTGTTTGGTGGGGAGTCCATCTGAGGAGCGCCAATGAGAGCCTGACGGTCCAAAAGGATTTCGACAAACCACCGGGATCAAGGTAGCCGGACACTGAAGGATTGATCACCTGTCAGTCGGTACCTGGGCGACGTTAAGAAGGAGATCCAGGCGTAATTCTTCCGAGGAGGGATTGCCTCCGCATTTGCAATCAGAGAGGGCCTGTGGCAGAGGTGTCTCCTTGATTGTCCTTTTCTATAAATGAAAACGGGGCTCTCAGGAATTGCTTTGGTCAAAACTCGATCAGAGGTTAATAGTGGCCAATATTTAAAAAAAAAAATTCCACTGATGAACACCTATTCGTGTTTGGTATTAGTTTGTTTCGGTATATCGATAAGGCAATTACTTTGGGGTACGTTATGTATTTCTTCTATTGTTTTATCCAAAGTACCTATTTTGTACCCTTTTTCAACAAAGCGTTTTTTCAAGACTTGAGATTGTTCCAAATATTCCTTATCATCAGTGCAATTCCGCCGCACTCTTGTGAACTGTCCTTTCGGAATGTTTTTTAACTACTTGCCGACCAGCCGCCGTATAACAGTTATACGGCGGCAGGTCGGCTCGGCTGCGCGAGATCACGTAACTATACGTCATCTCGCGTTTCAGCTAATAGGGGCGCGTGTGCCCCCCACTCGCCCCTGGTGCCGACACGCGTGCCCGGCGGGCGCGATCACCGCCCGGCACCCGCGGTCGCTCATTACAGAGTGAGAACCGGGAGCTGTGTGTGTAGACCGGTCCTGTCAGGGGGAGAAATGACGGATCATCTGTTCATACAATGTATGAACAGCGATCAGTAATTTCCCCTAGTCAGTCCCACCCCCCTTCAGTTAGAACACACGCAGGGAACATACTTAATCCCTTCCTCGCCCCCTAGTGTTTACCACTTCCCTGCCAGTGACATTTTTATAGTAATCAATGCATTTTTATAGCACTGATCGCTATAAAAATGACAATGGTCCCAAAAATGTGTCAAAAGTGTCCGCCATAAGGTCGCAGTACCAATAAAAATCGCTGATCCCCGCCATTACTAGTAAAAAAAAATATTAATAAAAATGCCATAAAACTATCCCCTATTTTGTAAACGCTATAACTTTTGCACAAACCAATCAAACGCTTATTGTGATTTTTTTTACGAAAAATATGTAGAAGAATACGTATCGGCCTAAACTGAGGGGATTATTTTTTTCTATATATTTTTGGGCATATTTATTAAAGCAAAAGTAAAAAATATTCTTTTTTTTTTCCAAATTGTCGCTATATTTTTGTTTATAGCTCAAAAAATAAAAACCCGCAGAGGTGATAAAATACCACCAAAAGAAAGCTCTATTTGTGGGAAAAAAAGGATGCCAATTTTGTTTGGGAGCCACGTCAGACGACCGCGCAATTGTCAGTTAAATAGACGCAGTGCCAAATCGCAAAAAGGGGCCCGGTCATTGACCAGCAATATGGTCCGGGCTGAAGTGGTTAACCATGTGGGGTGATGACCACTATGAATTGATAAATAACTGTTACGATCACTAGGTTTAAAAAAATATTTTGTAGTAATCTGATAATTAGTCAGCATCACAGTGACATCAAGGTAATTTTATTAGATTACTACTCCATTTACACTCCAACTTGATATTGTTTGTGTTATTATTCAGTTCAGACACAAAAGATTCTAAGGAGGATTCTGCCCCTACCCAAATAAAAAACAGATCATCTATAAATCTTTTGTAAAAAAACACTCTTTTCTCTGCTGTTTATATATGGGTTTGTCTTCCCAAATAGGTTGGCTAAGGATGGTGCAAACTTGGCGCCCATTGCTACACCCTTAGTCTGCATATAAAATTTACCAGCATACCAAAAATAATGATGGCTCAAACAGTAATCCAACATAATTCCTAAAAACTTTTTTATAGTAGTATAGTAAGTCATCTCTCTTGCTTAAGGCCCAATTTAGGGCTAGCAAAGCATCGTCATGGTTTATGACTGTATAAAGAGATGCTACGTCTGCTGTAACTAAAAACACATCACCAGTTTTTGGTATATTAAGATCTTTCAAAAGCTGTAAAAATTGTCTGGTGTCCTTTAAATACGCTCTTGTTTCCACCACGCTATGTTGCAGGAAGTTGTCCAAATACTTCCCTACACTGGCCGATACCGAGTTGATGCTATTTACTATCGGTCTAGTGGGTGGGTTATGAGGGTCTTTGTGTACCTTGAGTAGGGAGTACACTGTTGGTATGCGGCTGAAACTTGGGATGAGGTACCTTTTTTCTTTTATATTTAATATCCTCGTATTGTATCCATACTTCACCAAGTCCAGCCAAATCCTTGCGATAATCATTTGTTGGGTCTTTGGTCAGTTGTGTGTAAGTGTTTTTATCAGATAACATGTCCATCAGTTGGGCGTGATAATATGCGCTGTCTAGAATCACCACTCCCCCACCCTTATTGGCGGGTCTTATGATGACATCTTTTCTTGCTTCCAGAGATTTAAGTCAATCCTCAATGTACCTTGGATTCATTTGTTTCTTTGGTACCAATTTCTCCACATCCTTTAAAATGATTTGTTTAAAAACATCAACGTGTTTGTTTGAGGGTTTCTGTGGGTTAAATAGCGAATTATTCTTTAAACCACTATCAACTCCTAGAGTGGTATTATCAATTTTTTTAGCCATACCCATGTTGATGCCTAAAAAGTATATTTTCATGTTGATTTTCCTTATGTACTTTTGGACATCAATATAAACGTTAAATTTGTTGATAGATTTGTTAGCTGCACATTTAAGTCCTGCATTTAGAATATTTATTTCTTTATTGTTCGATTGGACTTGTGCAAAGTTGTATATTCCCTCTAATCGATTCCAAGTTTTATTTTTTTGGACTCAATAACAAGAACATTGGGTATAAGCAGTGGATTGGGTGTTTGTTCCCTTTTGCGGAGGGTTCCACCATCCTTGTTCCCTGGGGTAAAGTCTGTCTCCTGGAGGCTTGTTGTTCCCTCGATTCCCTCTCCATCCTCTTTGTACTCCCCTCCCCCCTCTGCCTAAAAAAAAGCTTACTGGGTTTGGGGGTGTCTTCATTATAATGATTTAAATTGTCATATCTATTAGAAGTAGGTATTGGATATGGGCTCCAGTAATCAATGTCTTCATTTTGTCTACGTTGATTGAACCAAGGGCTAGCATGCTGGTAATCTCTATTCTGCTGCTGCTGATGGTTGGGCCACGATTTAGTCTGATGTTCCCTAGCAGGGTAAGGGCTATGATAATCCCTGTATTCACCTGAGTATCAAGCATAATACAGATGAAATGCATAGTATCTTGTGACTATCTCCTTGGACTGACAGGCTTACACACCAGTGCAATCTGGTAAGTGGATTTCCCATAGGGCGTGAACACAAAGTGGTGTGGTGGAGGAAATCGTATCAAGCTGGAATGAGTGTTTATACCTTCCTATTTGGATGATTTATATCACATTCACCTTTTTATGCATCTTTTTTTATGGACTGTTTACCAAGTGAAACACCATATTTTAAACGGACTTGAAGCTTATATCGTGCTAATTTCTCCAGATTTCATATTTTTGATAGTTTTAATAGCGCTGATAATTTTGTAGTATTATTACTCTGACATATTTTTGATATCATTTCTTTACATTATAGTAGCTGCTTTACTTTTTTTTTAACAAATCTCTGTGAGCGCTGAAGGAGAGATATAGAACATTGTTTTATTTTTTCTCAATTTTTGATTAGTGTCACATTTGTTACCGACAGTTACCGGTGAGGCGTGCAGATTATAGTGTGACTGGTGTGTGAATGGGGGGGTGACACTCCTGCCAGCAAAGGGGTGTCACCCTCAGTCGTTGGGGAGAAGTTATCCCCACGACCGTGTGAATGTGGTATGAATGGTCAGCGACATAATTGGAGCCTTGGCATGGCGTTGCTGCTCCCAAGTCCTGCATGGTAGACTTGGGCTAATCCAATGTAATGTGGATGTGGTGTGTGTGAGCTAGGGACCACAGTGGTGTGCCTGCGTGCATTGTCCTTGTGCCATGATGAATGTGTGTGAAAATCAATGGGAGCGCAAGATGCGCTCAGCGTAAATATGCGCCCACGCTACGCCGGTGTAGAAAAGTTACGTCGGTCGGATGAAGCCTATTTTCAGGCGTATCTGGTTCTGTGGGTAAGGCGCATAGATACACCGGCGTATATATACACTTACGCCGCACATCTCGAGATACGCCGGCGAAACTTCTTTGAGAATCTGGGCCAAAATCATTATGAGAAGTCTCAGATGGGAAGTGACACCACAGGACAGTCTGACAGTTGAAGGATCAATGAGCGAATGGCTCGATTTTTTCAATGGTGTGGATTTCAAGCTGCAACAGCTTGTTTTGAAAAGGAAAAAACAAAGAATTAGATTATTGGAAATGAAAATAGCTGACCTACAAACTAAATGGGACCCTATTAAAGACACACCACAGGCACTGAACTTTAATGCAGATTTAAAGAAGAAAATTGAAAAAATCGATAGGGAAACCCAGAAAAAACTAAATTAAAAAATATCACAGAGATATATGCGATTTCAGAACAAACAATATCTACATTTGGGAATCAACTGCTAGTAATACAAAGGATGTGGACGAGAAGTCAAACCTTGCACCTCCATCAGCAAGACCAATGCTGACTACAGCAGTTGAAATTTAACCCCAAACCCCAAAATGGACACATATTTCTCATTATACACAAAGGGGTAGAGGCGGACAAAGAGAAAAAGGAGGGAGAAAAAACGTGAATAACAATATCAATAAAAATCACGTACCAAATACTAATATACACTATCAATATACACAGAATAGTGTGAACCCTCAATCAAGACCACCTGTACATAGATACTCAGATAAATACAGGTATTATCATTGCCCTTGCCCTGCTAGGGAACATCAGAAAAACTCATGGCCAAACCATTAGGGATGAGCCGAACACCCCCGGTTCGGTTCGCACCAGAACCTGCGAATGACTCGAAAGTTTGCACAAAATTTAGAACCCCATTAAAGTCTATGGGACTCGAATGTTTGAAATCAAAAGTGCTGATTTTAAAGACTAATATGCATTTTCCTAAAAAGGGATGTTTGTAAGTTTGATGTTTGCAGGTAGGGGCCTGCCCTATATACTCTGCAGAAATGTGGTCCTTAGGTGTTGGTATTGCCACAACACTATAAGCCTACACAGTAAGACCCCTTTCACACTGAGGAGTTTTTCAGGCGGTACAGCACTAATAATAGCGCTGCTATACTGCCTGAAAAACTCCTGCACTGCATACTCAATGTGAAAGCCCGAGGGCTTTCACACTGAGGCGATGCGCTGGCGGGAGAGAAAAAAATATCCTGCCAGCAGCATCTTTGGAGCGGTGAGAGGAGCGGCGTGTATACCGCTCCTTCACCGCTCCTTCCCATTTAAAACAATGGGAAACCGCGGAAATACCGCCCGCAATGCGCCTCTACAGAGGCACATTGCGGTCGGTATTAACCCTTTATCGGCCGCTAGCGGGGGTTAATACCGCACCGCTAGCGGCCGAATCCCGCGGCAAATCCGATGGTATAGCGCCACTATTTTTAGCGGCGCTATACCGCCACTGCGCCTCCTGCCCCAGTGTGAAAGGGGCCTTAGTTTTGGTGGGTGCTGGAACACCCTGTGTGAACTATTATATCAAGAATTGTAATTACATGCCACTGTTAAACAGTAGTAGAAAAATTGGGCCTTTGGTGGTGGTGGTGCTGGTGCCACAACACTGTAAGTCCTCACAGTTACTCTTGGTGGGCGCTGGAACGGGCCCTGCTGTGAAATATTAGATCAATAATTGTAATTACATGCCCCTGTTGAACAGGGGCAGAAAAATTGGGCCTTAGGCACTGGTGCCACAACACAGCAACCCCTCACAGATACTTTAGTTGGAGCGCATGAATGAGCCCTGCTGCAAAGTATTGCATCAAAAAATGTAATTACACGCCCCTGTTAAACAGGAGCAGAAAAATTGGGCCTTAGGCACTGGTGCTGGTGCCACAACACTGCAACCCCTCACAGATACTCTAGTTGGAGCACAGGAATGAGCCCTGCTGCAAAGTATTGCAGCAAAAATTTTAATTACATGCCCCTGTTAAACAGGAGCAGAAAAATTGGGCCTTAGCCACTGGTAGCGGTGCCCAGAACCAAAAATGTTCTTACACGCTATCAGCACAATCATTGAGGAGGAAGAGGATAGTCACTCAGCATAACAGGATAATCACTCTGCATCAGCATAGGCAGTCTTGAAGGGATCTGACATTTCAAAAAAAAATATTCGGTTACATCAGCATCAGGTGCTTGGTATCTGCTGGTGATCCAAGACTGATTCATTTTTATTAAGGTCAGTCGATCGACCGAGTCAGTGGACAGGCGCACCCTGTGATCGGTTACAAAGCCTCCAGCAGCACTGAATGTGTGTTCTGAAAGAACGTTGGATGCAGGACAGGCCAGTAGCTCAATTGCATACTGTGTAAACTCTGGCCAGTGATCCATCCTCAAGACCCAGTAAGCCAGAGGATTTTCGGTGGGAAAGGTGTCCAAATCTGATCTTGCCCCTAGGTATTCCTGCACCATGTAAAACAGACGCTGGTGATGGTTGCTGGAACCGGTCATACCTTGGGGCTGCAGACTAAAAAATTGTCTGAATGCATCGGTCAGACGGCCACCTTTTCCACCGCTCCTTCTTTGACTGACCGAAGCCTCAACAACACGTTGTCCAGGACCAGGATTTTGTAACCTCCCAGTCTCTGGGAACGCATTGCACAGACCTTTCTACAAGGCCTCCCGAAGATGTTTCATCCTCTGCTCCCTCTGCGCCAGTGTCATGCCTTTGGCCTACAAGGAAATACAGTAATATCTTCTGGACTTGTAAGTCAAATATTGTCCACTAGATGTCACTCTTAACAAAGGACTGTTGATGGGCAATGTTCTATGGTAATGTACATATCCTGTCGTGTTACTGAAAACTGTCTTCACTTCCTATTACAACACCAGGATTTTGTAACCTCCTAGTCTCTGGGAACGCGTTGGACAGACCTTTCTGCAAGACCTCCCAAAGATGTTCCATCCTCTGCTCCCTCTGCTATTAAATGCGATTAAATGCCAGCCGAGCACTGGCATTATATGACCGTCAGAAATGCACAAAGAGTTACCTGGCCTGCTTCGGGACATCCTGTAAGCCCAGGAACTGCTGCACTACCAAGTTAAGGACATGAGCTAAACAGGACACATGGGTCAGTTGTCCCTGTCGGAGGGCGGAGAGGAGGTTGGTGCCATTGTCGCAAACCACCATTCTTGGCTTAAACTGGCATGGTGTGAACCACCTCTGAACCTGCCCCTGCAGAGCTGACAGAACCTCTGCCCCAGTGTGGCTTCTGTCCCCCAAACACACCAGCTCAAGCACCGCATGGCATCTTTTTGCCTGTGTACCTGCCTAACCCCTTGAATGCCTACGGAGCACCGCTGGTTCCGAGGACATATCAGCACAGGAAGAGGCCATAGAGGAAGAAGAAGAGGAGGGGGTGGAGGAGAGAGGTGTGTCACAATCACCAGTAGTAGCATTTTGGAGGCGTGGTGGCGGAACAACCTCCAATACTACTGTACCTTGTGCTGCATCCTTCCCAGCTACCAGCAGAGTTACCCAATGCGCGTGAAAGATAGGTAACATCCCTGTCCATGCCTGCTGGACCATGAGTCAGCGGTAAGCCTTCCACATGCCGGTAGAGAGACGGAATCACCTTCCGTGAGAAAAAGTGGCATTTGGGAACCTGCCACTGAGGTACCGCACATTCCACAAACTCAAGGAAGGAGGCAGAGTCTACCAATAGAGTTGAGCGGACACCTGGATGTTCGGGTTCGGACCCGAACCCGGACTTTGAAAAAAAAGTTTAGGTTCGGGACCGAACCCGAACCCTGACTTTGACCCGAACCCGAACCCCATTGAAGTCAATGGGGACCCAGACTTTTGACTACAAAAATGTCTCTAAAAAACGAAGGGAAAGGGCTGGAGATCTGAAAATGGCAGCAAAATGTCGGGAAGAGCATGACAAGTACTCTGGAAATAAATGTGGATAGGGAAATAACTTAAAATAACATAAAAAAATAAAAATAAAAAATATAATGATTTTGACCTTAAAGGACGAGGTCCATACAGTTTTGTTCAAAATTATTCAACCCCCCAATGCTGTAAAGGGTTTTAGGGAATTTAGTGTACATTTGTAATTGTATTCAGAATGCAATCCTACAAGGACTTCATAAAGAACCATATGCAACTAATATGACATCAATTGGTTTTGTAATACAGTAGTAAATGCAAAATTCAAGGCAAAGGGCACTGTTGAAATGCTACCTGGTCGTGGCAGAAAGAAGATGCTGACTTCGACTGCTGTGCGCTACCTGAAGCGTAGAGTGGAGAAAAGTCCCCATGTGACTGCTGAGGAACTGAGAAAATATTTGTCAGATGTGGGTACTGAAGTTTCTGCTCAGACAATACGGTGCACATTGCGTAATGAAGGCCTCCATGCCAGAACTCCCAGGCGCACCCCCTTGCTGTCTCCAAAGAATAAGAAGAGTCGACTGCAGTATGCCAAAAGTCATGTGGGCAAACCACACAAGTTTTGGGATTGTGTTCTGTGGACTGATGAAACAAAATTAGAACTGTTTGGGCCCATGGAGGAGGAAGAACAAGGCCTATGATGAAAAGAACACCTTGCCTACTGTGAAGCATGGCGTGGGGCCAATCATGCTTTGGGGCTGTTTTGCTTCTGCAGGTACAGGGAAGCTTCAGCGTGTGCAAGGTACCATGAATTCTCTTCAGTACCAGGAGATATTGGATGACAATGTGATGCAGTCCGTCACAAACCTGAGGCTTGGGAGACGTTGGACCTTTCAACAGGACAATGATCCCAAGCATACCTCCAAGTCCACTAGAGCATGGTTGCAGATTAAAGGCTGGAACATTTTGGAGTGGCCATCGCAGTCACCAGACTGAAATCCGATTGAGAACCTCTGGTGGGACTTAAAGAAAGCAGTTGCAGTGCGCAAGCCTAAGAATGTGACTGAAGGTGGAAGCGGCGGTGGAGGAGGAGGAGGAGGAGGTAGCCAACACGGCAGGTTTTGGTTTTTAATTGATTTATTTTTTAAATTAGGGTAAACCCCAAAAGAGTGAGAAAGATCTAGGGTTGCTACCTCATCCCTTTAAACCTGAACACAGAGTAATTACACAGGTTCTGGGGCTAATTTAATGTCGATAAGGCACCAAGTGAGTTTAATTAGCAGCACCGTAATCAGCCAGAGAACCTGTGTAATTAATATGTTTTTGCTTTGAAAGGGATGAGATGGCAACCCTAGAAAGCTCAGAAAAAAACAATGGCTGGGTAAGGCCGGCCCGGTGTCTATTCTGCACAAGGTACGGACAACTCCTCTGGGATCCATGCCTGGTTCATTTTAATGAATGTGAGCTTGTCCACATTGGCTCTGGACAGTCGGCTGCGCTTGTCTGTGATAACGCCCCCTGCCATGCTAAATACACGTTCAGACAATACACTGGCCGCAGGGCAGGCCAGCACCTCCAAGGCGTAAAGGGCAAGCTCAGGCCATGTGCCCAATTTGGAGACCCAGAAGTTTAAGGGGGCATAGCTGTCATTCAGTACATGTAGGGGTGTGCTCACATACTGCTCCACCATATGCTGAAATGTTGCCTCCTGCTAAAACGTTCCATATCAGCTGGTGGTGCTGTTTGTTGTGGCGTGCTGACAAAGCTTTTCCACATTTCGGCCATGCTAACCCTGCCTTCTGAGGTGCTGGCGGTGCCCCTGCTGCGTTGGCGACCTCTTCCTCCTCCTCTGCCTTCGCCTTCTGCTTCCACTGTGCCCCCGCTGCCAGGTGGGAATTTCACCAGCAGTGCGTCTAACAGGGTGCGCTTGTACTCGCGCATCTTGCATTCACGCTCCAGTGAGGGGATTAAGGACGGTACATTGTCCTTGTAGCCGGGATCCAGCAGCGTGGCCACCAAGTAATCAGCACCTGTCATAATGTGCGAAACGCCGGTCGTTGCGGAGACACTGCAGCATGTAATTGCTCATGTGTGCCAGGCTGCCCAGAGGCAACGAAAAGCTGTCCTCTGTGGGAGGTGTATCATCTGTGCCCTCTGTATCCCCCCCAGCCACGCACCAGTAATGGCCATGAGCTGGTCTGGATGCCATCCTGCTGTGAACATGGTTTCTCCTCCTCCTCCATGTCTTCCTCCTCCTCATCCTCCACCGCGTCATCCTCCAGAACTGTGCCCTTGCTAGACAATTGTGTACCTGGCCTTTGTTGGTGCACGAACCCACCCTCGGAGCCACTTGTGAATGACTGCCCTGAAAGCCTTGCAAATGATCCTGATTCCTCCTCCTCCTCCTCCTCCTGTGCCACATCCTCTTCCATCATCGCCCGTAGCGTTTTTTCAAGGAGGCATAGAACTGGGATAGTCACGCTGAGAGCGGCGTCATTGGCACTGGCCATGTTGGTGGAGTACTCAAAACAGCGCAACAAGGCACACAGGTCTCGCATGGAGGCCCAGTTATTGGTGGTAAAGTGGTTCTGTTCCGCAGAGCGACTGGCCAGCATGTGCAAGGTGGAGTTCCACCTTGTGGGCACATATGAGGCGGTGAGCGGGAAGGCCGAAGTTACGCTGCAGCGCTGCCAGGCGAGCAGCAGCAGGGTGAGAACGCCGAAAGTGCGCACAGATGGCCCGCACTTTCTGCAGCAGCTGTGGCATATCGGGGTAAGTTCTCAGGAAACTCTGCACCACCAAATTCAGCACATGCGCCAGGCAAGGGATGTGCGTCAAACCGGCTAGGCCCAGAGCTGCTACAAGATTTCGCCCGTTATCGCACACCACCAGGCCCGGCTTGAGGCTCACTGATGCCAACCACTCATCGGTCTGTTGTTCCATGTCCCTCCACAACTCCTGCGCGGTGTGTGGTTTTTCCCCCAAACAGGAAAGTTTTAAAACTGCCTGCTGGCGTTTACCCATGGCTGTGCTGAAGTTGGTGGTGAATTTGATACGCTGACTGGATGAGGAGGCGGTAGAGGATGAGGAAGCGGAGTAGAAGGAGTTAGGAACAGGAGGCAAACTGAAGCACCCTACAATCCTCGGTGGTGGAAGGACATGCGCCAAACTGCTATCCGCCTCAGGCCCAGCCGCCACTGCATTTACCCAGTGCGCTGTTAGGGAGATATAACGTCCCTGACCGTGCTTACTGGTCCACGTATCCGTAGTTAGGTGGACCTTGGCACAGATGGCGTTGCGCAGTGCACACCTGATTTTTTCCTCCACTTGGTTGTGCAGGGAAGGGATGGCTCGCCTGGAAAAGTAGTGGCCAGGGATCGCGGGTGGGTAGAGGGGTACTTCCTCTTACGCTCCAGTGTTTGGGAGATGGAGAGCTGAATGCTTCCATGGGACATTGTGGAGATGTTTAGTGACCCAGGTGGTAGTGTTGCTTGCCGGTCCTCTAATTGAGGGGTGGCAGGTGGCACTATCACTACGGAGGTGGATGAAGAGGCAGAGAGGCCCGAGACTGATGCAGAAGAGGAAGCAGGAGGAGCCAGAGACCTTTCTTGGTTTTTGAGGTGTCTACTCCACTGCAGCTCGTGCTTTGCACTTAGATGCCTGGTCATGCAGGTTGTGCTCAGGTTGAGAACGTTTATGCCTTGCTTCAGGCTCTGATTGCACAACATACAAACCACGCGTGTCTTGTCATCAGCACATTGTGTGAAGAACTCCTTGGACCTGGCTTTGGTGTGCTTGGTCCCTTGCTGCGTTGGGCAGTAGCAGGCGTACTGCCTAGGGGATGGACGCTCTGCTTTGGCACCCTGCTCCCTCTTCTGCTGTGCTGGTGGCTCTGTGCGACCACCGCCTCTTCCTCCGAACTACACGGGTCACCTGCATGAGGTTGATTCCATGTCGGGTCGAGGACCTCATCGTCCTGCACATCATCTTCCACCCAGTCTTCAACACTGCCCTCCTTGTCGGTCTGCACAATTGCAAAAGCACCAGTGTTTCATCATCATCATCATGCAAGATGTGCTGTGATGGTCCCCCCATTAACTCATCCTGAAATATAAGTGGTTGGGCATCGGTGCACTCAATCTCTTCCCCTTCTAAGGCTGGGCTAGGTGGATGGCCCTGGGAACACATGCTAACAGACTCATCAAAAAGAAGAAGAGACTGCTGCATTCTTTGGGGCTCAGACTGCTTGGCTGATTTGCAAGAGGGTGAGGTGAAAGACTGATGGTGGACATCGGCTGCAGGCGCCAACTCTGAACTTTCAGCACAAGACTGGTTGGAAAACAATGTGAAGGAACTGGAGGCACTGTCAGCAACCCAATCTACTACCGCCTGTTCTGCTCCTGGCCTCAACATTCGTAGAGCTGGATTAGGCCCAACCAAATACCGCTGCAGGCTCTGTCGGCTACTCGCACCTGAGAAAGGTGTTTCACTTGTGCTTGTAGCTGGCACAGATCGACCACGTTCTCTCCCTGTAACAGGAGCTCCACCAGCAGCAACACGACCGCGGCCACGTCCCTTATTTGACGTTTTCCTCATTTTTCTCAAATTTAGGGTCTTGCCCTAATTTTGAGAAATTTTAAATACAAAAATAGTGTAATATGGTGAAATAGGCAGAGATTCACCCATATATTTCTCTACCTATAGCAAGAAGCAGGAACCCAGCCCTAAACAATGTACTGGCGGAGTGCTGGTGAAATGGGCAGAGATTCACCTATATATTTCTCAAATTTAGGGTCTTGCCCTAATTTTGACAAATTTTAAATACAAAAATACTGTAAGCTGGTGAAATAGGCAGAGATGAATGAATGAATGACTTGTATAGCGCAACTCATGCGAACTTAATCGCCTCTGGGCGCTTTTTCCAGCCAGAGTCTGCTTGGCTGGTGCGGTCATTTTACCCTGTAGGATCGTGACACGCTTGGGACACACACTCATACACACAGATATACATATATATACTGGGCCAATTTGGACAAGATCCAATTTACCTACCAGCATGTCTTTGGAGTGTGGGAGGAAACCGGAGTATCCGGAGGAAACCCACGCATGCACAGGGAGAACATGCAAACTCCAGGCAGATGGTGTCGTGGTCGGGATTCGAACCAGCGACCCTGTTGCTGCTAGGCGAAAGTGCTACTCACTGCACCACTGCAGAGATGCATTGTAAAGTAGATAGTGCAGCGCTAGAGGAAAAGTCCAAATAAAGATCATCCAGGTGATTCTCTTATAAGTGACTGACAATATGAGGCATGCAGGTGATATAGCGTGGGTTAGCAGGAGACCTCCACCAATAGTAACAATGGCCACTCACCTCACTGATAATAAAAAATCGCTTTCCCATAAGGGTCAATCCCAGGCATGTAACAGCATAATCCAAGCAGGAATGGAATACATCTCAGGTAATATCAGCATGGATGGCAGATCTCAAGTAATATCAACATGGATAGCAGCCATGGAATCCGATGTAAGAAAAACAAAACATAGTGTTTCTCCGCAATAACCAATATAACATTTAATAGTGAAAATACACTTACATAAAAAGCACTATATCCAGTGCTAGGAATCAAATGCAAACAAAAACGCACACAGCATGGTCCGATAGATGGCAGCGGGTGACGTCACGTACTTCCCTACCGAACGTTGCGTCCCAAGGGCGGGACTTCTTCAGCGGATGTAGGGGAGAGGAAACGTGCACCCAGTTATATACATGTATGTTGCTATGGAAAGTAAGTAGCTACAATGCAGCATATGGACCAAAAAGGTCTCTAGCTACAGGGCAGTGTGTGGGACAAAAAGCTCACTGGCTACGGATCAGCATGCAGGACAAAAAGCACCGCAAAAAAACAGAAAGCAAATCACTTACTGCGGCGATCATACCTATTCAAATCTGTCAGCAGAAATATGCAAGGGGAGAGTGAATATTACTTAAAAGCCCCGGAATACATATGTTTAGCAACGACAAAGAAAAAATATAAAAATATATAAATAAATAAATATACGAAAGTCCCATTTAGACAAAATGGAAGATAAAAAAACAGGGCTGCATAATCATGCAGACCAGTACAACACATGAGGTCAACCGCTGCAACCATCGAACAAGTAAAAACATAACATTAAAACAATATAAATACAAATATTAATTATGAACAATGTTATAAAAATATTTTGTTTAAAAAATATATGTATCTGAAAACGCATGTCAACGATCGGATAAAAACAATTGACATCAAAGTCCACATTAAAACAATGTAAATACAAATATTAATTATGGACAATGGTATAAAAATATTTTCTTAAAAAAAATATATGTATCTGAAAACGCATGTCAACGATCGGATATAAAACAATTAACATCAAAGTCCACATTTAACCCGTCAGGACAAAGAACATGGGTCTCATGAATCCAATAAGATTCTTTCTTGCTCAATTGTCGGATAAAATTACCCCCCCTCCAATGACGATTAACCTTTTCAATTCCCCAAAAACGCAATCCTTTTGGATTTCTATGATGGAAATCCCTAAAATGGCGGGATACATTGTGTGTGGTTTTCCCTTGTTTGATGTTATTGACATGTTCGGCTAAACGTACATGTAGGGGTCTGGAGGTTCTACCTATGTATTGCAGGCCGTAATCACATTCCAACATATAGACAACACCTACGGTGTCACAAGTGATGAGCTGTTTAATATCATATTCTTTATCAGTGGCAGATGCCACAAATTTTTTCCTCTTTTTAATGTTCACTTTGGAATGTTTGCATGGAACACAACGTCCACAGGCATAGAAACCTCCCAGGAATTTGAACATTCTATTATCTGAAATGACCGGGGGATCGAGCACACTAGGTGCTAATCGATCCCTAAGAGTGGGAGCTTTCTTGTATACAAATTGGGGTTTTTCTGGTAATGCAGGTCCCAATATTTTGTCCTGTTTCAAGATAGACCAATTTTTTGAGATGATCCGTTCAAATTTTTTATGTTGGACATTATAGTCCAAGATCATTCTAAAATTGTGTTTATCATTGGGGGGAAGGCTGACATTAGCCACACGATCGGACACTAAAACAGTTCTATCTAATTGCTGAACCTGTCCAATTTCCCTCTGTTTCCCTCACTGCAGAGATGCACCTATATATTTCTCTACCTATAGCAATAAGCAGGAAGCCAGCCCTAAACAATGTACTGCACAGACAGTATATCACAGGGGACAGGTGCAGTGGTGTTGAAATATTCAGAGTTACCTATAGATTGCTGACTGCCCCTATAGGAAAATATCTGGAACCTGTCCCTGAACTATGTACTTGACAGAAAAAACACAGGTGAACAGGTGGTGGCAGGTGCAGTGCTGTTGAAATATTCAGAGTCACCTATAGAATGCTGACTGCCCCTATAGGAAAAAATCTGGAACCTGTCCCTGAACTATGTACTTGACAGAAAAACACAGTATATCACAGGTGAACAGGTGGTGGCAGGTGCAGTGCTGTTGAAATATTCAGAGTCACCTATAGAATGCTGACTGCCCCTATAGGAAAATATCTGGAACCTGTCCCTGAACTATGTACTTGACAGAAAAACACAGTATATCACAGGTGAACAGGTGGTGGCAGGTGCAGTGCTGTTGAAATATTCAGAGTCACCTATAGAATGCTGACTGCCCCTATAGGAAAATATCTGGAACCTGTCCCTGAACTATGTACTTGACAGAAAAACACAGTATATCACAGGTGAACAGGTGGTGGCAGGTGCAGTTCTGTTGAAATATTCAGAGTCACCTATAGAATGCTGACTGCCCCTATAGGAAAATATCTGGAACCTGTCCCTGAACTATGTACTTGACAGAAAAACACGGTATATCACAGGTGAACAGGTGGTGGCAGGTGCAGTGCTGTTGAAATATTCAGAGTCACCTATAGAATGCTGACTGCCCCTATAGGAAAATATCTGGAACCTGTCCCTGAACTATGTACTTGACAGAAAAACACAGTATATCACAGGTGGTGGCAGGTGCAGTGCTGTTGAAATATTCAGAGTCCCCTATAGATTGCTGACTGCCCCTATAGCTGAACAAAATTCCTAAACTATATGAAGCACAGCAGATGTCACAGGAATAAAGAGTGCTTGTTGAGATTTCTGGAGCAGAATACACCTAACACTGTCCCTAAGCAGCAACTGCAGCCTTTCCCTATCATAAGTGAAGCACAGTGACAACGAGCCAGATACCATAAGATGATGCAGATATCAAAGAAATAAAGTGTGCTTCTTGAGATTTCTGGAGCAGGATACGCCTAACACTGTCCCTATGCAGCAGATTCAGCAGCCTTTCCCTATCCTAAGTGAAGCACAGTGACAGCGAGCAAGATACCATAAGATGATGCAGATATCAAAGAAATAAAGTGTGCTTCTTGAGATTTCTGGAGCAGGATACACCTAACACTGTCCCTATGCAGCAGATTCAGCAGCCTCTCCCTATCCTAATTGAAGCACAGTGACAACGAGCCAGATACCATAAGATGATGCAGATATCAAAGAAATAAAGTGTGCCTCTTGAGATTTCTGGAGCAGGATACACCTAACACTGTCCCTATGCAGCAGATTCAGCAGCCTCTACCTATCCTAATTGAAGCAGAGTGACGATCTGTGCTGTGTGCCTCTATCTAATATAGAGGCTGGTCACATGATGGGTCACATGCTGCACTGGCCAATCACAGCCATGCCATAGGTTCCCAGTCACAGTAGTAAAACGAATGGCGATTGGCTGCCGTGCAGTGCGCCAAAACATACCCGAACTCCGAACCCGGACTTTTTCCAACTATTCGGGTCTGGGTTCGGGAAAAACCCAAAGTCTGTACCGAACCCGAACTTTACAGTTCGGGTTCGCTCAGCCCTATCTACCAACTGAAAAGGGAGAAGTTGAAGTGCTATCAATTTAGCCAAGCTAGCATTCAACCGTTGGGCATGTGGATTGCTGGGAGCGAACTTCTTTCAGTGCTGCAGCAGCTGGGGTAGGGAAATTTGCCTGGTACAATCTGATGTTGGTGTACCGATAGCAGATTGCCCGCAAGTACTTGGCTGTGGCACACCTAATTCTACACCTTTATTCCTCTCAGTGCAGGTTTCAGAGAGGACTGAAGATATAGCGGGGTTGGAGATCCAAGCTGATGAGGAGCAAGGAGAGTTCCGCTTTGTTCTTTGGTGTGGGTCTTTTAGGTACGCTTGCTAACAAACTGCATGGCAGGTCGACCTATGTCTGGTCAAGCATGTGGTGCCCAAGTGGGTGATGTTTTGGCCACGCTGGATACGCTTGAGACATATGTTGCAAATAGCAGTGGTGCGATCTGATGCACTCATCTCAAAAAAGGCCCACACCAATGAACTTTTTGAATAACGCAGAGAGACAGCAGTGCCCTGCAAATGCGGAGCTCTGTGGTGTGATGCAGTCGGCGTGCTGCCCTTAAGTTGGCCCCTGGAGGGAAACCTGCCTCGTTGGAGATGTGCCTCCTCCTCCTCCTTGTCTCTCCTATCAGGCACCCACGTGGAGTCAGTGACCTCATCATCCCCTCCCTCCTCATCACTGTAGCAAACCTGGCAGTATGCTGCAGCTGGGGGAACATGACTACCAGATTGCTGTCCTTCTTGGGCACCCCCTCTCTCTGGGCTCACATTACTGCCTTCATCTAGCTTGGTACCATCATCGGAGCCTTCAAAACGCCGTGCATCCTCCTGCAGCATGTACTCAACACTGTGGTCAAACAGGGGGACTCCTCAGAAGGACATGGTGGGGCTAGGGAAGGAGTGACTGATGCCATTGAGCAAAGAGAAGAGGCCGCGTTGGCAGCTGCTTTGCCAGACAAAGTACCCTGAACCTGGGTGAGAGAGGATGAGGAGGATGAGGACGGCTTGGTCATTCACTCTACCAAGTCTTTGGCATGTTGCGGCTCAACACGGCAAGCTGCCGAAAAAAAAGGACAAGCGTGTCCCATGGCCACGTGCTGATGAAGATGCACCATGTCCACGACCAGCACTGTTGCCTCTACACGCAGAGCCTGCTTGCCCTCTTTTATTGGCTCGTGACTCTCTGCCTCTCCTTGTTGTCCTTCCAGACATACTAATGGCCTGCAGTGAGATGTAGCTGCACAAAGCTGGGATGTATGTATATATATATATACAGGGCTCAAAATTTCAAGTCCTGAGATACTAGCCTCAAGAGTTACTCGCCACCAGTTGCCCCACCTAATTCATACACTGCCCTGCGCCTAATTGCACCCGTAAACACGCCCTCGTAGATTATCTCATGGAATGACAATGTTTTATGCAGAATCAAGTTACAAAATTAAATATTACCAACAATAACTTTAACAAAATGGGACAGGGCACTGGGGGCAGACCAGAGGGACAGGGCACTGGGGGCAGACCAGAGGGACAGGGCACTAGAACTGGGTCTCCTCCCCATTCTCTTGCTGTCTCCTCTGCATCTCACATCCATCCTCTCCTCTGCATCTCACATCCATCCTCTCTCTCTCTCTCTCTCATTCATCTCATCATCAGGAGCCTGTGTGTGCGGCTCCACGCTTGCATGTCCCCACTTCCCCCTTTTATTCAGGCTGGCAGAGAGGAGCTGCAGCACAGCGGGAGGGAGTACAATCCAGCGCAGAGATCCACACAACTGCACAGCCATTGACACCATAGCACAGCGCACACTGACAGCGCACAGCACACATTGAGACCAGTGGGCTGTCCCCACTCTGGATTAGTTACACCCATTAAAGTTTTTTTCCTCCACCCAATCTGGGGGCTTGATGCATCTGCAGCTGCGTATAAGATAATCAGTACGGATAGGGCTTGCATCACCTTTGAAAAAGTCACATGACGAAACGCGTCAAGTGACCTACTAGCAAGCCCGTACGTACGTCTGCACGGCATCTGGCAGCACGCCAACTCTCTCAGCTGTTCACTGCCAGCCCTCAGCTACACGCCGAAGGAGGATATCACACGGCGACGGCGGCAGTTTTTGAACGCACAGCCAAGCGAGACACAGGCAGCCAACCGTGCGGGCAGTATATTTTGCCTCTCATATATTTTTTTCGTTGTTTTTTTTTTTTTTTTATTGGTTTTAAACTGATTTGCAAATTTCTGCGAAGGGCACCCACTGTCCAGGGACCCATAGCAGATTGTTGGATCTAACCCATTTTTATAATAAAACAGTTTTTTTCTTGCAGCGGCCTCCTGCGCATCGGCGTAATGCTCTGATGCTGTATTAACAGCGTCACTGACATCACTTTGATGTTTATTTCCATCTTTGACCATACGAGCTGGGCGGGGAACCCACTGCTGATGGTTCACCATGCGCAGCTGGGATTTCCCTCCCCGCCTTCCTTGTGCTAAATGGTCAATTAGGCATGATGTTGATGGGGGCCCCACCTGGGAATGGAGGTATATAGTAGCCTTGGAGTGGCTGGTGGTTCATTTGCTTGACTCAACCACTAGGAACAACACATCTGATCCTGAACACAGGTCACCCTACCTTGTTGGGAGCCTAGTCACCATTCTAAGGTATGTTTTTTCCTCCCCTGTCTGGCTCTCCTCCTTGCACACTTTCCCATGCATTCCCCTTATGGGAACACATTGTTATTTCCTTACCCCTTCTTTACAATTACTTTTTATTTTTTATTTACTTATTTATTTTTGATACATTGTTTTAGGTACACTATGCACTTTACGTGCACACATAACATTTTGGATCAGGCTGTGACCACCGTGTCTTACTCCGGGCACTGTTCCTCGTTCTCATGGGTTCCCCGTCTCAACCCCGGGGGAGACATCCTGCCCGGACCCCCCTTCTTTCCTTGGCAGATACCGGACCGGGTCTTGTGGTGGCATAGTAAGTTTCCCAACTATTTCCATTCTGTTGGACAGTCCCTGTACTTCCCCATTTTTCATGCATCATCATTTATTTCTGTTTATTCTCATTTCCAGTATACTGTCCTAAAAACACTCCTGATGATTGGCTGAAATGCCAGGAAACGCGTAGAGTGCCCCCAGATGCCAACAATCACCTGTTCATATTCCACATACTTACCGATTTTATTACATATATCTGCCATGTTTATGATTTTATTTCTGTATTGCATGCTATGTAGCAGCATATCTAGAGTAAGCCTTGTGACTACCTATTTATTTAATACAAAATATTTGACATGTATATAAGATTGGAAAAATAAATCATGTACTGTAATTTACTTTTTACGGTATTTCTTTTTACATGGCGCTCCCTCATTTAAAGTCCCACAAACTCCTCTTCTATATAACAAATTTAGGGATAGAGG
This sequence comes from Rana temporaria, assembly GCF_905171775.1. Taxonomy (NCBI): domain Eukaryota; kingdom Metazoa; phylum Chordata; class Amphibia; order Anura; family Ranidae; genus Rana; species Rana temporaria. The sequence continues at coordinate 69,859,469 of NC_053494.1, forward strand.
CCGCCATGTGTTCTACTTTTATTATAGTGTGTGTCAGGTCACATTCATTTACTATATGCACAAACTAGAAGGCTGCCGCTCTCATGTCAGGGCAACTTTCAGTGAGCGCTGCACCGGAGTGGTCATTTTTGCAATCCTCCACCTCACTCATTACTTTCTGCTCTCCAGCTACATTGGTCGGGGCCCGGGGGAGGGGGGCAGGCTCAGAGAGGTCATACTGTTGGGTCCCATGGCTTAATGAGAATTGTAAGTAGAGCACCTGTGTACTGCTCTGCCTGTGCGCGGCTCACCAGACTACTTTTCCCGAGCATGCACCTTTCCTCTTTGGCCGCCAATCTCATCGGGACTCTAAGTGTAGGCACAGATTGGAGGGAGATTGGCCATGCAGTCCTGTCATCACTCGCCCCCAGCTTAAATCCACTCGCCAAATGCTAGTAGGCGAGTGGAAATTTTGAGGGCTGTATATATATATATATATATATATATATATATATATATATATATATACTGAAGCTAGCAGAATCAACTGCCTGCCTGTAGTATTATTAGTAAGAGAACACCAGCAATTGTCTTCAGTTCAGTTAGCTTTAGGTGCACACTGTGCAGAGGACACAGTACACTAACTGAAAATACTTGCAGCTCCCTGCCTGTGGTATTAGTTTGAGAACACCAGCAGTTGTATTCAGGTAGCTTTAGGTGCACACTGTGCAGAGGACACAGTACACCAAGTGAGAATACTTGCAAATCCCTGCCTGTGGTATTAGTCTGAGAACACCAGCAATTGTATTCAAGTAGCTTTAGGTGCACACTGTGCAGAGGACACAGTACACCAAGTGAAAATACTTGCAAATCCCTGCCTGTGGTATTAGTATAAGGACACCAGGAATTGTAGTCAGGTAGCTTTAGGTGCACACTGTGCAGAGGACACAGTATACTAGGTGAAAATACTTGCAGATCCCTGCCTGTGGTATTAGTATGAAAACACCAGCAATTATAGTCAGGTAGCTTTAGGTGCACACTGTGCAGAGGACACTAAATCAAAATACTGCAGGACGCTGCCTGTATTTGTATGAGGACACCAGCAATTGTATTCAGGTAAGCTTTAGGTGCACACTGTGCAAAAGACACAGTACACTAAGTGAAAATACTGCAGCTAGCACAATCACCTGCCTGCCTGTCAGTATAGTAGGAAGAGAATACAGGAATGGATCTAGCTAAACTGAATACAGTGTATAAATGTATATACAACACCTGGGATTCATATATATCCTCTACACACTGTAACTGAAGCTAACTGACTCGCCTGCCTGCTCTACCTAACTCAAATTAAATGACACTGTCTCTCTGTCTATCTTTAATCTCCACCGCAACACACTACAGAAGGCCGCCACGCAGGTGGCCTTATATAGTGTGGGGCGTGTACTAAACCCCCTGAGACATAATTAGCATAATTGGCCAAAGCCACCCTGGTGATCAATAGACATATGTGTAGACACATCTTTGTTTTGCTATTCATTGCAAGAGGATGATATGTCTATTTACTATCCAATATATTCCATGTTTTTAGGGAGCACTGTGTCATCATTTGGCTCTTCCAGGCTTCGTTTGGAACGCAATCGCGTTCCCATAATGAGGCTTTGCTTCCGCGCATGCGATCGTGCGGCTAATTTTGTGTGGAACGCAGTCTTCTTCATTTGGAACGCAATCGCGTTCCAATAATGAGGCTTGGCGGCGGCGCATGCGCTTGTGCGGCTAATTTTGCGTGGAACGCAGTTTTCTTCCTCCATATCGAGGCTTGGTTGGCGTGCATGCGCCCTACCTACATTGCCGCCTTGATGACCACTCCTTCTTCATCCAGGGAATGTGTGGATACAGGAGACTATATACATCAATTTTTATATTATTTTAACCTATGTTATCAGCATATACGGCCCCACACGCGATTGAGCTTATTCCTCTGATCAGAGGAGTATTTTTTCGGGATTTCTTCTCTTTTGTCCCTGCACATCCGTTTTCCACAGTGAGGCTTGGTTATTCCAAGTCGAGGCTTGGCACGCACGCCGCTGCGCCATCTTTGGTATGTGGAAGTGTGGAATGCTTTGCCAAATGCACAGGGTGAGTTAGATCTACATTGATTGGGCCTTATGTAACATATTGTTTATAAATTGGAGGGGGCTACAGTGGAGAGATACCTCAGATGAAGTGCTGTGTCACGAAAGGCATCGGGGGGACTCCACTGCCACCCCACTTGTATACAAGCGCATTTTATCTCAGCTAAATGTAAGTGTGATAGCTGTAATAAACCTTTTAACTTTCTCAAGACAAGATTACGCCACTTTTGTTTTTATCTCTTCATACCACCGATAACCTGTGAGAAAACCAGCATGGGGATTCCATTTCCAGTATAGGTCTTGCTCCCTTTTATCTGCCCACCCAGTAGAGGATATGATGATCAGCTAACCTGTGATCCTGCTATTGATCGTTTATGACATCAGTCATTACAAGCCTTGTTTGACTTTCGGTGGCATATGTCATCTTAAGTCTGCGTCCTCTGGTAAGCCTGCATTGCTTCTGGTGATGGGAACACTGCACACTGAAGAAGTCACTTATTTGATTTAATTTACTCATTCACTTGATTGATTTCTGATTTATACAGACTTTATCAATTAATATTTGCCAGCTGATTCACAATTGACTTGTGTTTGAATTCACGCTACTGTAGTGCATTCAACAACCCGTGTTGTGAACATTGATCCATGTTGTGAACATTGATCCATGTGATATTTACACACTTGATGATCCATATGGATTTTATCACATATTAGATACACTATTGATGCACATATAAATTGTTAATGTTGTGTTTATTGATGTGTGTTCTATACATTTATATTTATTAGTTTACAATGATTTTCATCATGACTACTATTGTTTAAGCGCTACACATACATTTTTCCTTTTGTTTCTTCGCTTTTTTCAAATAAGCCGTGTTAGCAGCTATTATATATTCTTGGCAGCGCAGCGTATTCACATTTTTCCTATTTATGCTGTACATTATAACTCAGAATAATATTGAGATTGTAGCTGGTCAGTGAGAGGCGCACCGAGAGCCATCAGCAGAATCAGCCTGTTCTCCTCCTCCTCCTCCTTCTTCCTCCCATAGAATCCGCCGACACAGCTCCCTCCCCCGGCCTCTCCGTCTTCACTTCCACTACTCCGGAGGTTTATTCGTCCACCTTTAGTCAGCTGACACAACCCAGACCAGGAGGCTCCATGTCTACCGGCACCACAGGCAACGCTCCGGAGTACTAGGGGCAGCATATGGAACAGGAAGAGTGGCACAGGCATTGCTGCCATGTCTGTCATGAGGCCTGAGCTGATCATGAAGTCTATCATTCCTGTGGTCATGGCTGGTATCATAGCTATCTATGGACTGGTAGTGGCAGTGCTTATTGCAAACTCTCTCACACCAGACATCACAATATAGTTACATATTTAGTCAGGTTGAAAAAAGACACAAGTCCATCCAGTCCAACCACAAAAATAAATAAACAAACAAAATAAAAAACACAGTACAATCCCATACACCCAACTCCATACCCACAGTTGATCCAGAGGAAGGCAAAAAACCCCAGCAGAGCATTATCCAATTTGCTACAGCAGGGGAAAAAATTCCTTCCTGATCCCCCGAGAGGCAATCAGATTTACCCTGGATCAACTTTACCTACAAATCTTGGTACTCTGTTATATTATGTACATTTAGGAAAGTATCCAGACCTTTCTTAAAGCAATCTACTGAGCTGGCCAGAACCACCTCTGGAGGGAGTCTGTTCCACATTTTCACAGCTCTTACTCTGAAGAAACCTTTCCGTATTTGGAGATGAAATCTCTTTTCCTTTAGACGTAAAGAGTGCCCCCTTGTCCTCAGTGTTGACTGTAAAGTGAATAACTCAACACCAAGTTCACTATATGGACCCATTATATATTTGTACATGTGGATCATATCCCCCCTAATTCTCCTCTTCTCAAGAGTGAATAAATTTAGTTCTTCTAATCTTTCCTCATAGCTGAGCTCCTCCATGCCTCTTATCAGTTTGGTTGCCCTTCTCTGCACTTTCTCCAGTACCCCGATATCCTTTTTGAGAACTGGTGCCCACAATTGGACTGCATATTCCAGATGAGGTCTTACAAATGATTTGTACAGGGGCAACATTATCTCTCTTTCACTGGAGTCCATACCTCTCTTAAAGCAGAGCTCCACCCTTTTTTTCAAGTTTATATCATTCTATTTAACACTGCTGCTACATATCTATTTAACACTGCCCCCTTAATTACATTTGGCATGTTTTTTTTTTTTATTTGAAAACTCACTGTGTTCTTGCCGTGAGTTTATTACTCCCGCCGCGGCGGCAGCGCTGCTATGTATGCCTCCTGGGAGATGTTTTTCCTCGATCCTAGGAGGCTGGGCTGAAGTATCGCGGGACTTCGGCCGCAGCTGAAAAACACCTCGAGCGAGTCTGCTCACACTCCGCAGTGCACTGAAGCCATAGCTGTATCGTCCTGACTGATTCCAGCCGGGACGATAGGAAGCAGCTGTTTTTTTTTTTTGTGAGCGGGGGGGGGGAGGGAATGTATCTGGTCACACAGACACTGGAGGAGATAGACACACACGATGCCATAGCTGAGCATCTGTGATAGAGGCAGCCTGAAAAACATCGAGCGAGTCTGCTCACACTGCACTGAAGAGGTGTAACGCCGTCAGCGTTACTTCTTCCTCATGGAGCGCAGACTTGTCACTTATGACAGTTGCGCTCCATTCAGATACACGTCCGCGTCACTTCCGGTGCGCGGACGTCTGCGCTCCACGTTGGAACGCGGAAGTGCGTTCCAACGTGCGGCGCTCAGCTCAGCCACTGCCCGGGCTATTTAAACTCCCGGGAATGGCGGCAGGGTGAGAGATGCCCCCTAACTGTGAGAGATGCCCCTCTATGAGTATCCCCATTGTCCAGCACACCAGGCCCCACAATACTCCAATAACAATACTTTGACATATACATACCCCTATGGACACACAACTATATATATATTTGTAGAAAAACACATTCCACTACTATCCTCATTTTTACGTGTATTTTAACTTATTTTTATATATATTCTAATTCTCATTTCCTCTCAAGTTGGCTCTATTGTTACATATATTGTTACATATAGTTCAGTCAACCTGAATGGTTTCAATATTATATTGGTACTATGATTAAATATGTGGTCTAATCATTATTTATCAACCAGATGACATTTATACTGATATGTGCATTTACACTAATGTTGTACATTTGTATTGCCAATATATGTCCTGCATCTAACTATCAGTAAATGCCTTCACCTCATTTTATCCTATTCATATTTTAACTCTTATTCAATCCCTATTTATTGATTTTAACATTATATACAATGTACACATCAGAGCTTGATTTATTTATTTAATTTTTAAATATACATATGGCCAGTATACTTTATTCCATTGTTATATATAATGAGAAGCACTCTCATAACTATATTTGCATTGTCCGTGTTGCCTATTAACAGCAGCTCTGTCACTTTGTAGCTTTGACTACATATACAGAACCCAGCAACGTTCAGCGATGCTTTACTAGACTTGCTTCATGTATTACTATATCCATTGATATGGACTACAAGAAAATGGAAGCTTGTTCACTTCCGGTTTGTCACTATTTAATTGACGGCCTGACAGCCAATAGGGTTCCCCTGATGAAGTCACGAGGTGCGTGACGTAACGCCGTAGGGAGTCAGACCGAGATTTACATCCGCACAAGCCGGAGGCCACTGGACGTCAGGCGGTATATAGAACGCCGCGTCCCCGGGAATTTTAAAAACATAACATTGCATGCGCCCATCCTTGCTCTGTTTGCTTTACTTGATTTCAATATTTTTTGCTACAATAAATGCGCGCAAGCTTTAATACACTACACTATCGGAGGCATTTTTTCTTCCCTCTCTGTCCCCATTCCACCCGTACTGAGGACCATGGAGCCTGGAGCTATTTAACAGCCGGAGCAGTAGGAGTGATCCACAGTCGGGGACGCAAGATTATCCATTGTGGAGTCCTTACTATATGCTTATATATAGCACCCTGCAGGTAAGGGTACTACATTACTTATCAGGATAGTCCACTAATTGGCTGAGGGAAGAAAATAGAGTTTCAGAAGTTCACCTTTTCAGACTCACCTGGCATAGAGACTGTCTATCATTTTGGATCTCCTTTATTTATTCATTTATTTAATTTATTTATTTTTATTTATTTTAATATATTTCTTGAAGCTTCAGCACTTGCACTTTACCATCTCTGGACACTTTTGAACACACAGAGATTTATTTATTCATTTATTTATATCACTTCATGTCCACATCCTTGTGTTAATTCTGGGTTTGTTTGTTTCCCAGTTGATAATTTTTCACTTATCACAGTGCAGTTATTGATTATATGTGTACACGTATTATTGGAATTATCCTCTGTTATGGTCACGATCACCTATTTGAAGCGCTTATCACCTGTTTATAGATAATGGCGGCAGGGTGTTCGGATATTCCTGTTGGACCCTGCCGCCATCTGGGAAACCCTGGACAAGCTACAGACTCGCTGTAGCACCTCTCTCCACAACTTTCTCCTCCAAAGTCTTCTGTGTTTCACTAACCTGCTGGATACCATCACCACCTGTGCGGACTTCCTGATATAGACTACCTCCTGAACTGCAAGTATACTTAAATACCAAACTACTGCTGTATAAAGATACCACCACCACCTGTGCAGACATTTCCGGTACAGACTACCTCCTAAACCGCAAGTATACTTGAAACCAGCTATTACAATAACAGTGATTCCTAGTATATTCCAGAACTGTGTCTCTTACCTTATACTTGTTACTATATACTAGCACCAGATACAGCAGACATATTACACTTTATTGGTACCAGTGTGGAGATATCCTACTAGTAATACTACTACCCTGATTGTGGAATTTACTTACACAAAGACTTATACTTGTAGTATCCAGATTGTTCTCATTAGTTAAGCTTAAGAGGAATTAAGCTATTACTCTTGTGTTTTGTTCCATAGAGGATATGATGATATAACCCCAAACTCTTATTGTTCAGTGAGAGTGATCTGGTGGTTCATTTCTGATAAGCCTCTACAGCTGCGGTCTAATCTCATATAGAGTCCTCTCACTGTCAGGGTCATAACAAGAGGAGCCTACGATGGCATATAGAGCTGGCTGCTGTGACTCTGCGGTAAGGTGTGGGGGTCCTGTCTCTGCGGTGCAGGGGGGGAGTGCTGCTGCTATATGCCATCGTAGGCTCCTCTTCAGTGCAGTGTGAGCAGACTCGCTCGATGTTTTTCAGGCTGCCTCTATCACAGATGCTCAGCTATGGCATCGTGTGTGTCTATCTCCTCCAGTGTCTGTGTGACCAGATACATTCCCCCCCCCCCCCCCCTCACAAAAAAAAAAAACAGCTGCTTCCTATCGTCCCGGCTGGAATCAGTCAGGACGATACAGGAGGAATTAACCCTTGTCTGACCGCAGGGAGACTGATGCCTTCAGAGATCCAGACACAGCATCAGTTTCACCATCCATCCCCCTTTATCCAGAGACGTGCACCAGCTCCGTCATCCATCCATGCCCTTATACACAGAGACCTGCACAGCACCAGCTCCGTCATCCATGCCCTTATACACAGAGACCTGCACAGCACCAGCTCCGTCATCCATGCCCTTATACACAGAGACCTGCACAGCACCAGCTCCGTCATCGATGCCCTTATACACAGAGACCTGCACAGCACCAGCTCTGTCATCCATGCCCTTATACACAGAGACCTGCACAGCACCAGCTCCGTCATCCATGCCCTCATACACAGAGACCTGCACAGCACCAGCTCCGTCATCCATGCCCTTATACACAGAGACCTGCACAGCACCAGCTCCGTCATCCATGCCCTTATACACAGAGACCTGCACAGCACCAGCTCCGTCATCCATGCCCTTATACACAGAGACCTGCACAGCACCAGCTCCGTCATCCATGCCCTTATACACAGAGACCTGCACAGCACCAGCTCCGTCATCCATGCCCTTATACACAGAGACCTGCACAGCACCAGCTCCATCATCCATGCCCTTATACACAGAGACCTGCACAGCACCAGCTCCGTCATCCATGCCCTTATACACAGAGACCTGCACAGCACCAGCTCCGTCATCCATGCCCTTATACACAGAGACCTGCACAGCACCAGCTCCGTCATCCATGCCCTTATACACAGAGACCTGCACAGCACCAGCTCAGTCATCCATGCCCTTATACACAGAGACCTGCCCAGCAACACTTCATTCATTCACATTCTTACACAAGGCACCGCTGTCATTCACTCCCAACACACCATCAGTCTTGTGCGAAGCACCCCCGGTGTCTGCTGCTGCTACAGTGAAGCTGCACATCGCCCCCAAGGCTGATGGTAGGGAGAAGATGCTTGGTAAAGTTTGTGCCATCACAGGAAAATAAAAAAAACCTTGCACCTCCACTGCACATTGATTCATAAAGTCTTCACGATATGATTGTGGCTGCTTAGTATTCACATAAATACTTTTAAAGTGTTGTTACATTTGACTTGATAATGTCATTTAAATGTGACAGCTTTCCTTCAAAAGGATTCAAAATGTGACCGCGTCTCATCAGTAGAGTCTAAAAGCAATAATGTCCTATCAATACAGTCAAAATGTGGCAGCATTCCATCAGAAGAGTCTAAAAGACTTGTGCAGCACTGAGCGTGTGCGAGATCTGGAAGGCTGAAATCCAGGAAGTCATACAGTCTGGCTTCATGATGCCCACACTTAAGATGGCCCCAGTCAATTTCTGTTTTATAAAGTGTCTAAATGCTGTAACAACCTAACAAAATGGACCTTAGTTTACAGACTAACTGTAGTAGAATACATTAAGCTTGTGTATTACAGGGGTATTTATATTTAAAAAGTTTTTATTTTTAAATTTGTGGCCGGAACTCCGCTTTAATACAAGAAAGGACTTTGCTCGCTTTGGAAACCGCAGCTTGTCATTGCCTGCCATTATTGAGCTTATGATCAACTATAACCCCCAGATCCTTCTCCACTACAGATCCCCCCAGTTGTACTCCCCCTAGTATGTATGATGCATGCATATTCTTAGCCCCCAAGTGCATAACTTTACATTTATCAACATTAAACCTCATCTGCCACTTAGTCGCCCAATTAGACAGAGCATTGAGGTCGGCTTGTAAATTGGCGACATCCTGTAAAGACGTTATTCCACTGCATAGCTTGGTGTCATCTGCAAAGACAGAAATTTTACTGTTACTTTTATACAAGAGCTTCTTACAGCTAGGTGCCGGCCTCAGTGTAGGATTGAGTGGCCTTGCTGCTGGGTTCGCCATTGGCGTTGTGGGAGATGCAGCTGTGCGCGGAAACAGCACAACAGCCCCGAATATTTGTAGGCATGATTCTGATCCGAATCTTTGCTGAAGTCTTGGGTCTGTATGGTCTGATTGTGGCCCTTATCCTCTCCACAAAATAAAGAAAGTTCTCTTCCCTCCTCTCCCCTGTAACGGCGCAATTGTAAGTTAGTGACTGTTGTGTGTAACCCTCTAGCTATATTCATTGGGTGGACTTCAGGGCAACAAGTAGTCCTGATGCCAGTGTTGTGGGAAGGAAACAGGCATCACTTCCACAAATCACAAGACTCCCTTTTCTGCGTGCAGTGTTTATTTTTCTTCCCACATCTTCTTCTCTGGATGTTTCCTAACAAACGTTCCATGTAAAAAAAAAATATCTAGCATTGTAATTTCCCTCTTGCCATTCAATGTTTTAATTTTAAATATAAAAAATCTTCATTGTTCATACTTAAAAAAAAACAGAGTCAGCTGTTTCTTTTCCTCCTGTAACTTATCCCATCCCTCCTCCCTTTGCTGCATATATATATTTAATCTATAGCTGTATATTTGTGTGGGGTTTCCTTGTAAGTGCTGAGAATTCCCTGCATGTACTTTGGTTCAAGATTCTGGTAACTTCTTCTATTTTATGATTAATGAAGTCTTCATTGTATCCTCTTTGAACGAATCTGTTACCAATAAATCTTACCTGTTCATTGAAATCCTGTTTATTCATACAATTTCTGAGTAATCTAATCAGCTGGCCTTTTGGTATATCGATAAGCCATGGGTCATGGTGGCAGCTATCTGTTGGAATGTAGCTTTTCCAATCAACCTGCTTGAAAAAGGTTTTCGTGATGAAATTTTGGTCTTTATATTCTATAATTAGGTCAACAAAGTGTATTGATGTGTTGCTATAATCCAGTGACAGCCGTATATTTTTCCTGTTAACATTCAGCTGTTGGAAGAACCCTTTAAGACTTTCTTCATCACCTGTCCAGACTACTATGACATCATCAATATACCTCTCTTGTATAATAGGAGTTCATGCGGAGGGTCTTTGTGCACACTTTCTTCTTTCCAGTTTGCCATAAACATAATGGGGCAGATCCACGAAAGAATTACGCCGGCGTATCTATTGATATGCAGTGTAATTTCAAAGTTCCTGCGTCGTATCTTTGTTTTGTATCTACAAAACAAGATACAACGCCATCTGGGATCCATCCGATAGGCATACGTCTAAGTACGCTGTCGGATCTTAGGTGCATTTTTTCCAACGGCCGCTAGGTGGCGTTTTCCGTCGAATTCCGCTTCGAGTATGCAAATTAGCTAGTTACGGCGATCCACGAACGTCATTTGCGTTCGGCTTTTTCCGGCGTATAGTTAAAGCTGCTACATGGTGGCGTACTCAATGTTAAGTATGGCAGTCGTTCCCAGGTAGAAATTTGAATTATTTACGTTGTTTGCGTAAGGCGTTCGCGAATAGGGATTTGCGTAGAATGACGTCACTGTCGGAAGCATTGGCTTGTTCCGGTTCAATTTCGAGCATGCGCACTGGGATACCCCCACGGACGGCGCATGCGCCGTTCAAAAAAAATGTTGTTTACATCGGGTCACGACGTATTTACATAAAACATGCCCCCATCACAGTCATTTGAATTCCGTGCCCTTACGCCGCCAAAGATACACTACGCCGCCGTAACTTACGGCGCGGAATTTCTTTGAGGATTCGAAAAAAAAAGTAAGTTACGGCGGCGTAGTGTATCTTAGATACGCTACACCCGGTGCAAATATGCGCTGCTGTACGTGGATCTGCCCCATTGGCTACACTTGTGCATAACGAGCACTCATGGCAATCCCCTTGATTTGTTTATAATAATCAGAGTTAAACCAAAAATAGGTGCGTTTCGCATTAACAACTAATGCTTAGTCATAGCTCAGCTATGACTAAGCATTAGTTGTTAATGCGAAACGCGTCAGATGTCTATCCCACTGTATGCTGTTGTGTGCTGTGCATTTTTTCCTTTTTACAATAAAGAGCACGTCTTTTTTCAACAAGACTTTTTGGAGTGCGGCTGTCCATCCATTCTCCCACCTGCTTAATTCTATGCATTGCCAGCACCCGTGTGATTCCTGAGTGGACATTGATTACCTGCCTGTGCTCACCTGGAGCGGCGGTCTCCCTACCTATCGTTAAACCAAAAATAGTTGTGACTAAGCCCATAATCCAAACCCTTAAGTAGATATGATTTTTGTTTAGATGGTAACTCACTAAAAGTATCAAGGGCCCATTTAACTTATTGAATAGCTTTGTTTTGGTCAATAAATATATACAGTGAAGACACATCTGTCATTGCTAATAGCAACCGATCGTGTCTCACTTCAATTCCCTCAAGGATCTGTATAAGATGTTTATTGTCCCGTAAATATGATCTAGTATTTGGTACCACCGGTTGTAAGAACAAGTCAATGTACTCCCCCAATCTCGCATTGACTGACTGTATGGCGTTGACAATGGGTCTCCCCGGTGGGTGGGTCTGGTCCTTGTGTAATTTTAGTATGGTATATATCACAGGTACTCTGCAAGTTTGAGGTAACAGATATTTAGCTTCTTTACCATTTAAAATGTTTTTTCCTGGTTCCCAGTTGTATTAAGCTTCCCAATTCTTTCTTATATTTTATTTTGGGGTTTCCCATCAATTTAAGATAAGTGTTATGATCATTCAGTTGCCCAGTAAGTTCATTGTTATAATATTCCTTTGCTAAAACTACAACCCCTCCCCCATTATCTGCGAGTCTATTAACTACATTTTCCTCTCCTCTAGCTCCTTACTTCCTCATTGGAGGTGTCTTGGATCCCCTATTCTTTTGAGTTTTATAACTAGATTCAGAGACAGTAGATACGCCGTCGTAACTCTGAATCTACGCCGTCGTAAATTTAAGAGTATTCTGGAAACCAGATACGTTTAAATTATCTAAGATTACGCCGTCGTATCTTAGGGTGCATATTTACGCTGGCCGCTAGATGGCGCTTCTGTTGAGTTCGGCGTAGAATATGCAAATGACTAGATACGCCGATTCAGAAACATACGTGCGCCCGTCGCAATTAGTTACGCCGTTTACGTGAGAGATACGCCGGCGTAAAGATAAAGCTGCTCCCTAGGTGGTGCAGCCCATCCAAGGTATTGACGTTTGAACAAGCCTATCTTTTTACATTGTTTGCGTAAGTCGTACGCGAATAGGGCTGGACGTAATTTACGTTCACATCGAAACGGTGTACTTTGGAGCAATGCACACTGGGATATGTCCACGGACGACGAATGTGCCATTCGTAAAAAACGTCAATCACGTCAGGTCACGAATCATTTACATAAAACACTCCCCCCTGTTCCTCATTTGAATTAGGCGCGCTTAGGCCGGCCAATTTACGCTACGCCGCCGTAACTTAGGAGGCAAGTGCTTTGTGAATACAGCACTTGCCTCTCTCACTTACGGTGGCGTAGCATATATGCGATATGCTACGCCGGCTCACAGTTAAGCCATTCTCTCTGAATCTAGCTATTAGTGTTTCCAGATCTTGTAATTGTTGCAGAGTACGATTGCTGGGTGCAGCGGAGTCGATTCAGATCAGATGTTGTGGAGTAACAGGAACTGGCTTCTTTATTGGAACATAACCACAATTGAAAAGATGTCACCTCACATGGTAAGAAAAACAGACAGGAAAAAGAAACCAACAAGTACAGCACAATGTACAAGAAATACAACACATCATAGAAAATGCATAACATATCACTGAGCATTAGCGACATCTAGTGTCCTGTTTGTGAACTGCAGTCAATATGCTAAGCTGAAAGTTGTTGTATCTCCAACACCCCTTCTCAACAGCTAAGGCTCAGTCTGTTAAACCCATTTTCTTTGTAAGCCTTGAGTGTCTTTCAGCGGTCAGGGGCTTTGTATGGATATCTGCTGTCATATCCTTGGTTGGGCAATAAAGTAACTCAAGAAGACCTTACTCTTGAAGATCCCTAAGAAAGTGGAACTTCACATCAATGTGCTTGGTTCTTGAATTAACTCCTCCCATGTGCGCAAGTACAAGGCATACTTGATTGTCCTCAAAGATTTCTGTTGGTCCCAACTGTGTTTGACCCAAGTCTGTTAATAGTTTTCTCAGCCATATAAATTCTTGGCTTGCCAGCGCTGCAGCAACGTATTCTGCTTCAGTAGACCACAGTGTAACAGAGTTGCTTTTTACTAGTCCAACTGATGGCACCTCCTGACAGGAAAAATAAGTAGCCACTAGTGGATTTTCTGTTGCTGGTGTCTCCTGCCCAGTCAGCATCCACATATCCTGTTAAGGTGCTTTCATCACTTGCTGGTAACTTTAACTTGTAGTGCGAAGTCCCTTTTAAGATAGCGAATGATTTGCTTTAAAGCATTCCAGTCCTTTTGACTTGGCATCAAAACCTTTCTGCATAGGATTCCAACAGTTGCTGCAATGTCCGGCCTTGTAGCAGTGATAAGGTACAGCAATTTCCATATTGCTTTCCTGTATTGAGAATTAGCAGGTAATGGGTTATCTTAGCAATTCATCTCCTTTAGGTAGTTGGTTTCCATGGGAGACTTTACTGGTTTGGTTCCATTCCAAATGTTTCAATTATTTCTTGTATTTTGTTCAGAAGAAAGCTGCCATCTTTCTCTCTCTCAAACTGGATGCCGAGGTAATTCTTTATGTTGCCAAGGTCTTTGGTGTCAAAGTGCTGATTTAGTTTTTCCAGAATTTCTGCTTCATCCCTTTCTTGCTCAAAGCAAATCAGGATATCATCCACATAAATAAGCATATAGACCCATCTGTTTGCCAATTTCTTTGTGTATAAGCAGGGGTCTGCTTTACTCCTTAGAAAGTTTTGATGTTTAAGCACTTTGTTTATTTTTATATTACACGCTCTGGCTGCTTGCTTTAGACCTAAATACACCTACAAAGTTTGCACACTAGGTCTGGCTTTTGTTCATCTTTGAACCCTGGCGGCTGTTCCATGTAAATTTCTTCTGTTGACTCGCCATGTAGAAATGTGGTTTTCACATCAAAATGTTTCACTTGTATTTTCCTTGTGACGGCTATTGTCAGTAAAGTCCGTAATGTAGTGTGCTTGACTACTGATGCAAACATGTCATCATAGTCCTCTCCGTATTTTTTCGAGAATAGCCCTTGGCTACTAGCCTTGCTTTGTATCGTTCAATTGTGCCATCTGCATTGTATTTCACTTTAAAAGTCCATTTACAGCCTTGGCTTTCCTTCCAGGTGGTAGTTCTGTAAGTGTCCATGTTTTAGTGTCATGCATAGATTTTATCTCTTCCTTAGGAGAAGAGTGTAGCGGACACCTTGATGTTCGGGTTCGGACCCGAACCCGGACTTTGAAAAAAAAGTTTGGGTTCGGGACCAAACCCGAGCCAAACTTTGACCCGAACCCCTAAGGGAAAGGGCTGGAGGGCTGCAAATGGCAGCAAAATGTCGGGAAGAGCATGGCAAGTACTCTGGAAATAAATGTGGATAGGGAAATAACTTAAAATAACATAAAAAAAAATAAAAATAAAAAATAAAATCATTTTGACCTAGGAGGACGAGGTCCATACAGTTTTGTTCAAAATTATTCAACCCCCCAATGCTGTAAAGGGTTTTAGGGAATTTAGTGTACATTTGTAATTGTATGCAGAATGAAATCCTACAAGGACTTCTTAAAGAACCATATGCAACTAAAATGACATCAATTGGTTTTGTAATACAGTAGTAAATGTTTATTTTGTGAATTCTTCATTTACACAATTATTCAACCCCTTAAAGACTACCACTCTGAAGAACAGAGGTTCATTGAAGTGTTTTCAATCAGGTATTGAAAACAACTGTGGATGTCAGGGAGCAGCAATAAAGCCTAATAAGCACCAGGAAGACAAAAGAAGAGGTGATTACTCTTCACAGGAAGGGCAATGGCTATAAGAAGATTGCAACGATGTTAAACATACCAAGAGACACCATAGGAAGCATCATTTGCAAATTAAAGGCAAAGGGCACGGTTAAAACGCTACCCGGTCGTGGCAGAAAGAAGATGCTGACTTCGACTGCTGTGCGCTACCTGAAGCGTAGAGTGGAGAAAAGTCCCTGTGTGACTGCTGAGGAACTGAGAAAAGATTTGTCAGATGTGGGTACTGAAGTTTCTGCTCAGACAATACAGCGCACACTGTGTAATGAAGGCATCCATGCCAGAACTCCCAGGCGCACCCCCTTGCTGTCTCCAAAGAATAAGAGTCGACTGCAGTATACCAAAAGTCATGTGGACAAACCACACAAGTTTTGGGATTGTTTTCTGTGGACTGATGAAACAAAATTAGGGGCCAGATTCACATAGACATACGACGGTGTATCTCGAGATGCGCGGCGTAATTGTCATATCTATGCGCCGTACTCACAGAAGCAGATACGCCCGAAAATAGGCTTTATCCGTCCGACGTAACTGTCCTCCGCCGGCGGAATTTAGGCGCATATTTAGGCTGGGTGCATCTTTCGTTCCCATTGATTTCCTATTCAATTATGCAAATGAGGGAGATATGCCGATTCTCATGAGTACGTTTGGCTGGCGCAGGCTACGCGCTGTGCGCGTAAGCTGTACGCCCGGCCTAAAGTTACCTCTCATAAAAGCAGGGGTAACTTTGCACCAGACTTGCACAGGTCAGCTGGAGAGCAGCAACAGCAGCAGCGTGACAGACGACCTGAGCAACAACACTTGCAGGACAACACATCTGTGTGCCAACATGCCAGGGGCAGCCGTGGTCATAGCACTACTGCGTCTACGGGCACGTAGGAGGAGGAGGAGGGCACGGGAGAGGATATACCGAACGCACATGGACCTCTTTGCCATCAGGGATTCGGAGGTGTATCGCATGTTCAGATTTGACACTGATGCCATCCTGGAAATAGCCAGAACCCTGCAGGATGACCTCACCAGCAAGACACACCGCTCACATGCAGTGCAGCCACTGCTCAAGGTAATGGCAACACTGCATTTCTTGGCCAGTGGATCTTTTCAAAGAACAAGTGGAGCTGTGGCTGGTTTGTCACAAACCACCATGAGCAGATGTGTGCGCCAGGTTGTCCCCACAATCCTCAGACGCATGTCCCACCACATATTTAGACCCACCCAGGAGCATCAGCGGATGAAGGCAATGACAGATTTCTACAGAATTGCCAGATTCCTACGCACCATCGGGGCCATTGATTGCACACATGTGGCACTACAGCCACCCCCGTGAGACAGAGCACATATACCGCAATCGGAAGCACTGGCATTCAATCAATGTACAGGTGATAGCCGATGCCCAATGCCTCATATGGCACGTCCGTGCCAAACACCCAGGGTCCAGCCATGACAGCTTCATATACCGTCAATGCACCATCCCACCTGTCCTCAAGGGCTGATCAACAGACTCAAATCCCTCCAGGCCCTCCACTTGCTCCCTCTCCAAGCACCTGGCTATGACCTGCTCATCAGGTGTCAGTGTGATATTCAGGGCTGGTCCACCTTCGGTGCTCCTTCTGTGCCTCTTCATCTTGGCCACCTTCTCCTTCACGAGATGCCGCAGGTCGTTTATTTTCTTGGCGATCTTTTTAGGGGTCCGTTCCGCATGGCCAAGGGCACTGACCTGCGTTGCAATCTCTGCCAATATCTCATCCTTACAGACCTTGCTGGTCGTGCCACTCTCCGATCCGTGGAGGTACTTGTTGTACCTTGACATGGCATCAATTATTAGAGCATTCTCCTCTTTAGAAAAATGTTTAAGCCTCCTTTCCTTAGGCACTGCTTCAGACATTTTTAAGAAATAACAAGCCAAAAGTAGCCACACCAAACCAACCAAAGCTGCTGGTGTACTTTTGCGCTCGACGGGCGCATGTCTGGGCGTATTTATACCCTGGGACGTAAACGGTGGGCCGGCTTATCTCGGGGGATACAATAGGCGTAGTTGTGCGCATGCGCAGAGGGACGCGGGACATGCTATCACGTGACGGCGCATGCGCCGTTCGTTCTGCCCTTTATTTGCATGGGGTCACACTTCATTTGAATGGATGACGCCCACTTCCTTCCCACTTCAAATTACATCGGGTTACGCTGTCTAATTTAAGTTACGCTGGCTCAACGCAGTACGCATTTGCTTCCAGAATATGCTGCTTGCCTCTTGAAATTTCGTTGGCGTAGTGCATCTTCGATGAGCTACGCCGGCATAAAGATGCGACGAGGTACGTGAATCTAGCCCTAGAACTGTTTGGGCCCATGGATCAACGCTATGTTTGGAGGAGGAAGAACAAGGCCTATGATGAAAAGAACACCTTGCCTACTGTGAAGCATGGCGGGGGGTCAATCATGCTTTGGGGCTGTTTTGCTTCTGCAGGTACAGGGAAGCTTCAGCGTGTGCAAGGTACCATGAATTCTCTTCAGTACCAGGAGATATTGGATGACAATGTGATGCAGTCTGTCACAAACCTGAGGCTTGGGAGACGTTAGACCTTTCAACAGGACAATGATCCCAAGCATACCTCCAAGTCCACTAGAGCATGGTTGCAGATTAAAGGCTGGAACATTTTGGAGTGGCCATCGCAGTCACCAGACTTAAATCCGATTGAGAACCTCTGGTGGGACTTAAAGATAGCAGTTGCAGTGTGCAAGCCTAAGAATGTGACTGAAGGTGGAAGCGGCGGTGGAGGAGGAGGAGGTAGCCAACACAGCAGGTTTTGGTTTTTAATTGATTTATTTTTTAAATTAGGGTAAACCCTAAAAGAGTGAGAAAGATCTAGGATGGCTACCTCATCCCTTTAAACCTGAACACAGAGTAATTACACAGGTTCTGGGGCTAATTTAATGTCGATAAGGCACCAAGTGAGTTTAATTAGCAGCACCTTAATCAGCCAGATAACCTGTGTAATTAATATGTTTTTGCTTTTAAAGGGATGAGATGGCAACCCTAGAAAGATCAGAAAAAAACAATGGCTGGGTAAGGCCGGTCCGGTGTCTATTCTGCACAAGGTACGGACAAGTCCTTTGGGATCCATGCCTGGTTCATTTTAATGAACGTGAGCTTGTCCACATTGGCTCTGGACAGGCGGCTGCGCTTGTCTGTGAGAACGCCCCCTGCCGTGCTAAATACACGTTCAGACAATACACTGGCCGCAGGGCAGGCCAGCACCTCCAAGGCGTAAAGGGAAAGCTCAGGCCATGTGCCCAATTTGGAGACCCAGAAGTTTAAGGGGGCATAGCCATCATTCAGTACGTGTAGGCGTGTGCACACATACTGCTCCACCATGTTGCTGAAATGCTGCCTCCTGCTAAAACGTTCCATATCAGCTGGTGGTGCTGTTTGTTGTGGCGTGCTGACAAAGCTTTTCCACATTTCGGCCATGCTAACCCTGCCTTCTGAGGTGCTGGCAGCGCCCCTGCGTTGGCGACCTCTTCCTCCTCCTCTGCCTTTGCCTTCTGCTTCCACTGTGCCCCGCTGCCAGCAGTGCGTCTACCAGTGTGCGCTTGTACTCGCGCATCTTGCGTTCACGCTCCAGTGAGGGAATTAAGGACGGTACATTGTCCTTGTAACAGGGATCCATCAGCGTGGCCACCCAGTAATCAGCACCTGTTATAATGTGGGAAACACGCCGGTCGTTGCGGAGACACTGCAGCATGTAATTGCTCATGTGTGCCAGGCTGCCCAGAGGCAATGAAAAGCTATCCTCTGTGGGAGGTGTATCATCTGTGTCCTCTGTATCCCCCCAGCCACGCACCAGTAATGGCCAGGAGCTGGTCTGGATGCCATCCTGCTGTGAACATGGTTCCTCCTCCTCCTCCATGTCTTCCTCCTCCTCATTCTCCACCGTGTCATCCTCCAGAACTGTGCCCTTGCTGGACAGTTGTGTACCTGGCCTTTGTTGGTGCACGAACCCACCCTCGGAGCCACTTGTGAATGACTGCCCTGAAAGCCTTGGAAATGATCCCGATTCCTCCTCCTCCTCCTGTGCCACATCCTCTTCCATCATTGCCCGTAGCATTTTTTCAAGGAGGCATAGAACTGGGATAGTCACGCTGAGAGCGGCGTCATCGGCACTGGCCATGTTGGTGGAGTACTCAAAACAGCGCAACAAGGCACACAGGTCTCGCATGGAGGCCCAGTTATTGGTGGTGAAGTGGTTCTGTTCCGCAGAGCGACTCACGCGTGCGTGCTGCAGCTGAAACTCCACTATCGCCTGCTGCTGCTCGCACAGTCTGGCCAGCATGTGCAAGGTGGAGTTCCACCTTGTGGGCACATCACATATGAGGCGGTGAGTGGGAAGGCCAAAGTTTAGATGCAGTGCTGCCAAGCGAGCAGCAGCAGGGTGAGAACGCCGAAAGTGCGCACAGACGGAAAGCACTTTCTGCAGCAGCTGTGGCATATCGGAGTAAGTTTTCAAGAAACTCTGCACCACCAAATTCAGCACATGCGCCAGGCAAGGGATGTGCGTCAAACCGGCTAGGCCCAGAGCTGCTACGAGATTTTGCCCGTTATCGCACACCACCAGGCCCGGCTTGAGGCTCACTGACGCCAACCACTCATCGGTCTGTTGTTCCATGTCCCTCCACAACTCCTGCGCGGTGTGTGGTTTTTCCCCCAAACAGGAAAGTTTTTTAAAACTGCCTGCTGGCGTTTACCCATGGCTGTGCTGAAGTTTGTGGTGAATGTGTTACGCTGACTGGATGAGGAGGCGGTAGAGGATGAGGAAGCGGAGTAGGAGGAGTTAGGAACAGGAGGCAAACTGAAGCGCCCTGCAATCCTCGGTGGTGGAAGCACATGCGCCAAACTGCTATCCGCCTCAGGCCCAGCCGCCACTGCATCTACCCAGTGCGCTGTTAGGGAGATATAACGTCCCTTACCGTGCATACTGGTCCACGTATCCGTAGTTAGGTGGACCTTGGCACAGATGGCGTTGCGCAGTGCACACCTGATTTTGTCCCCCACTTGGTTGTGCAGGGAAGGGATGGCTCGCCTGGAAAAGTAGTGGCGGCTGGGCACGACGTACTGTGGGACAGCCAATGCCATCAGGCTTTTAAAACTCTGCTTCTCCACCAGACGGAGTGACAGCATTTCAAAGGCCACTCATTTTGAAATGCTGGCATTCAGGGCCAGGGATCGCGGGTGGGTAGGGGGGTACTTCCTCTTCCGCTCCAGTGTTTGGGAGATAGAGAGCTGAATGCTTCCATGGGACTAAGGATGAGCCGAACACCCCCCTGTTCGGTTCGCATCAGAACTTGCGAACACACCAAATGTTCGTGTGAACATTAGAACCCCGTTAAAGTCTATGGGACTCGAACATTTGAAATCTGAAGTGTTCATTTGTGCCGTAAAAAAAAAAAAATACGTAGGATTCCCCGCAAATATCCATACCAGGCCCTTCAGGTCTGGTGTGGATTTTAAGGGGAACTCCACCCCAAATTAAAAAAAAATGGTGTGGAGTCCCCCTAAAAATCCACACCAGACCCTTATCCGAGCACGTTAACCTGGCCGGCCGCAGAAAAGAGGGGGGGAAAGAGTGCGGCCCCCCCTCTCCTGAACCGCACCAGGCCACATGCCCTCAATATTGGGGAGGATGTCCCCATGTTGATGGGGACAAGGGCCTCATCCCCACAACCCTTACCCGGTGGTTGTGGGGGTCTGCGGGCGGGGGGCTTATCAGAATCTGAAAGACCCCTTTAACAAAGGGGACCCCCAAATCCTGCCCCCCCTATGTGAATTGGTAATGGGGTACACTGTACTTCTACCATTTCACGAAGGAAGTGTAAATAGTTAAAAAAAAACACACAGACACCGTAGAAAAAAATCCTTTATTAATAAAAAAAAAAAAATCCAGCGATGTGAATCCACTGTCTCCTATCCTGAAGGGCCTGGTATGGATATTTGCGGGGAACCCTACTGTACGTAATTTTATTTTTATTTTTTACGGCGGGGTTCCCCTTAATATCCATTCCAGATCTGACGGGCCTGGTAATTTAATTTGGGGGACCCCCACACATTTTTTTTTTCCTTTATGAATGAATCATCTCTGTAATTGAAAGAGCCGACAATTCATTAGAGCCGCAAAGCCGGTTTTAAATTAGAGATGTACAGAACTGTTCGCCGGCGAATAATTTGCGGCGATTTATGCGCGTTCGCGTTCGCCTATGCGCGCGAACATATGCGCTGTTCAATATGCCTCCTATTATTTATCATTGAGCAAACTTTGACCCTCTATCTCACAGTCAGCAGACACATTCCAGCCAATCAGCAGCAAACCCTCCCTCCCTGACCCTCCCACCTCTAGGGCAGCATCCATTTTAGATTAATTCCGAACCTGCATTCCTAGTGAGAGGAGGGACAGTGTTGCTGCTGCTGAATTGATAGGGAAAGAATAGCTAGAGTAGTGTTTTCAGTGTCCTGAACGACTCATCTGATCTCTGCTGTAAGGACAGCACCCCAAAAAGCCCTTTTTAGGGCTAGTAACCCCAAAAAGCCCTTTTTAGGGCTAGTAACTCCAAAAAGCCCTTTTTAGGGCTGGTATATCAGTCTGCTTTTTTTTCTCTGTAATCTAATTGCAGTTGCCTGCTAGGAAGGCAGCTTGTGTGTGTCAGGATCACAGCGTACACTGTGCCCAGTGCCATCCACCACTCATCTATCTTGGTGGCACAGTAGATAACATTTAAAAAAATATATATTACTGTAATATAATTGTAGTCAGTTGCCTGTCTGCCAGTGTGTGTCAGGGTACAGCGTACACTGTGCCCAGTGCCACCCACCACCCATCTATCTTGGTGGCACAGTCGATAACATTTAAAAAAAAAATTATTACTGCATTATAATTGTAGTCAATTGCCTGTCTGCCAGTGTGTGTCGGGGTACAGCGTACACTGTGCCCAGTGCCACCCACCACCCATCTATCTTGGTGGCACAGTCGATAACATTTAAAAAAAATATATATATTACTGCAATATAATTGTAGTCAGTTGCCTGTCTGCCAGTGTGTGTCAGGGTACAGCGTACACTTTGCCCAGTGCCAACCACCACCCATCTATCTTGGTGGCACATTCGATAACATTTAAAAAAATATATATATTACTGCAATATAATTGTAGTCAGTTGCCTGTCTGCCAGTGTGTGTCAGGGTACAGCGTACACTGTGCCCAGTGCCACCCACCACTCATCTGTCTTGGTGGCACAGTACATAACATTTAAAAACCCCCAAAAATGTACTGCAATAGAATAGTAGTCAGTTGCCAGCGTGTGTCAGGCTCATAGTGTAAACTGTGCCCACTTGCCCAGTGCCACCACTCATATATCTGGTGGCATAGTATATTAAATTTAAAAAGAAAAAACACAATTTTGACTGCAATAGAATAGCAGTTAATTGTCTGCAGGCGTGTGTCAGGCCTACAGCGTCTACTCTGCCAACTTCTGCCAGTGCACAGTGTCACTCATATCTGGTGTCACAGTAGCTTGCATGCATAGTACAACTTAACAAATAAGAAACAATGACTGGCAGAGGCAGGCCACCCCGCAGGGGCTGTCGTGGTCGTGGTGCTGTGATTCTCTTTGGCCCTAGAATAATGCCCAGAGGCCACGTACCCTGAACTCGAAAATTTCTGAGGACATAGTTGACTGGCTAACACAGGACACCCAATCTTCTACAGCTTCCGCTCGAAACCTTGACGCACCATCCTCCTCCAGCTCAGCTTCGGGTACCTCTCAAGTTACCACTCGCCCACATGCCGCCACCACCAACACTAGCATCGCAGCTGCTTCACTTGATCTGTCAGAGGAGTTATTTACACATGAGTTGGAAGAAATGAGTGATGCGCAACCATTATTGCCAGAGGTTGTAGATAAAAGGGATATGACTCAGTCAGGCAGCATTACACACATGGAGGTATGGTGTGACGATGATGTACCCGCTGCTGCTTCCTTTGCTGAGTTGTCAGATACAAGTGAAGCGGTTGATGATGACGATGTGTCCGGGGATGTCACGTGGGTGCCCGCTCGAAGAGAAGAAGAAGAGGGGGAAAGTTCAGATGGGGAGACAGAGAGGAGGAGGAGACAAGTTGGAAGCAGGGGGAGGTCGTCGCAAGGAGCTAGTGGCACAGTCAGACAGCATGTATCGGCACCCGGGGTCAGCCAGACAGCACGCCAATCAACGCATGCTGTTGCCACCACCAGAATGCCGGAATTGCAAAGCTCAGCAGTGTGGCATTTTTTTTGTGTGTCTGCCTCTGATAACAGTGATGCCATTTGCAACCTGTGCCAAAAGAAACTGAGTCGTGGGAAATCCAACACCCACCTAGGTACAGCTGCTTTGCGAAGGCACATGATTGCACATCACAAACGCCAATGGGATCAACACATGATGAAGAGTACAAGCAGCACACAAGCTCAAAGCCACCATCCTCCTCCTGGTGCAGCATCTTCAGTCATGTCAACCACTGCTGTCCTCCTTGCCCCCTCTCAACCATCCGCCACTGCGTCTCTCACCTTGAGCAGTTACTGCTCATCTGCCCACAGTCAGGTGTCTGTCAAGGACATGTTTGAGCGTAAGAAGCCAATGACACAGAGTCACCCCCTTGCCCGGCGTCTGACAGCTGGCTTGTCAGAACTCTTAGCACGCCAGCTTTTACCATACAAGCTGGTGGAGTCTGAGGCCTTCATGTAATGCGTGGCTCTGCAGAGGAGTTGGTAACACCGCCACGACTTGCAGGCAGGTCTGCTGCCACCTCCTCTACTCCTCCTACTCCATCCTCTTTGATAACCTCCTCGGCTGAGTCCTCTTCTGCTGCTGCGTCTTGCTCCACATCAACTGCACCCCCCCAGCTCCCCAGGGGCTATTCCACATCACGGATACGACAGTGTCACGCCGTCTTGGGGTTGACTTGCCTGAAAGCAAAGAGTCACACCGGACCAGCACTCCTGTCCGCCCTGGTGGATCAGTGGCTGACTCCGCACCAACTGGAGATCGGCAAAGTGGTGTGTGACAACGGAAGCAATTTGTTGGCAGCATTGAATTTGGGCAAGTTGACACATGTCCCGTGCATGGCACATGTGATGAATCTGATTGTACAACGCTTTTTGCATAAGTACCCAGACTTACAGGATGTGCTCAAGCAGGCCAGGAAGGTGTGTGGCCATTTCAGGCGTTCCTACACGGCCATGGCGCACTTTTCAGATATCCAGCGGCGAAACAACATGCCAGTGAGGTGACTGATTTGTGACAGCCCGACACGTTGGAATTCAACACTCCTAATGTTCGACCGCCTGCTCCAACAAGAAAAAGACGTCAACGAGTATTTGTATGACCGGTGTGCTAGGACAGCCTCTGCGCAGCTGGGAATTTTTTTGCCACGTTACTGGACGCTCATGCGCAATGCCTGTAGGCTCATGCGTCCTTTTGAGGAGGTGACAAACCTAGTCAGTCGCACTGAAGGCAGCATCAGCGACATCTTCCCATTTGTTTTCTTCCTGGAACGTGCGCTGCGAAGAGTGCTGGATCAGGCCGTAGATGAGCGAGAGGAAGAGGAAGAGTTGTGGTCACTATCACCACCACCAGAAACAGCCTTATCAGCATAACTTGCTGGACCTGCAGAAACGCTGGAAGAGGAGTGTGAGGAAGAGGAGTCAGAGGAGGAATGTGGCTTTGAGGAGGAGGAAGACCAACCACAGCAGGCATCCCAGGGTGCTCGTTGTCACCTATCTGGTACCCGTGGTGTTGTACGTGGCTGGGAGGAAGAACAGACCTTCAGTGAGATCAGTGAGGACGAGGAACGGTATAAGCAGAAAGTGCCTGAAATGTTACCAAATTACCGGAAGTCGGAAAGGATACAGCAGTTCCAAAATAAATAAAAAAGTATGCTTTACACAGCATACAAGGGTGATGTCACAGCACAATGGGAATCTAACAGTGGAAGAGGTGAAAGTAATCCTCCTCCTACCATGACCACGCCGGCAAGGACAGGACGCTTTACAGACGTGTTGTTGATGGAGGACATGCAGAGCTTTTTCAGCCCTAAGCGTCGCCACAGCCCTTCGGGGTCAACCGTCAGAGAACGACTAGACTGACAGGTAGCAGACTACCTTGCCTTAACTGCAGATATCGACACTCTGAGGAGCGATGAACCCCTTGACTACTGGGTGTGCAGGCTTGACCTGTGGCCTGAGCTATCCCAATTTGCCATAGAACTTCTGTCCTGCCCCGCTTCAAGTGTCCTTTCAGAAAGGACCTTCAGTGCAGCAGGAGGTATTGTCACTAAGAAGAGAAGTCGCCTAGGTCAAAAAAGTCTAGATTACCTCACCTTTATTAAGATGAATGAGGCATGGATCCCGAAGGGACTGACAGTGGGCGATACATTTGACTAAAGGCCTGATGAGATGAGCTTCCTTGGGCTACAAATGTTCCACACGCTGCTGTATTTTATCTCTGCATGCCGGATGACTTAAATGACTTATCCGCCACCAAATAGGGTTCAAGCCTCAATGTTTTAGTGCACTTTCTGCCTGGAAAACATCTATTTTTTCTGGCCGCTGCTACAGCAGCAGCTGCAACAATACCTAATTTTTCAGGCATGTTTACATGCCTAATTTTTCTGACCTCTGGTGCTGCACTGTGGCTGCAAAAAGTATGTTGGCAATGGCAATGTTGGCACACCCCAGATGATAAGGTCGTTGCTTCATTGTGATCAGACCAAAAGCGATCGGCTGGA
This sequence comes from Rana temporaria, assembly GCF_905171775.1. NCBI lineage: Eukaryota > Metazoa > Chordata > Amphibia > Anura > Ranidae > Rana > Rana temporaria. The sequence continues at coordinate 69,885,724 of NC_053494.1, forward strand.
TAATTTTGCATAGAAAAAACATTAATTTTCTTTGTGATCATCGAAGGTGATCATTAAAGCCTACTAGGCCAACAATGGGCCCACACTGCAGAATCATTGTTTTATGTGTCACTTAACTGTCACTGAACTATCTCAGCACAACTATAGGCTTTGAAAAACCCCCATCGCCTGCAATCTCCAAAACGTTCATTGACGTCAGTGAGGACAAGGAACGGGACATGGCTAGCTTGGTATCCAACCTTGTGTAAATGGGGAGTTTGCGGTTGTGCAAATGGACTGTTTTCAGGTGTTTGCCGTGCGTTAAACGGGGAGTTTGATCTGTCAGAGTTTGGTCTGTCACTGTGAACCCTAACCCTATTACAGACAGGGTTAGGGTTAGAGATAGGGTTAGGGTTAGGGTTAGAGATAGGGTTAGGGTTAGAGATAGGGTTAGGGTTAGAGATAGGGTTAGGTTTACAGTTAGGGTTAGGGTTACAGATAGGGTTAGGGTTACAGATAGGGTTAGGGTTACAGACTGTAACCCTAACCCTACCTGTAACACTAACCCTGTCTGTAACCCTAACCCTACCCTAATCCTAACCCTACCCTAACCCTAACCCTATCTGTTACCCTAACCCTATCTGTTACCCTAACCCTAACCCTATCTGTAACCCTAACGCTATCTGTTATCCTAACCCTAACCCTATCTGTAACCCTAACCCTATCTGTAACCCTAACCCTTAGCCTTACACTACCTGATCGATATAACATCATACCTGATGTTTTAGAGCACGTTATTCCAAACAATTTATGAATGTTAGGTGATTTATGCCCTTTATGGATTAAAAACGGACTCTGCGACAACTACGTAATTTTCCATGGGAGTTTTGCCATGGATCCCCCTCCGGCATGCCACAGTCCAGGTGTCAGTCCCCTTGAAACAACTTTTCCATCATTATTGTGGCCGGAAAGAGTCCCTGTGCGTTTTAAAATTCGCCTGCCCATTGAAGTCTATGGCGGTTCGCCCGGTTCGCGCATTCGCGAATATATGTGCAAGTTTGCAATCGCCGTTCGTGAACGCAAAATGTTAGGTTCGCGACATCACTATTTTAAATGGCTTTTTTTCTTTCAGAAATGACACTTTGTGCAGGGACAGTTCTATGTACGGAAAACATGCGCTTTTTCACATGCTGACTTTACACCCCCCTAGGTACGAAATTTAAAGTAATATTACACTTTTATTGTTTCACTTTTAGCATTATTAAATTCACTGCTGCTGAAAAAACGGCCATTTTTAAAACTTTTTTTTGCATTGATACATGTTTCCTGGGACAGGACCCAGGTCCCCAAACACTTTTTAGGACAATAAATTGCATATTAGCCTTTAAAATTAACACTTTATATTTCTCCCATAGACTTTAACAGGGTGTTCCGCGGCTTTTCGAATTTGCCGCAAACACCCCTAATTGTTCGTTGTTCGACTCGAACTCGAAGCTCATCCCTACATGGGACATTGTGGAGATGTTTGGGGACCCAGGTGGTAGTGTTGCTTGCCGGTCCTCTAATTGAGGGGTGGCAGGTGGCACTGTCACTACAGAGGTGGATGAAGAGGCCGAGAGGCCCGAGACTGATGCAGAAGAGGAAGCAGGAGGAGCCAGAGACCTTTCTTGGTTTTTGAGGTGTCTACTCCACTGCAGCTCGTGCTTTGCACTTAGATGCCTGGTCATGCAGGTTGTGCTCAGGTTGAGAACATTTATGCCTCGCTTCAGGCTCTGATTGCACAACGTGCAAACCACGCATGTCTTGTCATCAGCACATTGTGTGAAGAACTGCCATGCTAGGGAACTCCTTGGACCTGGCTTTGGTGTGCTCGGTCCCTTGCTGCGTTGGGCAGTAGCAGGCGTACTGTCTAGGGGACGGACTCTCTGCTTTGGCACCCTGCTCCCTCTTCTGCTGTGCTGGTGGCTCTGTGCGACCACCGCCTCTTCCTCCGAACTACATGGGTCACCTGCATGAGGTTGATTCCATGTCGGGTCGAGGACCTCATCGTCCTCCACATCATCTTCCACCCAGTCTTCACCACTGCCCTCCTTGTCGGTCTGCACAATTGCAAAAGCACCAGCAGTTGGCAACTGTGTTTCATCATCATCCAAGACGTGCTGTGATGGTCCCCCATGTACTCATCTTGAAATATAAGTGGTTGGGCATCGGTGCACTCAATCTCTTCCACTTCTGGGGCTGGGCTAGGTGTATGGCCCTGGGAACACATGCTAACAGACTCATCAAAAAGAAGAAGAGACTGCTGCATGATTTGGGGCTCAGACTGCTTGGCTGATTTGCAAGGGGGTGAGGTGAAAGACTGATGGTGGACATCGGCTGCAGGCGCCAACTCTGAACTTTCAGCACAAGACTGGTTGGAAAACAATGTGAAGGAACTGGAGGCACTGTCAGCAACCCAATCTACTACCGCCTGTTCTGCTCCTGGCCTCAACATTCGTAGAGCTGGATTAGGCCTGACCAAATACCGCCGCAGGCTCTGTCGGTTACTCACATCTGAGAAAGGTGTTTCACTTGTGCGTGTAGCTGGCAAAGATCGACCACGTCCTCTCCCTGTAACAGGAGCTCCACCAGCAGCACCACGACTGTGGCCACGTCCCTTATTTGACGTTTTCCTCATATTTCTCAAAATATGGATCTTGCCCTAAATGAGTGTTTTTTAAATACAACAATAGTGTAATATGGTGAAATAAGCAGAGATGCACCTATATATTTCTCTACCTATAGCAAGAAGCAGGAACCTAGCCCTAAACAATGTACTGCACAGACAGTATATCACAGGGGACAGGTAGAGTGCTGGTGAAATAAGCAGAGATTCACCTATATATGTATCTACCTATAGCAAGAAGCAGGAACCTAGCCCTAAACAATGTACTGCACAGACAGTATATCACAGGGGACAGGTAGAGTGCTGGTGAAATAGGCAGAGATTCACCTATATATTTCTCTACCTATAGCAAGAAGCAGTAACCTAGCCCTAAACAATGTACTGCACAGACAGTATATCACAGGGGACAGGTGGAGTGCTGGTGAAATAGGCAGAGATTCACCTATATATTTCTCTACCTATAGCAAGAAGCAGGAACCTAGCCCTAAACAATGTATTGCACATACAGTATATCACAGGGGACAGGTGGAGTGCTAGTGAAATATGCAGCAAGTCACCTATAGATTGCTGTGCCTATAGCAAATAGCTGGAACCTCTCCCTCAACTATGTACTGGACACACACAGTATATCACAGGTGGTGGCAGGTGCAGTGCTGGTGAAATATACAGAGAGTCACCTATAGATTGCTGTCCCTATAGGAAACAGCTGGAACCTCTCCCTCAACTATGTACTAGACACACACAGTATATCACAGGTGCACAGGTGGTGGCAGGTGCAGTGCTGTTGAAATATACAGAGAGTCGCCTATAGATTGCTGTCCCTATAGGAAATAGCTGGAACCTCTCCCTCAACTATGTACTGGACACACACAGTATATCACAGGTGGTGACAGGTGCAGTGCTGTTGAAATATACAGAGAGTCACCTATAGATTGCTGTCCCTATAGGAAATAGCTGGAACCTCTCCCTCAACTATGTACTGGACACACACAGTATATCACAGGTGGTGACAGGTGCAGTGCTGTTGAAATATACAGAGAGTCATCTATAGATTGCTGTCCCTATAGGAAATAGCTGGAACCTCTACCTCAACTATGTACTGGACACACACAGTATATCACAGGTGGTGACAGGTGCAGTGCTGTTGAAATATAGAGTCACCTATAGATTGATGTCCCTATAGGAAATAGCTGGAACCTCTCCCTCAACTATGTACTGGACACACACAGTATATCACAGGTGGTGACTGGTGCAGTGCTATTGAAATATACAGAGAGTCACCTATAGATTGATGTCCCTATAGGAAATAGCTGGAACCTCTCCCTCAACTATGTACTGGACACACAGGGCCAGATTCACAGCAGAGATACGACGGAGTATCTCAGATACTCCGTCGTATCTCTCAGAGTATCTATGTGACTGATTTATAGAATCAGTTACGCATAGATAGCCCTTAGATCCGACAGGTGTAATTGTTTTACACTGTCGGATCTTAGGATGCAATACCGCGGCCGCCGCTGGGTGGAGTTGGCGTTGTATTCCAGCGTTGGGTATGCAAATAAGGTTTTACGGCGATCCACGACGGTTTTTCGTGTTCGGTACGTCATCGCTAGTCTAGTTTCCCGTCGCAATTTTAGTCATCGTTTTACCTGCCCTAACTTTACACAGTCCATGTATGTGCTGTGTAAAGTATGGCTGTCGTTCCCGCGTCAAAATGTAAAAAAAAATGTTTTGCGTAAGACGTCCCGGAATACGAAAGTACGCTACGCACGTCGCCGTTCGAAAAAATGACGTCACTTCGCGCAAAGCACGGCGGGAATTTCAAAACGGAGCATGCGCAGTAGGTCCGGCGCGGGAGCGTGCCTAATTTAAATGGCACACGCCCCTTTAAATTACGCGGGCTTACGCCGGAGGCCGCTGGCGTAAGTTTTCATGCAAGTGCTTGGTGAATCAGGCACTTGCGATGAAAACTTGCGGCGGTGTAACGTATCTACGATACGTTACGCCGCCGCAGTTCTATGTGAATCTGGCCCACACAGTATATCACAGGTGGTGACAGGTGCAGTGCTGTTGAAATATACAGAGAGTCACCTATAGATTGATGTCCCTATAGGAAATAGCTGGAACCTCTCCCTCAACTATAATGCCCCGTACACACCATCACTTTATGTGATGAAAAAAAACGACATTTTCTGTGAAGTAAAAAATGACGTTTTTGAAACTTCAATTTTCAAAGACGAAGTTGCCTACACACCATCGTTTTTCTCACAATGTTCTAGCAAAGCGAGGTTACGTTCACCACGTTTTTCCATTGAAGCTTGCTTCATAAGTAGCTTCTGGGCATGAGCGGGTGAAAAAACTTAGTTTTAAACGACGTTTTTTGCTACACACGGTCAATTTCTGTGAAGTAAAAAATGACGTTTTGAAAAACGACACATAAAATTGAAGCATGTTTTCCCCCACACACGGTCATTTAAAGTGACGTTTTTAAAAACGTAATTTTTTTTTCATCACTTAAAATGACGGTGTGTACAGTGCATTAGATGCAGATGTCACAGAAATAAAGAGTGCTTGTGTAGATTTCTGAAGCAGGATACACCTCTCTGACACTGTCCCTCAACCAGCAGCAGCCTCTCCCTACACTAGCTAATGCAGAGTGACGACCTGTGCTGTGTGCCTCTATCTAATATAGAGGCTGGTCACATGCTGCACTGGCCAATCACAGCCATGCCATTAGTAGGCATGGCTGTGATGGCTTCCTAGTAACTCTAGTATAACAAATGGCGATTGGCTGCCGTGCAATGCGCCATAAAATAGCCGAACTCTGAACCCGAACCCAAACTTTTTCCAATTATTCGGGTTCGGGAGCAAAAAAAAAACAAAGTCCGTACCGAACCCGAACTTTACAGTTCGGGTTCGCTCAACCCTACTTAGCAGCCTTTATCCATTTACTCGCTTCTTGTTCTGAAAGCTGAGGTATGTCTTCCCAGGTTGCAGGTTCGTTGATACTGGCAGTACTTGCTTTGTATGAGAGACGTACAGGTGGTTTACCTTTGTTTTCTCTAGTTGAACGTCTCGGTTTTGTGTCTGAGCCTTCTTGTGTCTGCTCTTTAGTACTGGTAGAGTCTGCACTCACTTCAACTGTTTGTTTTCTCTTCTATTCTTGCTTCTACTGTTGTCATTACATTGTCTCTTAAATCTTCAACAAAAGTTATGCTGTTGCTAATGGTAACCTTGTTTATTTTGGGATTTAGGATTCTGTAACCCTTGACATCATCACTGTATCCAAGGAAGATACCTTCAAATGCTCTGTTTTGGAGTTTGGTGCGTTTTTCTTCAGGTATGTAGATGAATGCTTTGCATCCTAAAACTCTTAGGTGTTTTACACTTGGCTTCTCATTGTGCCATAGTTCATATGGAGTTTACTCCGCTGTTCTGGAAAGAAGTCTGTTCTGCAAATATGTAGCTGTCATAGCTGCCTCACCCCAGTATTTTTGTGGTAGTCCAGAGTCTGTCAGCATACATCTGATCATTTCAGTCAGAGTTCTGTTCTTTCTTTCAGCTACTCCATTTTGTTCTCGTGTATATGGGAATGTTTTTTTTATGTTCTATTCCATTCTGTTTTAAGTACTCTTGTATCTTACATCCTGTGAATTCACCTCCATTATCACTCCAAAGTATGAGAGCCTTCATCTGAAACTTGTTACTGGTCTTTATTATATTATCTTGTAATTTGTCAAAAACGTCTCTCTTGTATTGCATTAGGTAGGTGACTGTGTATCTTGAATAGTCGTCTATGAAATTTACTATGTACCTGTTACCTCCAGGTGTGGGTGGGTTTAGGGGACCACACATGTCACTGTGAACTGGTCTTGAAGGTCTCTTCTGACTGACTTTGGGAAGTGTTGCTCTTGTAGCTTTGGATTTAATGCAATATTTACACTTAACAGTAACTGGACAAGGGGATATTGTTAGATCCCTTGTCAGATTCCTCCTCTGTAGTTCCTGTATGCATTCTGGGTGTCTGTGACCTAGACCTCTGTGCCATATATGTAGACAGTCATTGTACTTGTGTGCACATAGTCTCACCTTTTCCTTCACTGTGTCGAGGTTATATAGATGATCATCCAGCTTGGCACATGCTATTGTCTGTTTGCCGTTTAGACTAGAACACTTGTCAACTTGGAATTTTACAGTGAGTCTTCTGGCTGTTAGACGCTTCACAGTTAAGAGTCCTTAGGAACATAAAGCACATCTTTCACTGGTATGGCTAAATTGTGTCCTGCATCATCAGGGCACACAGGGGTTCCATGCCCATATCCTTCTGCATGTATTTTGCTTCCATCTGCAAGATAAATAGTTTCTTTGTTGTTCAGATCAAGTTCTGTGAAAAAAACTTCTATCACTCATCAAGTGACTGGTTGTCCCCAAATCGATGCACCAGCCTTGACATTTATGGTTGCCTGTCTCTTTAATTGTGGCATTCCAGTTATCTTCCAATAAATCATTGATTGTAGCTTTGACCTTGTGTTTAGCATATGAATGAATGAAAAACTTGTATAGCGCTACACATGCAAACTGAATCGCCTCAAGGCACTTGGTATTCATTTCCTTCTAATTTGGCCTTCAGAATAGGTGGGTCTTGAGTTTTTTCCTGAAGGCCTGGTGATTCATTTCCGTTCGGATATTGGTTCGTAATGCGTTCCACAGTCGGGGTCCTTGGACTGCAAATCTTCGTTCTCTTTTTGTCTTGTAACGGGCCTTGGGGATTTGAAGTAGATTTTGGTTAGTTGACCTGAGAACGCAATTGGTGTTGTGGTATTTTATTTTCTCACATAAATATTGAGGGGTGATTCCGTGTACACATTTGTGCATCAGGCAGAGGGCCTTAAATGTGATCCGGTCCTTCACGGGCAGCCAGTAAAGGGACTTGAGGGAGTGATTGATTCCCAGTTTGTTTTCCTGTTACAAGTCGTGCCGTCGTATTCTGGACAACTTGTAGACGAGCAACCTGGTATTTTGGAAGACCAAGGTAAAGGGCATTTGCATAGTCGAGCCTGGAGTTGATCATTGTTCCCACTGCTGTGGTTTTGTTTGGGATGAAGGGAACAAATCTATGTAGCAGGCAAAAATCAAAGGAAGAAATATATGGACAGCCGCACACCAAAATCAACCTTGGAAGGTAACCTTTATTGGTGCAAAAGGATAAAAGCACTACAAGACACAGAACAGCAAGCAGTGGGATAAAAAGCTGACACGTTTTACACAGAGGTTTAGTGCTTAGTCATAGCTAAAACATAATAAAATATACTCCAAATATATACTGATCCAAGGGTAATCACATGACCCACTGCCACCAATGATGGACCTTCACTACCTGTGTTTAATCAAACAGCAGCTGTGGCCATCACAGGCAGGAGTGGACTGGATAAAGTAAAAACACACACACACAAACTAAAAGACAAATAAAAAAGATTATTATTATTATAAAATTGGATCTGAATCTGATTGAATTGATTAAGGTAAAACTGATGCACATATATACAAGATTGGTGTACACATAAGCAAAAGAAGACATGAAATTGTGAAGACAATAATCCTTTGTAATAAGTCAAACATTGGTATATGTATATATTCTAACCCACATGATCTCATTGTAAAATCAATACATATTGGGGCAGATCCACGTACAGCGGCACATATTTGCGCCGGGCGTAGCGTATCTAAGATACACTACGTCGCCGTAACTTACTTTTTTTTCCGAATCCTCAAAGAATCTGCGCCGTAAGTTACGGCGGCGTAGTGTATCTTTGGCGGCGTAAGGGCGCGGAATTCAAATGGCTGTGATGGGGGCGTGTTTTACCAGCAGCAGACCAAGCCCCGGAATGTTAAAAACCACCCAGCTGAATCGCTGGCAGCTACTGGTGACATCTACTCCTTGCAGTAAAGATTGTAGGTCATGCGGACAGACTATTTGAGTTCACTTTGTCCGACTAACGCGTGTCCAGACCAGGTGTAGGTCTGGGACATTGTTAGTCGACTTTTGATGGGGGAGAAATGTGACAGACTCACCCGGGACATCCCCAAACCATTTTATGTCTAAAATCATCCTTTGTCCACTAGGGGCATAGGATGACTGAGAAATAATATCTTGGACTACCTGAGATGGGATTATTATGTAATTATTATTCACAATATATTCCAGGATATCTGTAAAGAACTATTTACTGTTTGTTGATTCTGAACTCAACGGGTTAATTGTAAGAATAGCTCATTCATCATGTTGGGACACATACTGTTAGATGCTAATTGACCCTGCTATTGTGTGAAGATGTCCCATGTTTACACTTATTATAATGTGTATTGTATAGCAGGTGAGCGGAGATGGGACTTCTACTCTGAAATGTCATATCTGAGCCACCTAGTCTGGGAAAATGGTTAGTTAAATAGCTCATGTTAATTTATGTTCTGGTTACCTCCTTTTCTGTAAATAAGGTTGAATTCTTGGTTCTATTAAACACTCCGGGCCAGATCCACAAAGCACTTGCGCCGGCATATCTCGAGATGCGCGGCGTAAGTGTAAATATACGCTGGCCTATCTATGCGCCGTATCCCCAAACGAGATACGCCTGAAAACCAGATTTTTCAGACCGACGTAATTTTTCTACACCGGCGCATCATGGGCGCAAAAATACGCTAGACGCACCATTGTTTTTCTATGCAAATATGCAAATGAGGGAGATACGGCGATCCACAAAAGTACGTTTGTCCGGCGCAGGCTACGCGCTGTGCGCATCAGCTGTACATCTGGTATAAAGTTACCCCTCATAAAAGCAGCTTTAACTTTGCACCAGACGTGTGCATGTCAGCTAAAGCAACACCGTTAGGGACGAGCTGAGCAGCCACACTTGCAGGACAACAATCTGTATGCCAACATGCCAGGGGCATCCATGGTCATAGCTATACTACTGGCTTTAGATGCGCACAGAAGAAGGAGGGAACGGAGGAGGAGGAGGGCACGGGAGAGGATATACCGACCGCGCATAAACGTCTTTGGCATGTGTGATTCTGGCATCTTCAGATTCACCCCTACTGCCATCATGGAATTAACCACAACCCTAAAGATGACATCACCAGCCAGACACACCGCTCACATGCAGTGGAGCCACTGGTCAAGGTACTGGCAACACTCCATTTCCTTGCCAGTGGCTCTTTTCAGCGTACAAGTGGAGTGGTGGCTGGGATGGCACAATCCTCCATTAGCAGATGTGTGCACCAGGTTATCCCCGCAATCCTCAGATGCATGGCCAACCAAATCATCAGACCCACCCAGGAGGACCTGCGAGTGAAGGCAATGCGTGATTTCTACAGATTTGCCAGATTCTCACGCACTGTGGGGGGCCATTGATTTCACACATGTGGCAATGCCTCATATGGCACGTCCGTGCCAAACACCCAGGGTCCAGCCATGACAGCTACATATACTTTCAGAGCCCCATCCCAATGGAATTCGAACAGAACATGTATGGGGACAGCTGGCTGGTTGGTGAGTGACATGGGAGTCAGGCATGTCTGTCCCCCCCCATGATGCAGACATCACGAGGGGCACATGCACGACTAACATCCTCCTGTCTTTTCCCTTCCAGGTGACTCTGCATATGCACTAGGACCCCATCTCATGACTCCATTCCGGAATCCCCAAACCCCAGGAGAGCAAAGATACAATGAAGCACATGCACGTACTCGTGGAGTGGTGGAACGCACCTTTGGCCTCCCGAAGTCCCGTTTCCGATGCCTGGATAAGTCTGGGGGTACCCTGTTGTATTCCCCAAACTTTGTGTGCCAGATCATCGGTGCATGTTGCATGCTACACAACTTCGCCGTGAGAAGGGGCCTGGAGATTAACCTACGTGATGACCTGACCCCCGAACCAGACAATCCCCCCCTGACCAAGGCTACCCCATATTCTGAGGGAAGAGCAGCCAGGAGATGCCTCGCAATAGGCATCTTTGCACGTTAAACCCACACATTAATCATGGCACAATGAGAATGCACGCATGCACACCACTGTGGTCCCTAGCACAGACACATCACATCCTCATCAAATTGGATTAGCACAAGCCCACCATGCAGGACTTGGGAGCAGCAATGCCACGCCAAGGCTCCAATTATGTCACTGTACATTCATACACCATTCACACGGACCTGGGGATCACTTCTCCCTGGTCCTGGAGATCCCTCCCATATGGAAGAAAAATATATTTCCAATATATTTATTAAAAAAAATTATATATTTTAAATATATTTACAATATATTGGCCTACGCAAATATATTTTTACATCTATTCCAAAAATGTAAATTAAAATATATTTTCCAAAGGCATATATTTGAAAATATATTTTTTTTAATATATTTGCCAGATATTTTTGAGCATCTAAAAAAATGCATTTAAACATATATTTTTAAATATACTTGTAAAGGCATTCCAAAATATAATTTAAATGCATTTTCCAAAGACATATATTGGAAAATATATTTTTAAAATATATTCTTCAGATTTTTTTAAACACATAAAAAAAGTAATGTCAACATATATTTTTACATATATTTGTAAATGTATTCCAAAAATATAATTTTAATATATTTTCCAAAGGCATATATGTAAAAATATATGTTTGTAAATATATGTTTCAGATATTTTTGAACATATAAAAAAAATGCATTTGAACATATATCTTTAAATATACTTGTAAATGCATTCCAAAAATATAATTTAAATGTATTTTCCAAAGATATATATTAGAAAATATATTTTTAAAATATGTTTTTCTGAAAATATTTAGGGGCAGATTCACAAAGCGAGTACGCCGGCGTATCTACTGATACGCCGGCGTACTTTCAAATTTCCCGCGTCGTATCCTCAAAACAAGATACGACGGCATCTGGGTTAGATCCGACAGGAGTACGTCTTCGTACGCCTTCGGATCTAAGATGCAATTCTTCGGCGTCCGCTGGGTGGCGTTCACGTCGTTTTCTGCGGCGAGTATGAAAATTAGCTATTTCCGACAATCCACAAACGTACGAGCGGCCGTCGCATTCTTTTACGTCGTCTCTAGTCGGCTTTTTTCAGCGTATAGTTAAAGCTGCTATTTGGTGGCGTATAGTTAAACCTGCTATGTTAAGTATGGCCGTCGTTCCCGCGTTTGATTTGAATTTTTTTTTTACGTTTGCGCAAGTCGTCCGTGAATCGGGATGGACGTAATTTACGTCCACGTCAAAACAATGACATCCTTGCGACATCATTTAGCGCAATGCACGGCGGGAAATTTAGGAACGGAGCATGCACAGTTCGTTTAGCACGGGGACGCGCTTCATTTAAATGAAACACGCCCCCTACTCGCCGCATTTGAATTCAGCGCCGTTACGCCGCTTGAGATACACTACGCCGCCGTAACTTACGGCGCGAAATCTTTAAGGATTCGAACCAAAGCCAGGTAAGGTACGGCGGCGTAGCGTATCTCAGATACGATGCACCGGGGCAGATCCTTGTGGATCTGCCCCTTAATGTCTAATAAAGACATTTCAACATATATTTTTTCTGACATTTTTGTAACTATGACATAGATAACATTCTGAATACATTTATAAGAGAGCCACTCCCATTTTAAAATGGTTTGTTTTACTCCTTTTAAAATAAAAAAATAAAATAAAAACCAAAAGATTCAAATAAAATATTATTTTTTTTTTATAAGATTTTAAGCACATAATCCATTTAATACAAAGCAGATAAACCTCTCGCATCCACTTTCCATTCCCAAAGAATGTCATTCTGAATTGAGAACGCTTGTCGGCGGACCAGCAAAACGTCTTAAAATACAGCAAGTCCAGTTAGTTGGATTTATTGATTGACCTGAATGAATGAGAACCTTCACAGACATCCACCTCCACAGTACAAGGATCTTGTCTGCTTACAGGGTACCGAGATAATCTCCGGATATAAATCATCAATGTTCTGTTTAATCCATGAATCAGTAGTTGCACTATTATTACCAAACTCCCTCATCAGTGTCTTTATGGACCTTGCTTTGTGCACTGGTGTGCAGTCATGTTGGAACAGGAAGGGGCCGTCCCCAAACTGTTCGCACAAAGTTGGGGGCATGAAATTATCCAAAATGTCTTGGTATGCTGACGCTTTAAGAGTTCCCTTCACTGGAACTAAGGAGCCAAGCCCAACCCCTGAAAAACATCCCCCACACCATAATCCCCCATCCTCCAAATGATTTGGACCAGTGCACAAAGCAAGGTCCATAAAGACATAGATGAGCGAGTTTGGGGTGGAGGAACTTGACTGGCCTGCACAGAGTCCTGACCTCAACCTGATAGAACACCTTTGGGATGAATGTGCTTCTGGAAGAATGGTCAAACATTCCCATAGGACAGCCTTCCCAGAGGAATTGAATCTGTTATAGACTGGGATGCCATTAAAGTTCATGTGCGTGTAAAGGCAGGTGTCCTAATACTTTTGGTAATATAGTATATATACTGTATATTATTTTTATACTAAGTCCAGTCCATTGTTTGGACTTAGTACCTGCCGAAGGGTAATTCCAGCAGCCAAATAAAAGGAATTGGGGTATTAAAGTTCTCCCCAGCACAAAATTAAAACTCAGCAGCTACACAATGGGGGTTATTTACTAAAGGCAAATCCACGTTGCACTACAAGTGCAAACTACAAATGCAAAGTGCACTTAAAATTGCAAGGAAAGTGCACTTGGAAGTGCAGTCGCTGTAGATCCGAGGGGAGAAAGGAAAATAAAAAAACAGCATTTTAGCTTGCACATGATTGGATGATAAAATCAGCAGAGCTTCCCCTCATTTCAGATCTACCCCTCATTTCAGATCTACCCCTCAGATTTACAGCACCTGCACTTACAAGTGCACTTGTAGTGCAAAGTGGATTTGGCTTTAGTAAATAACCCCCATACTGTACACATACTGCACCTGCTGACTTAATATTAGGACACTTACCTGTCCTGGAATCCAGCAATGTTGGTACCCCAGCCAATGCTTCCATTGGCTCTCGGGGTGCTGCTGCTGCCATTCCCTATAGGGGCCAATTCACACCACATGCAGTCCAGTGCGTTTTTTTTTTGTCTGCATGGAAAGTAGGTTATATGGTTTTCAATGGCATAATTCACACCAGTGCTTGCAGTTCCAGAAAAAAAGTAGAGCATGCTGCATTTTTCCTGCACTGGACTGTAATGGAACACTGTAAAGCACATCAAAAACGCACTAGAATGCACTGGAACACACATGTCCTTATCTAAGGTTAAGAAAAAAAGGAGGAAAATGCACTGGAATGCTTTAAAAACACACCAAACATGCCCTGGAATGCATCAAAAACACGCATGCAGAAAAGCATCGGAAACGCATCTGCCGCAGCGAGATCTCTCGAAAGTAGGGACAGGTACCTGTCAAAAACAGGAACCTGCTCCCCTCCCCCGAAAGGTGGCAAATGTGGCAAAGTAGGGGGGGGGAGGCAAATAAGTGGAGCTTCCACTTTTGGGTGGAACTTCGCTTTAACCACTTGCCGTCGCTGCACCGCCGAAATACGTCCACAAGGTGGCTCTCCTAGGCGAGACCACGTAAATGGACGTCCTGCCTATTAGCCGCCACTAGGGGCGCACGCGCGCCGCCGGAGGCGCGCGCGCGCGCCCCCCGCTCGCCCCCGACTCCCGTGCGTGTGCCCGGCGGGCGCGATCGCCGCCGGGCACACGCGATCGCTCGGTACAGAGCGGGGAACGGGAGCTGTGTGTGTAAACACACAGCTCTCGTTCCTGTCAGCAGGGGAAATGCTGATTTTCTGTTCATACAATGTATGAACAGAAAATCAGTGTTTCCCCTAGTGAGGCCACCCCCCCCCCCACAGTAAGAACACACCCAGGCATACTTAACCCCTTCCCCGCCCCCTAGTGTTAACCCCTTCACTGCCAGTGGCATTTTTATAGTAATCTAATGCATTTTTATAGCACTGATCGCTATAAAAATGCCAATGGTCCCAAAAATGTGTCAAAAATGTCCGAAGTGTCCGCCATAATGTCGCAATACCGAAAAAAAAAATCGCTGATCGCCGCCATTACTAGTAAAAAAAATATTAATAAAAATGCCATAAAAATACCCCCTATTTTGTAAACGCTATAACTTTTGCGCAAACCAATCAATAAACGCTTATTGCGATTTTTTTTTACGAAAAATATGTAGAAGAATACGTATCGGCCTAAACTGAGGAAAAAAAATGTTTTTCTATATATTTTTGGGGGATATTTATTACAGCAAAAAGTAAAAAATATTCATTTTTTTCAAAATTGTCGTTCTATTTTTGTTTATAGCGCAAAAAATAAAAAACGCAGAGGTGATCAAATACCACCAAAAGAAAGCTCTATTTGTGGGAAAAAAAGGACGCCAATTTTGTTTGGGAGCCACGTCGCACGACCGCGCAATTGTCTGTTAAAGCGACGCAGTCCCGAATCGCAAAAAGTACTCTGGTCTTTGGGCAGCAATATGGTCCGGGGGGTAAGTGGTTAAATGTCATATCCCTGCCCAAGCTGCACTGTTGTCATGTGCCAATACTAGGCTGGGCTGGAAGATATATATGTAAGTGATGAGAGCTGCATTCTTGTGTGTGTATATACACACAGTATATATGTGTATATGTGTGTGTATATAATTATATATATATATATATATATATATATATATATATATATATATATATATATATATATATATATATATACATACATACATACACACACACACATAGAGTATATCTGATATATATATATATATATATATATATATATATATATATATATATATATATATATATATATATATATATATATATATATACAGTATATATATACACACACATATAGCAGAATGAAGATACAGTGTATATATATCTAGAATGCCTCTCCCATCACTTACATGTATAAATATTTTTCTCATTTCTTTTTTTTCATTCCTTTTATTGGGATGTGGGTCTGTGATTTCTGCGCCTTCAATCTTCTAATATGTAAATCCTGCCCTGGGAAAAACTCTTCAAACAGACAGACTTCTATCATAATACAGGAAGACAGGAAGTGAGCTGGGTGGGAACATGAGAGGTGAACCTTCACCTCTCACTTCCTGTAAGGCCTAGTCTGAAAAGGAAAGCATGGCATGGTGGAGACTCTCTGTATTCTGCTGGATGGATTCTCCTAGATTAAAGGTATGTCTTCTATCAAATAATATTAGAATTGTGACAGTTTGGTGCATGAGTTAAGTTGTATTTGTCTATTTCCTGCTGAATAGTTATCATTCTGTGTGCATTCACCTCCCCAGTTACCATGCAGCATGTGAACAGTAATGTAATATTATAGAGCTCCTGTGTGGCTTCCATGTTATATCCAGTAACTGTGTAGCATACTTTCAGTGCACATTGCTGCATATAATATTATATGGTTTCCACTCTATATCCACTCATCATGCAGCATAGGGGTTGATTTACTGAAGGCAAATCCATTTTGCACTACAAGTGCACTTGGAAATGCAGTCGTTGTAGATCTGAGGGGAAGATCTGAAATGAGGGGAAGCTCTGCTGATTTTATCATCCAATCATGTACAAGCAAAAATGCTTTTTTTTTTTTCATGTCCCCTTCAGATCTACAGCGACTGCACTTCCAAGTGCACTTGTAGTGCAAAGTGGATTTGCCTTTAGTAAATATACCCCATTATAATGTCAGGGCACAGTGCTACCAATGTTTCATGTCTCCCTCCCCTTTTGCATATTATCTGCCCTGCTACTAGGTGCCAACAGATATGGATTTTTCCATACAGATACCAATTATGGGCCACCTTTCAGGCCGATAACAATATGAGGTACTGATATTCTGTTTACATCCAGCTGCCCCAGAAGTAGCCTGATGTCAGTTGACACCTAGGCCTTTTTTTTGTATTCTAACAGCCACTGGCCACTGTCAGAATACAGGAAAAAAGAGCAGATAGCAGGGGAATCAATAGCCAGGTTGCTATTGACTATTTTAAATTGCAGTAGCCAATAGCTAGGGGGCTATTACACCCACCCACTGCCTGTTGTCAATCAGCAAAGGAGAGGATTTGAAGAACATTCTTCTTCAGGTCTTCCTCTGCTGATTGACAGCAGGCATTGGGAACAGGGCGCAATAGTCAGCCTAATTTTAAAATTGAAACAGCCAATGGCAGTCTGGCTATGGTTCCCCCACTACCTGCTGTTTACATTCAGCTGCCATCAAATAAATTGTGCAGAAAGAGGTTAGTGGTGTGTGTGTCTGTGGTGTGTGTGTGTGTGGGGGGGGGGGGGGGTGGAGGTGGAAAGCTAATTTTTTTTTTTTTTTTGGGGGGATTCTGACAGATGGGCCGCTGTCAAAGCACCTGACCAAGACTGACAACTGGTGAATGGAAAACCGGAATAAGCACTTGGAAGAAGAAAACCGACAACTGAGACAACTTGCCTTTGGTAAGCGGACAACTTAATTACGATGGTGGGCACCTTCCGTTTTTTTTTATATCACCGCACTCAACTGGCACTGTACCTGATCATCATATCTGCATCATCCTTCATTATTCATTTGGTCATCAGTGTTTAAATTTTGTGGTGATATCATTAAGAACTTTTGAGGTTTGGTTTGCCAATTGTGTGCTGTTGGCATACAATTTTGGGATCACCGATTTGGCGTATTAACCTCTCATTGGCCCGGATTCAGTAAGATTTGCGCATAAATTACGGAGGCACAGGGCAACGATTTTGCCCTGTGCCCCCGCAAATTTGCGCCGCTGCCCTCGATTCACGAAGCAGTAGCTCCGTAAATTGCGAGGGCGCGCCGGCAAAATTGCCCGGCGTAAGCGCGCGCAATTTAAATGATCCCGCAGGGGGCGGGAATCATTTAAATTAGGCGTGTTCCCGCGCCGATCGTAAAGCGCATGCGCTGTTGGGAAACTTTCCCGACGTGCATTGCGGCAAATGATGTCGCAAGGACGTCATTTGCTTCAAAGTGAACGTGAATGGCGTCCAGCACCATTCACGAATCACTTACGCAAACGACGTGAAATTCAAATTTCACGACGCGGGAACGGCGGGTATACTTTAGCATTGGCTGCCCCTACTATTAGAAGGGGCAGCCTTACGCTAAAGACGCCGTACGGAAACTCCGTAACTTGCGTACGCAGGGCCCGCGCAACATTGTGAATCGGCGTAAGTATGCAATTTGCATACTATACACTGAGCACAATGGGAGCGCCCCCTAGCGGTCATCGCAAGAATGCAGCCTAAAATCTGTGTGGCATAAGAGCCTTATGCCACGCAGATTTTAGGCTGCAGTCGGCGTTACGATGTTCCTGAATCAGGAGCATTCGTAACGCCGGAGCAAGTAAGCAATTGCGCTGCGTAACTATGGTTACGCAGGCGCAATTGCTCTCTGAATCCGGGCCATTGTTTATATATATATAATTGGACATTCATATTGTGAATTTATATACAAATTTTTCTGTGCACTCTGATTTTTTGTTTTTGTTAATTATTGTGCACCGTTTTTGGCATATCAGCCCCTGGATGCCAATCTTTCAATGTGAATTGGTATTGGTAAAATTGTTTTATTTTAATTCATTTTTTATCTATTTATTGTGTGTTATTCCACCAGTACTGCTGCCTTTTGTTATTTTTATTTTTTTTTATCTTTATTTTCTGTTTGACCAATCATTTTCCCTTTCATTCTACAGTATTTTAAGGCAGAGTTAGGCAACCTTAGAGAGGTGGAAATCTACCTGAACAACATGGGAGAAGTCAAAGATCACAGGGCACAGTGTCTTCCAATGTTGCCTCCTCACACCTGACTAAAACCTATAATTGCCGTACTACCGCGCTGCAATCACTTGCCTTTCACTGCAATTACTGGTGTAAACATTTTGCCTCCTCACCACCTTGCATAATTTCTCAGAGGCGCATTGGAGCATTGCATACCGCACGTGTGAATGAGCCCTTAGTTGCATTTGGCAATAGCACTTTTAAGGCTCATTCACATGTGAATTTGGGGTGGTAAAACCCTGCCCCCAAGCCCTACCCCCTTTAGCTGCTAAGTGGGAGGGGGTCCGGGTGCCATGGGAGATGGGTGCTTGAGAGTTACTATTAGCTCTCAAGCAACCAGAAACAACAGTACCAATGGGGATCGTTGGGTAACTGGGAGTTTACTGTACTACATTCATTATAGTATCAGTGAGTGCACTGAGGTAACTACATACTATATGCACAAGTAGGATTTTTGTTTTGTGGAACATCTTTACTTTTACCTTGGGTGAAACCCTCCTGGAATATTTTTGATCTAGTGGGGGGGGGGGGGGGGCAGCAGCAGACTGGAGGAAACCCTCTAATCATGTAAAAGTACATTTTTCCACAAGTCATCAATTTCTAACACATGAAATGAATGGCTATAGTGAGGCCATTATGTTACTTAAAAAGTTTTTATGCATTTCCATAGATTTGCCTGGCATAATGGATACTTTGAAAACCACAAGAGCGCAGCTAATAGCACTGAAGAATGATGGTGGAAGTTCATCCTGTGTGGGTGTATCGTGTGCATCACCTTCTGTCCCGTCTGAAGAGTTGAACTCATCTCCTTGTCAAGTGTCGTACTCAAGGCCTAAACAGGTAGGTTTTTCTTTTGGTACCGAAAGATTAAAACGTTGTCTTTTTTTTTAAATATCAAACATGTCCTACTCCTATTTACCTGCTCTGTGTAAAGGTTTTTGTACAGAGCAGCTCAGATCCTTCTCTTCTCAGGTCCAATGCCGGTGCTCCTGAACCAGAGCTCTGTGTGTCCAATCACACACTGAGCCTTGCCTTGGCCCCATCTCCTAATTAGCTCACTGGCTGTGATTGACAGCACCGGGAGCCAATAGCTCCCACCGCTACAGAAAGCCAATCAGCAGTGCAAGTCCCTGGAGAGACAAGGCTCTCGTGGACATCGCTGGATCGAGAGGGGACTCATGTAAGTATAGGGGGGCTGCTGCGCACAGAAGTTTTTTTTTTACCTTCATACATAGAATACATGAAGGTAAAAACCCTTGTGTCTTTACAACCACTTCACTAAAAAGTAACTTTAAGGCCGGATTCACACCTATGCGAATTGAGTGCGGCTTAAACCGCATCCAATACGCAGAACATTTCTAAATTCATTGTTTTCAATGAGGCTGGTTCACATATGTGCGATGCATTGCAGAAAAACGTGTGCATATTTTAGGCATTGCGGTGCGGCTCAGGTGCGAATTCAGGCCCATTATCTTCTATGGGTGCGCAGCTGATTTGCAGATGTGTTAATTTCTCTTCAGGATTTGTCTCATTCAGCTCAATACACCTTCCCCTCTCCCAGGTCTCCTAATCTGCAGCTAAAACGCAATGGATCTGCTGAACACTTCTCTTATCTCTCTGCAGAGATAAGAGAGCTGAAATTTGCACCGCACTAGTGTGAATCCGGCCTTAAGGCGGTGCCTCCAAGCGGCTGACAGATGGAGAGAAGCGGGTACAGTTATGCCGCGTACACACCATCGTTTTCTGCGATGGAAAAAAAACGTCATTTTCAAAAACGTCAATTTAATTGACCGTGTGTGGGCAAAAACGTCGTTTTATGTCTTCTAAAAAACGACAGAAAAAAATTGAAGCATGCTTCAATTTTATGTGTCGTTTTTGGCCGACGTCGTTTTCTGTGTTCTAAACATTGACCGTGTGTACGTAAAAACGTCGATTTAAGCCCGCGCATGCTCAGAAGCAAGTTAGGAGACGGCAGCGCTCATTCATGTAAAACGACTGTTCAGAATGGAATCAGCACATTCGTTAAGGTGTTTTTCAGCTTATAGACAAGAAAATAAAGCGCTTCTTTAACCCCTGCTTTTAACTGCTACCCAGAAATGGACGTTTGTTGCGGCTGATCTTGTTGCATAGTTATGACAAGCTTTTAATTAGTTTCTTTCTTGTTTGATAATGTTTATGTTTGTGTTCTGTTATTTAGTTGTATCTTCCATCTTAAACATTTTAAATATATATATTGGTCCACCTTTTTTTTTTGTTTTAATTTTTGTCACCAATTTGATTAGTAATCTCTATTTTGTTTTTATTTAGGAGTGTGTGAAGTGTCTGCAACAACCTAATTTTTTAGTTAACTCACCCACAAGCATGTTTTTTTACCTTGTTAATGTTTGCATTATTTATTTTGTAATGGGTCTGCCCACTCAATACTGATCTCTCAAATCTACAATAAAGAAACATGTTGAAATTTGGCAGAAAAATTAATTTTTATTTTAGTCTTCATAAAAATTTTGAAAAAAAAAAAGTGGCAACCCAAAAACACAACATAATAAAAACAAAGATGCCAAGGTAGGCAGCACTTTAGAGCATGCTTGTTTTTTTCTGAAAACAAGGGTCCCCGAAGCCACAAATACAGCCTGTGAGTCCACATTAAAATTCCATCAGGGGCACCGTATTATTTCTTCGCCCTTTTCTTCCCAGCAGCCTTCCCTGCAGTCTTCCCTGCAGCCTTCCCGGTAGCCCGAGTCCTTGGGGGCTGGGTTCCTGGAGGAGATGAGGTGGCAGGAGCCATAGCAGCCTCATGAGGTGGAGAAGCAGGAGCAGGTGGAGGAGCAGGAGCAGGTGCAGGAGCAGGAGCAGGAGCAGGAGCAGGAGGAGCAGCAAGGACAGGAGGAGCAATCCGCACAATGTGGGTGTCGTCATCGAGCTGCCCCAGGGATGCCATGGTTATGGCTTGGAAGATGAGGAGTTCGCAGCGCACACGCTGGCTCTGCTCCAGATTGTACATCTTGGCTGCAATGAGCGCTGCGAACCCCTCAACTTCACTGGGTGGCTCTCGGATGGCTGCAGTAGCTTGGCGAAGCAGGCCCTGGGTCTCCTCCTCCATTTGTCGCATACTCCTGAGCCGTTTATTGGGATTGCGGAATGGAGGGATCCGGGAGATGGTATCCCGCCGGCGTGCCTCCTGGGTCCCACTGGGGCCTGCCACCTCCTGGCTCCCAGTGGGCTCTGCCACCTCCTGCCTTGCAGTTGGCCCTGGCTCCTCCTGGCTCCCTGTGGGCCCTGTCTCTTCCTGGCTCCCTGTGGGCCCTGGCTGTTCCTGGCTCCCTGGCTCTTCCTGGCTTGGGTCTGCCTGTGTATGAAAAAAAGGAACATATGTTATTTGTGTTTGTCATTAATCACACACATTTTTACAATCATGAGTGATGCAAATTGAATGTCAATATATATTACACACAGGGTCGCCATCCTTAATTATGTGGCCCCTTAAACACCTTCAGACATGGTCCCCCTGGAATTATGTGGGTTGTTGCATGCCTAATTTAGTAAATAAGTGGCCTTTTCCCCAAAAATTCATTTAATCAATTTAGTGTCAACTAGATAGTACTCAAAAAGGGTGTCTTCCATCTGGGACCCCTTGCAGGTGTATTGCGTTACTCCCCCCCTACTGGCCTATCAGAAAATGCCACCCACTCCTTCATCAACATTATTAATTTGCCCATTTTGACCCCATCATGTTTTCCCACTACTGACTATTGATCCTATCCCTAAACTTACGAGATTCACATAGAATTTATAACAATAGTAACATACATTTACCATTATTACTATACTTGTCATATACTAACTAAATTCAAACAAAAAACACATACCATTCTCCACGGCTCACAATTGGGGTCCTCCAGGAACTCTTCCTCTTCCTCCGAGCTTGTCTGCTCCTGTCTGCAGGGAACACTGGAGGATTGGCTGCTGGGAAGCTGGGAGCTACCTCTTGGGGGAAGGGTAGACATGGATGTCCTGGTCTCAATGTGGTCGTCCAGGAACTGCAGCTGACTATAGTACCACAGGGTTGGTTTGTATATGGAGTCAGCTGCAGCCCCAGACCTCATTGAGGCCAGGACTTGGACCCGTTGGGCCCTGTAGGTGCCCCTGATGGAATTGATTTTATTTTTCACAGTGGCTGTTGTGGCGTTGGGGACCCTTGTTTTCAAAAAAACAAGCATGCTCTGTCTAGCTTTCTCCCTGGCATCTTTGTTTTTATTTAGTGTGCTTTTGGTTTGCCACAGAACTGGATGTTCCTTCCATTTTTGGATGAATTCTGTCAGGAAGTCCGCATCCTTGAAGGCATCCATTCTTTCTGCACATGAAACAGAAGCCAAAACAATAATGTAATTAAAGGCACTAGCTTACTTCCCCTAACTAGCCCACAAACTCATTCCCTATTCACTATAATAAAGTCGGAATTAAAAACTTACGTCTCGTCGTTAGGAAAGATCGGGAATTACGACTTCTTCCACAGACTATGCAGGCCGTTTCCAAACACGTCCCATCCCTTTTACACTACGCACGCGTGACGCTCCGCACGACACCCCGCCCCTGACGTTCGGTATCGTCCTTTCCACGCCCCTTCTCTGTCGTTTGGTGAGTGAGAAAAGATGGACAACATGGAGGTGTATTCTAGCTCTAGCCAGGAGGCAGGCCAGGCCCAAACACGCCGCAGATTCCGCTGCAGAGCCTCCAACATGAGCTTTAATGAAATGGTGGAGATGGTCACCATATTGAGGAGGGAGGACTATGATGCCAAGCATGGCCCCTACATGCATCCCAATAAAGTTAAAGCCAAAATTATGGAGAAGGTCATCCGTAGGCTCCAGCGGAAGTTTGGGAAAACCAGGAGCAGAGAGCACCTGCGCAAAAGGTGGTCGGATTTAAAAAAAAGGGAACCCCACCAACTTTACAGAATTAATAGGGTGATTCGAAGAAGAAGTAAGTTTTTTCCATGTGTATTTAATTATTTTGGTGTGTTCTTTGTGCCATTTTTTTTTTGGGGCCAGGTTGACCATAAAATGAATATTATGAATGTGGACGCATGATGCAGTCGTCGTAGTCGTCGTTCATTCGGTGACTTTCAATAATCCAATACCATATTAATGAGAAATGGCATCATGCCTAGTTTGCATGTGCAAAGGGGAGTTGAAGCACTGTATCTGAACAAAAATCGTAAATTTAGGAATTGTGGGCGAATGAACGACGACTCCTATGACCAATTAGTCGACACAAATATGAAAGTTGTGACATTTTTGGGGCTTAAAAAAAAGGTGTATTCAATTCTGGAATAGATGGAAATGTGTTTCAGCTTATTTTAGAAGAAACGTAAATACCTTGAGATTCACAAAAAGGAGCGTTTGCTACTCCTTTTTTTATTGAACATGTGTACTCAGTAGCACAATTGTTTGTCACAATCACAACCTATGTTGGGTCACACACAGGGGTGAGCAGATCCAGGGGAGACTTGTTTAGCTTACATATCTAAACTTAAAAATTGTGTTAACTGATTTGACATTACTTTGTGAATGGATTAAATATTGGTCTATTTTAGTGATAATTGTTTAAAAATCAACAATAGTGACCTTTTGTTTAGCATTTCTTATTTTTTGGGTGTCATTTCATGCCGCTCGTAATGGTTGAACCTCATGTTTTCCCTTTCTTCAATCTTGTAGGGCACAATGAAGCACAAAGGCAGGAGGCACAAGCCAATCAAGCCACACCCCCGAGGGATGTAGAGGAAGAGGAACCTGCCTCAACATCCGGTAAAGTAACATCTACCACATTTTCTGTGAATATAGATATAGGCATACAATCTTTTAACACATGTTTTGGTTCCACATTTCAGGAGGAAATCGGGCTGGTCAGGGACTGGACACGTATAGTGCCCAGCTCCTCATCGGCGAGGTTCTCACCTGCAGGGCCCAAGTTGAGGACATACGTCTGGCCTGCCGTGAAATACGTCACAAAGCAAAGACGCTGGAACGGCAGCTTAAAAATTTTATTAATGTTTTGGGGAGGGTTTAATTTTTGGTGTATTTTCTTTTTTCCTTGAATTTAAAAAAAAAAAAAAAAAAAAAATATTATATTTTGTAATAATCAAAAAAAACCAAAAAAATAAAAATATTGATTTGTTGTACTAATCAAAACTAAAAAAGTACCAAATAAATAACATTTTGGACTCCAAACAATTTGTGTGTAGTTATTGGTATCAATGCAGACTCATTCAATTACTCAGGCATATTTGTAGAGTTATTAAGATTTAACACTCATGGGAATTTATTACATCCCAAACACATGGCTGGATGAGAACCTACGAAAAAGAAACATTACCCCCCAAAACTTACAAATAACTAAAATCAAACAAATAAACACTGTTTCATCAAACAAAAAGTAAATTTATTTTTTTAAACAAGATCAGGCATTGCAATGGCCCCCCTCCCCATAAAATAGTCCACATAGGATTGACGCACTGCACGTGCGGTTTGGGGGGCCAAGCCTCTATGGCTAGCCTGATGTCCCGGCTCCGGAGCCACAAGATCAGCCTCATCAGGCAATACCGTCAGGTACGTTTGAGAATTTCTTTTCAAAAAATTGTGCAAAATGCAACAAGATAGTATGATATAATTCCACTTGTATTCCGCCATGTTTATTGCTGTTAAAAACAATCTGAATCGGCTGGCCATGATTCCAAAGGCATTCTCTACCACACGTCTTGCCCTGGCCAGCCGATAATTAAAAACCCTCCTCTCATGGGTGAGGGTGCGTACGGGAAATGGCCTCATGAGGTGGGGACCCAAACCAAAAGCCTCATCTGCTACAAACACGAAGGGCAGACCCTCTTCGTTCTCCTCCGCAGGTGGCAATCCTAGGTCCTCCAACCGAAGCCGTTGTGCGAACTCCGTCTCCGCAAAGACACCGCCGTCCGACATCCGGCCATTTTTCCCAACATCCACGTACAAAAACTCGTAATTTGCAGAGACCACCGCCATCAAAACAACGCTGTGGAACCCCTTGTAATTGAAGAAATGGGATCCACTATGGGGTGGGGGCACAATGCGGATGTGCTTGCCATCAATGGCTCCTCCACAGTTCGGAAAGTTCCAACGCTGGGAGAAGTCCGCTGCCACAGTCTGCCATTCCTGTGGCGTGGTGGGGAACTGGATAGAAAGAAAAAATAAAAAACATTAGAACAAAGATTTTAAACAGAATATAGCTAAAATTACAAGGGATCCCACCAACAATTCCACAAAAAAGGTTAGTATTAAAAAATAACATGTGAACAATTAAGCATATTAATCACCCCCCTCTGATGTTGAAAAAATATATTTAGGGGGAGTGGGGCTCAAGATGAGATGAGAAACAACCCCCCAAAAAATATCTAAATAAGAAAAATAATTATTAGTATGTATTTCAAAAATCTAGGGGGGGGGGGTTTGGACAATGGAGGCCACAAATAAACGGGGATATAGGGACACACAAAATGCAGCACTACAATGGAGGCCACAAATAAACGGGGATATAGGGACACACAAAATGCAGCACTACAATGGAGGCCACAAATAAACGGGGATATAGGGACACACAAAATGCAGCACTACAATGGAGGCCACAAATAAACGGGGATATAGGGACACACAAAATGCAGCACTACAATGGAGGCCACAAATAAACGGGAATATAGGGACTATGCTAGGTGGGTTTGCCCACAACATAGAATGATGGACAGGTTGGCTAAATTAAATAAACATGTAGGGCTTTACTAATTGTGTAGAACAGCATACATAGAGACAAAGTGAGCATTCTGAGCATATTAGAAAAGTATTTTTTTTTTTTTTTTTTTGGGAATTAGTTTGACCATTGAAAGAACACCACTTACCTTAACATAGTCCTCCTGAAGAACCTGAATGATGGCTGAACAGGTCTCAGGGATTATGAGGCCCAGAGCCTGGGGGGAGATGCCCGTCGAGAACTTCAAGTCCTGCAGACTTCTCCCTGTTGCAAGGTAGCGCAACGTAGCAACTAGCCTCTGCTCAGCAGTGATGGCTTCCCGCATAACGGTGTCCTGCCTGGTGATATATGGCGACACCAAAGCCAAAAGCTGCTGAAATACGGGGTCAGACATCCTAAGAAAATTCCTGAAATCATCAGGGTTATTTTCTCGGATCTCCCGCAGCAGAGGCATATGAGAGAACTGGTCCCTGCGTAGCAACCAGTTCTTGGTCCACAACCTCCTCCTCACCCTGTTCATGGACCGTCGCTGGGATGCAGCACACATCCTAACAACAAGCACAGCACGATCTCGGCGACGAGTTCGTACCCGCAACATGGCTAGAAAACGGTCGTCAAATCAGATCAGACTAAAAATTACGCCCTGAAGTAAAGAATGGCCTTTGAAGAACGACCTGCTAAACAGCACCGTGCACACCAAACGTAATGCCTAAACAAATACGTCCTTAGTACAAGCACTGTATCACAGATCCGACAACAAATAGACAAACTGTACGACAGAAAACGAAATTTAAAGCACAGTCACTGAAAATCACGAATCGTATCTCACCAAACTTTTACTAACACGCAGCAACACGATATCAGCAAAAGAGGCCGTCTTCCGCATGGAAACGACCCTTTATAGTGACGTCGTGCGTGATTGACGGAACTGCGCTGTGCTAGAGCGTTGTGAAAAAGCGATGGTGTGTATGCTACGTCTTTGTTCAAATTGAAGTTTGAAAAATGACGTTTTTTTAAAGCACATAAAGCGTCGCATTTTTCCATCGCAGAAAACGATGGTGTGTACGCGGCATTAGACCCTATGAAAACATCAGCTTTGACTTGTAGACTGTAAGCCAATTTGACTGTTGTGTCAAAATGAGATATCTTGCTCAGTCTGGTAGTAGTCTGAACTAATAAGGCAAGTTGTAGGCAAGATGTTGATTTTTATACTGATTTTTGAAAAGTCTACAATATTTTGATGTTTTTATACATGCTTAATTTTGTTAGTTTTATTTACTCAGCTGCATCTGTTAGACCCCTTTCACACTGAGGCAGTTTTCAGGCATTTTAGCGCTAGAAATCGCCTCTAAAAAGCTCATAAAACTGCATCCCTTTCAGTGCAATGAGTAATTTCACACTGGGGCGATGCGCTTGCGCAACATTAGAAAAAGTACTGCAAGCAGCATCTGGGGCGGGTTGGGAGCGCTCCAAAAACGCACCTGCCTATTGAAATTAATGGGCAGTGCTTCCAAAGCACCCTAAAAGCGCATTAAAACTGGACTTTTTCCCTTTAAAAAAAAAAAAAAACGCCTAAAGTGCTACAAAAACACTGCAAAACCGCCGGAGCTTTAGCATCGCTGCAATGTGAAAAGGGTCTTATATGGCTTTTGATTCACAGGGAAAATCTAATAAGTCTAATATTTTCCATTTACTTTTTAAAGCTGCTACTTTGGCAAAGTTTCCTGGGACTTCATAAGCTGTGATCAGTGACGCTGTTACGAGAAAAATTGCTGCGTTGAAATATCACCTGAAGGGAAACATCAGGAACCTCAGCAGAATACCACAAACTTTTATGTCATTAATGCCATTTACCACTTTCTATTCCCTGTGTTGAAGTTTTTGTATATTTACATGATAATAAAGTTGTGTGTATTGTACTGTGTTATTGTTTTTTTTTTTCAAATGTTTGCTAGTTTTATAGGCCTACAATATATAAAATACAATATATAAATACACAGCATTTCAAAATGTAATAGGAATGTATTTTTTTAAATTTTGCATTCAGAAGTACATTTACATTTATATTTAAAATATATTTTAAAAAAACATTCTTAATATATTTTTCCGAAATATATTGCCATATATTTGAAATGCTACAATTTTGGCCAGATTCAATATATTTCAAAAATATATTTCAATATATTTGTGCATATATTTCGGAATGCATTGTGAAATATGTTGCAAATATATTCATAAATATATGTTAAATGTACTTCTGTATGCATTTAGCAATATATTTTTGCAGCCATAAATATATTGCAAAGTGCATTTTGGAATGCATTGTGAATATATCCATAAATATATGTGAAATGTACTTCTGAATACATTTAGCAATATATTTCTGAATATATTCACAATGCATTCCAAAATGCACATTGCAATATATTTATGGTTTCATAAATATATTGCTAAATGCATTCAGAAGTACATTTAACATATATTTATGAATATATTTGCAACATATTTCACAATGCATTCCAAAATATATTCACAAATATATTGAAATATATTTTTGAAATATATTGAATCTGGCCAAAATTGTAGCATTTCAAATATATGGCAATATATTTGAGAAAAATATATTAAGAATGTTTTTTTAAAATATATTTAAAATATATTTTACTTCCACATGGGCTTCTCCACCACAACCGAGGGTGACACCCCTTTTCCGGCAGGAATGTCACCCCCACAATCATACATCATTCACAAACATAAAACAAATCATAATCACATGTGAAAAAAATGGTAGTAACAAAAGGCCTTCTATGAACCACCCCCACTGCGCTCAACTGGAGATAAATGAATAAATAATGGTGATGTATAGCTGCTGCTATTAACGAAAATATTAATGTGACAAATGATACCTATAATGACTCCTAAATGTGTAGTATGTCAATATGAGTGAACATGCGCTGCTTTGTTCACTCATATTGACATACTACACATTTAGGAGTCATTATAGGTATCATTTGTCACACAAATCATAATCACAGTAAAAAAAAAAAAAAAAAAAAACTTTAAACACTGAAAACAAAAAAAGACAAAAACTTATCGCCGCTGGAGTGACCCACGCCTGGGGCAGCCACGGCCACGGCTCCGCAGGGGAGACTCATGGGGGGGGAATCAGGGGAAGGAGGAGCATTTCCTGGTCTCTGCCCACCTGGCGTCCTGCCCTCCAAGGCCACGGCGATTCTGGTGAGGCCCACATTGAGGGCTGCTGTGTTGGCCTGGACAGCCTGGGTCAGGGCACGCACCTCCTGACCCACGCCTGCTGTGGCAGTCTGCATTTCATTAAAGCAGTTAATCACTGCAAGTGAGTTGCAAGACATGTCCTTGACTGACTCCTTGATGGAGACCAGGCTCTCCTCCATCCGGCCCACAGTCTGGGTGACTTGACCCAGATGGCGGGTCTGATGGGCCTGGTCCCTTCTTAGGTTCTCTGGCAGAACCTCTGCCACCCCCTGGTCTTGCGGGTCGCCTTCCTGCCTCCAGATGAGGCTTGTGGCCTGGGAGTAGGGGAGACCCCTGGGGGGAAGCCCTGTTGGTGGAGGAGTGGGAGGGGCTACCCCTGATGGAGGCCTGACTGCTGCCAGCCCTAAGGGAAGACTCCTCCAAATGGAGCGTGATATTCCCCGACATCACCTCCTCCTCCTCAACCTCCTCAGAGGACTCCGGGCTTGCCTGGGGGTCTTCCTCAGACTCATGTCCGGTGGAGGCTGCGGACTGGCCAGATGGCCCAGCACCCTCCTGCACATCTGTGAATGACACAAAACATACACAGGTTGAAGGATCCACACACTTGTCACATATTCCCCCCCACACACATGCTACTCACCAGATAGAAAAAAAAACGTACCTGTCCTCACGGCCTCCTCAATGGAGTCAAAGCCAGGCAGCCCCTCCACTTGCTGCCTGTGGAAGCTATGGGCCACCGCACGCTCCTCAGGAGTCAGCCTAATAGTGCATGCAGGTCCCCCTCCAGTGCCCCTGGCATGTGCTGAAATCTTAGCCAGCTTCCCACGGACCACACGCCTGAGATCATTGATCTTTTTTTGGATCCCATTGCGGGTCCTGGTCTCACTACCCAACGCATTGACATTGTCTGTGATGTCTTGCAGTATCTGCCTCCTCCTGGCCGGGGTGGTGTTGGCACTCTCAGGGCCATGAAGAAAACAACCAAATTGGGTAATGGCCCTCACAATGATCTCCTTCTCCCGCGAGGAGTAGTTTAACTTCCTCTTCCTCTCAGTCATCTTTACAAAACACTCTCCAAAACACTCTCCAAAAAACACACCGACATGACACGACACAAACCAACAAACAGCAACAGACAATGGAACAAAAGCACCTTGCTTCAGGGAGGGAAACAAATGGATGTACTTTTGCAATGGAAGGGCGTATGTCTGGGCCTATTTATGCCCTGGGCATATCTCACTAAGTACGCCGGGCCTAGTTCCTTTCTCACGGATTGTGCCGGGCCGAGTTCTGAGCATGCGCAGAGAGGCTCTGACCATAGTCAGCGTCATGCGCATGCGCAGTCCGGCCGGCCCTTCATTTGCATGGGGTCACTGCTCATTTCAATGGAACACGCCAACGTCCTTCCCACTTTCAATTACGCCGGCTTACGCCTCAGAATTTACGTCGCGCCGGCGCAAATTTGGGCGCAAATACTATGAGGATACGGTACTTGCCTCTCTAAGTTGAGTCGGCGTAGCGTAAATGAGATGCGCTACGCCGGTCTATATATGCGCCAATGTACGTGGATCTGGCCCTCCATGTTTAGCACACAAACAAGTCTCGTCTCGTGTGTGGGCAGCTGGAATATATGATATCTATATCCAGACTGATAGGAAGCGGTATATGACGGAAACACTCAAGCGGACTGTGGGACGTTCCGTTACAGATATGATTTTTGTTTAGATGGTAACTCACAAAGTATCAAGGGCCCATTTAACTGATTAAATAGCGTTGTTACGGTCAATAATTGTATACAGTGAAGACACGTCTGCTGTTGCTAATAGCAACCGATCTTGTCTCACTTAAATTCTCTCAAGGATCTGTATAAGATGTTTAGTGTCCCGTAAATATGATCAAGTATTTGGTGCCACCAGTTGTAAGAACAAGTCAATGTACTCCCCCAATCTCGCATTGACTGACTGTATGGCGTTGACAATGGGTCTCCCCGGTGGGTGGGTCTGGTCCTTGTGTAATTTCAGTATGGTATATATCACTGGTACTCTGCAAGTTTGAGGTAACAGATATTTAGCTGCTCTACCATTTAAAATGTTTTTCCTGGTTCCCAGTTGTATTAAGCTTCCCAATTCTTTCTTAGATTTTGTTTTGGGGTCTCCCATCAATTTAAGATAAGTGTTATGATCATTCAGTTGCCCAGTAAGTTCATTGTAATACTATTCCTTCACTAAAACTACAACCCCCCCCCCACTTATCTGCGGGTCCAATAACTAAATGTTTCCTCTCCTCTAGATCCTTCATTCCTTGTTGAATGTGTATTGGATCCCTTATCCTTTTGAGATTCAGTGTTTCCAGATCTTGTAATACCATATGGTTGAGAACATCCACATGTTCATTATTATGTGGGTTGAACAAGGATTTGTTTCTCAATTGAGTAAGGGTATTATTACTGGTTAGGTTTTGTGACCTTTGGGTCACGGCAACATATTTATTTAACATATATTTTTGGATATTCAGTCTCCTAGTATATTTCTGAATGTCTACATAGGTGTCAAATTTGCTCAAATTGCGTGTAGGGGCACATTTCAAACCCGTATCCAGTACTTTTAGTTAATTTATGGTTAGTTCAGATCCATCTAGATTAAAGACACCCTCTCCTAATGGTCTCTTTTTCTTTTGAGCTTTCTGTCCGGCTTGACAGCCCCTCTTTGATTTGGGCTTCTTCTCTGATCTCCCATTTTCTCTTGACGGGGTGTAGTTCTTTTGTGTCTCCATTAGAGATGGCCTGCCGGTTCGCCCGGCGGTCGTTTCGCAGCGAACTTTGCACGTTCGCGGTCCGCCAATCCGGCGGACATCTGCCGATGCTCGTGGCGGTCCGCAATGTTACATGTGTAAGAACTTTGACCTTTGACACATCCATCAGGAGCAGCAGGACAGCCAATTGAGACATTTCAGCACATGGACATACCCCCTACCTTATAAATAGACCTGATCTGGCGGCCATCTTACATTCTGCTTTTTGTCAGTGTAGGGAGAGGGTGCTGTTTGGAGCAGGGACAGGCTGTATTCTATCAAATAGCTATCTAAAAGGTCCACAAAAGTCCTTTTAATGACTGGTAAAGGTGTGCTACTTGCTGTGCAGTATATAGGTGTCTAAGGCCGCGTACACACCATCCGTTAAAAAAAAAAAGTTAACTTGTTTTAAATTTAACCAATGGATTCCTAACCGATAGAAAAAAAATTATCGTTAGTAGGCACAACCATCGGTTAAAAATCCACGCATGCTCAGACTAAATTAGGGGACGGGAGCGCTCGTTCTGGTAAAACTAGCGTTCGTTATGGAGATGGCACATTCTACATTTTTAAAATTAGTGCCTCGTTTATTGCAGCACATTTTTTTCTTCGTTCTATTGCTAGAATAAAGACGTTGTTTAGCTGATGGTATTTAGACAGAGTTCTCCCATACTGACTTCTTTTATTTTTGGCTTGTGATCTCATGAATAATCCTTTTTTTTTAAAAAAAAAAGCCAGATCTCCCCAAAAAATGTTTTACTCCACATCTTTTTTTTTTCTTTTTTTTTTTATCAAGTTATCACAAGAAATGTTGTCCCCCCCCCCCCCCCCCCCCCCAAGGAGGTTGTGTCCTTTGTTAATTACACATTGGGGCTGATTTACTATGCTCTGTGCGCTGGTTCATGCGTTAATTAGTACTCCGGGTGAAGCCTTAATTAGGCGCATGAACCAGCGTAGCAGCCGGCGCATTAAAAGTAATATGTAAAGCCGCGCCGATCTCCCTATAGAAGTCTATGGGAGAAATCAAAAGTGTTATTATTAAAGGCTAATCTGCAAGTTTTGTCGTAAAAAGTGTTTGGGGACCTCAGTCCTGCCCCAGGGAACATATCAATGTTTTTTTTTTTTTTTTAAACGGCCGTTTTTTCGGGAGCAGTGAAATTAATAATTCTTAAAGTGAAACAATAAAAGTGAAATATTCCTTTAAATTTCGTACCTAGGGGGGTGTAATGTCAGCATGTGAAATAGCGCATTTTTCCCGCACTTAGAACTGCCCCTGCACAAAGTGACATTCAGAAGGAAAAAAAGCCATTTAAAATTCACACGCGGCTATAATGAATTGTCGGCTCTGACAATTCTGACAGGATTAATTCATAAAACAAAACAAAAAATGTGTAGGGGTTCCCCCAAATTAAATTACCAGGCCCTTCAGGTCTGATATGGATATTAAGGGGAACCCCGCCATAAAAAAAAAAAAAAAAAGACGTGCGGTTCCCGGCAAATATCCATACCAGGCTCTTCAGGTCTGGTGTGGATTTTAAGGGGAACTCCACCCCAAATTTAAAAAAAAAATGGCGTGGAGTCCCCCTAAAAATCCACACCAGACCCTTATCCGAGCACGTTGACCTGGCCGGCCGCAGAAAAGAGGGGGGGACAGAGTGCGGCCCCCCCCTCTCCTGAACTGTACCAGGCCACATGCCCTCAACATGGGAAGGATGTCCCCATGTTGATGGGGACAAGGGCCTCATCCCCACAACCCTTGCCGGTGGTTGTGGGGGTCTGCAGGTGGGGGGCTTATCAGAATCTGGAAGACCCCTTTAACAAAGGGGACCCCCAGATCCTGCCCCCCCCCCTATGTGAAATGGTAATGGGGTACATTGTACCTCTACCATTTCACCCCAAAAAAATGTCAAAAAAACCTATTGCAGGACAATTTTATGGTGCAGTTTATTGAGGCCCCAACTAGGAATGATGCCCTGTTGGACCTGATAATCTCAAACCATGCAGAGCTTATTACTAATGTTCAGATAAAGGAACACCTGGGTAGCAGTGATCATAACATGATTTCATTTAATGTTAACTATAAGCAAGAAATACATACAGGAAATATTAAAACACTAAATTTTAAGAGAGCAAATTTTCCAAGGATGAGGGCTGCTCTCCAGGACTTGGACTGGGAAGGACTATTGGCACAGCTGAACACAGAACAGAAATGGGAATTCTTCAAAAAGACTGTGTGGAACCTCACTGCAAAGTATGTTCCCATGGGCAATAAGTTTAAAAGGCTAAAAATAAAACCTATGTGGCTCACGGTCAAAGTTAAAAAAGCTATAAACAATAAGAAAGTAGCTTTTAAAAAATATAAAAATGAAGGAACACTAGTGTTGTTTAAATGTTACAAAGAATATAACAGGATATGCAAAAAGGAAATCAAGGATGCAAAAATTCAAAACGAACGACAGATTGCAAAAGATAGTAGGACAAACCCCAATTTTTTTTTTTTTTTTTTTTTTTTAATATATTAATAGTAAAAAGGTGAAGTCTGAGCATGTAGGCCCCTTACAAAATAATCTAGAGTGGGTGACTGGGGACAAAGAGAAGGCAAATGTATTAAATGTTTTCTTCAGCTCTGTGTATACAATGGAGCATGGGGGAGCTCATGTCCAAAATGGGGGTGGGAGTGACACAGCCTCAAATCCACAATGGCTCAAAAGTGATATGGTCCAGAAATATTTAGACAGAATAAAGGTGGATAAAGCACCTGGACCTGATGGCATCCACCCACAGATCCTAGGTGAGTTGAGCTCTGTCATTTCAAAGCCACTGTATCTAATATTTAGGGACTCATTAAAGACAGGAATAGTACCACTGGATTGGTGCAGGGCCAATGTGGTGCCCATATTTAAAAAGGGAACAAAATCTTTACCAAGTAACTATAGACCTGTTAGTTTAACTTCTATAGTTGGGAAGATACTGGAACGTTTAATAAAAGACCACATGGATGAGTTCTTGCTGGAAAAAAATTATTTAAGCAGCAGACAACATGGATTCATGAAAGACAGAAGTTGTCAGACAAACCTGATTTCCTTTTATGAAGAGGTAAGTAAAACCCTGGACAGAGGCGTGGCTGTGGACGTGATATATTTGGATTTTGCAAAAGCGTTCGATACAGTTCCGCACACACGGCTCATGTGTAAGGTAAGGTCTACAGGATTGGATATATCAGTTTGTAAATGGATAGAACTGGCTGAAAGACAGAATTCAGAGAGTCGTTGTTAATGATTCTTACTCTGAATGGTCCAAGGTTATCAGTGGTGTACCCCAAGGTTCAGTGCTGGGACCCTTACTTTTCAATATATTTATAAATGATATTGGGTCTGAGATCAAAAGTAACATTTCTGTCTTTGCAGATGACACCAAGCTATGCAGTGGAATAACGTCCTTGCAGGATGTCTCCAATTTACAAGCCGACCTCAATGCTCTGTCTAATTGGGCGACTAAGTGGCAGATGAGGTTTAATGTAGATAAATGTAAAGTTATGCACTTGGGGGCTAAGAATATGCATGCATCATACATACTAGGGGGAGTACAACTGGGGGGATCTGTAGTGGAGAAGGATCTGGGGGTTTTAGTTGATCATAAGCTCAATAATGGCATGCAATGCCAAGCTGCGGTTTCCAAAGCGAGCAAAGTCCTTTCTTGTATTAAGAGAGGTATGGACTCCAGAGACAGAGATATAATTTTGCCCCTGTACAAATCATTAGTAAGACCTCATCTGGAATATGCAGTTCAGTTTTGGGCACCAGTTCTCAAAAAGGACATTGGAGAACTGGAGAAAGTGCAGAGAAGGGCAACCAAACTGATAAGAGGCATGGAGGAGCTCAGCTATGAGGAAAGATTAGAGGAACTGAATTTATTCACTCTTGAGAAGAGGAGAATAAGGGGGGATATGATCAACATGTACAAATATATATATAAGAGGTCCATACAGTGAACTTGGTGTTGAGTTATTCACTTTACGGTCAACACTGAGGACAAGGGGGCACTCTTTACGTCTAGAGGAAAAGAGATTTCACCTCCAAATACGGAAAGGTTTTTTCACAGTAAGAGCTGTGAAAATGTGGAACAGACTCCCTCCAGAGGTGGTTCTGGCCAGCTCAGTAGATTGCTTTAAGAAAGGCCTGGATTCTTTCCTAAATGTACAGAATATAACTGAGTACTAAGATTTGTAGGTAAAGTTGATCCAGGGTAAATCCGATTGCCTCTCGGGGGATCAGGAAGGAATTTTTTCCCCTGCTGTAGCAAATTGGATCATGCTCTGCTGGGGTTTTTTGCCTTCCTCTGGATCAACTGTGGGTATGGAGTTGGGTGTATAGGATTTTACTGTGTTTTTTATTTTGTTTTTTTATTTTTTGTGGTTGAACTGGATGGACTTGTGTCTTTTTTCAACCTGACTAACTATGTAAAAGTGTTAAAAATGACAGTAGCCGGTTTTTGACAAATCTTTTATTAAAATCTTCTTTTCTTCTTCCATTCGGGTTTCTTCCTCTGCTTCTTTCTTGGGTCTTCTCGTCTACATCTTGCCCGACGTCTTCTTCTATCTTCTCCGTCCGTCCTTCAGCCTTCTCGTCTGCCCGGTGTCTTCTCCTGTCTTCTCCGTCCTTCAGCCTCCTCGTCTGCCCGGTGTCTTCTCCTATCTTCTTCTCCTTCCGTCGGCCTCCTCGTCCGCATCTTGTGTCTTCTCCTGTCTTCTTCTCGGTCCGCCAGCCTTCTCGTCCACATCTTTTTCTTCCTCGGACCCAGCGCTTGAATTTGAATTGGCCGCCGTGTTCCGCTCCTGGGACCCGCCCCCCTCTGACGCCACAAGTAAACTCCTTAGAAGGTCATGTGTGTCAGAGGGGGGCGGGGTCACAGAGCGTCACACGGCGGGGGAATTCGATTTCAAGCGCGACGTCCGGAGAAGAAAAACCCGTCGCAGCTTCCAATTGAAGTTCCCGCCGTGTCACACTCATGTGACCCCGCCCCCCTCTGACGCACATATGCCACACGCGGACTTGCAGATGAGTTAACCTGTGGCGTCAGAGGGGGGCGGGTCCCAGGAGCGGGAACACGGCGGGATCTTCAATTTCAAGCGCAGCGCCCAGAAGATCAAGAAGATGCGGGACGAGAAGGTCGACGGACAGAGAAGAAGATGGGAGAAGACGGAAAGACGGCAAGATGTGGACGAGAAGACCCAAGAAAGAAGCAGAGGAAGAAACCCGAATGAAAGAAGAAGAAGGAACCGCGGAAAGAAGATTTTATTAAAGGAATTGTCAAAAACCGGCTACTGTAATTTTTCACACTTTTGTCACTTTTTTTTTGTAAAATGGTAGGGGTACAATGTACCCCATTACCATTTCACACAGGGGGGGCAGGATCTGGGGGTCCCCTTTGTTAAAGGGGTCTTCCAGATTCTGATAAGCCCCCCGCCCGCAGACCCCCACAACCACCGGGCAAGGGTTGTGGGGATGAGGCCCTTGTCCCCATCAACATGGGGACATCCTCCCCATGTTGAGGGCATGTGGCCTGGTACGGTTCAGGAGAGGGGGGGGCGCACTCTGTCCCCCCCTCTTTTCTGCGGCCGGCCAGGTTAACGTGCTCGGATAAGGGTCTGGTGTGGATTTTTAGGGGGACTCCACGCCATTTTTTTTTAAATTTGGGGTGGAGTTCCCCTTAAAATCCACACCAGACCTGAAGGGCCTGGTATGGATATTTGGGGGGACCCCACGCCATTTTTTTTTCTTTTTACGGCGGGGTTCCCCTTAATATCCATTCCAGACCTGAAGGGCCTGGTAATTTAATTTGGGGGGACCCC
Organism: Rana temporaria; assembly: GCF_905171775.1. Taxonomy (NCBI): domain Eukaryota; kingdom Metazoa; phylum Chordata; class Amphibia; order Anura; family Ranidae; genus Rana; species Rana temporaria. Next base: position 69,923,900 of record NC_053494.1, read on the forward strand.
CATAATTTTTTTTTTTTTTTAGTTTTAATGAGCAATGACTATTCTTTATAGCCATGAGTACTTTAAACTTACTTTTTTTTCACTTCAGAAAGGACATCTTGTACAGGGACAGTTCTAAGCACGGGAAACATGTGTGTACCCCCCCTCCCCCCCTGTATGAAACTTAAAGGAATATTTCACTTTTATTATTTCACTTTAACCACTTCCATACCACGCCTATTCTGGCACTTCTCTCCTTCATGTAAAAATTATATTTTGTTCCTGGGAAATTACTCAGGACCCCCAAACATTATATATAATTTTTTAGCAGACACCCTAGGGAATAAAGTGGCGGACATTTTTTATTTGATTTCCAACGGCATTTGCGCAATAATTATTCTAACGCCATTTTTTTTTTGCCCAAAAAAAAGACCATGGTTCATGAATTTAAAAATAACCAAACAGTAAAGTTAGCCCAATTTTTATGGATAATGTGAAAGATGATGTTACACCGAGTAAATGGATACCGACTTGTCACACAATCATGGAATGGCGCCAAACTTCGGGACATAAAAATATCCATAGGCGATGCTTGTTTTTTTTTTTTACAGGTGACCAGTTCAGAGTTACAGAGGAGGTCTAGGGCTAGAATTATTGCTCTCGCTCTAACGCATGCGTCAATACCTCACATGTGTGGTTTGAATGGTGTTTACATATGTGGGGACTTACATGCATATTCGCTTCTGAGTGCGAGCTTCTAGGGACAGGGCCGTTTATTTTTTTGTGTTTTTTAGCTCATATTTTTCTTCTTTCACTTTTTTGTCACTTTTTTTGATTTTGGATCACTTTTCTTCCTATTACAAGGAATGTAAACATCCTTTGTAATAGGACTAGTGTGTGACAGGTCCTCTTTATGGAGAGAGGCAGGGTCAATAAGGCTGGAAAGCATGGTATTGGAAAAAAAAAAGATCTCATGCTTTCAGCTGCAATCATGTTCGTTCAGCACAGTGGTGTTGTGTATAGCACTTTGACCTAGCAGCAAAAGAGTCGTTGGTTCGAATCCTGCCCGTGACCCCATCTGCATGGAGTTTGCATGTTCTCCCTGTGCCTGCGTGGGTTTCCTCCCACACTATAAAAACATGCTGTAAATCGGATCCGGTCTAAATAAGCCCTAATATGCAGTAGTATATTTAGGTTTTGTGCTGCCCTAGGCCTGACTACATTTCTGCACCTCCTAATAGAAAAATGACCCACCCCTTCCTGTCAAAGCCACACCCTGTTTTTGTATCACCCGCCCAGGAATTTTCAGGGCACACACACACACACACTAGTTCTGGGGGGGGGGGGGGTTACTGGACTCCCTTAATTTGCATAGTTTTTCTCTCACTTCCTGTTTGGCTATGGGGCAGGAAGTGAAGGCAAATCTCCCCAATTGGACACAGATAATACAAAATAAACTGACAGGGCCTATAACCCTCCCTCACTCTATCCAAAATTAAAGAAAATAAAAAGTGTTGATTATAGTTCTAGTCAGGGGCGGACTGACCATTGAGTCACTCGGGCACTGCCCAAGGGCCACATGCCACTAGGGGGCCCCCATCAGGGTTGCCAGGCTCAGTAAAACCAGGGACAGTATGTAAAAATCTTTTATTTTTTTAGATCTGTCCCTGATATGTCCGAAACTGACATGCTTTTAATGTGAATATCCCAAGATTTTAGCTGCCCCGCCTCTGCACTGCCTCCTGGCGTGGTGGCCATCTGTAAGCCAGAGGGGCCCCATAATCTTCTATTGCCCGGGGGCCCCATGAGTTGTCAGTCCGCCCCTGGTTCTAGTTTAAGCACAAATTTCATAGAGTTTTATTGAGAGGCCTAAGAAAATATAACCATGCCAATAGGCCAGGATACAGCGTTGCTAATATGTAGGAATGTGTGTGTTAGAGCACCCCACCCAATGTTAACTAAAAAATTATTAATTTGCAAATAAGTATTATCTGCAAATTTTTTTGGGGATGTCTGCACCCCTGATAGTGACAACATTTGTGAGGTGTCTTCACCCTTTCCAATTCATTCACTTCCTGTCACATAGCCAAACAGGAAGTGAGCCAAACAGGAAGTGAGGGTAAAACCTTACTAATATATTTTCTTGGGGACACAGAGATCAATCTAAATAGTTTCCCATTATGTAAATTGCACTCTAGCATTTTGCTGTGTACACCCCAAATTATTAGGGATCTTGGACTTTGGGGTCCATTTACTAAAGGCAAATCCACGTTGCACTACAAGTGCAAAGCAAGGAAGAAAACAAAACAACTTTGCTTCTACAGGATTGGATGTTAAAACCATCAGTGCTTCCACTCTGATTTTCAGCAACTATGCTTGTACTGCAGAGTGGCTTTGCCTTTACTAAACCCCAAACTAAATAATCATTTGGGGCAGGGATCCTCAAACTACGGCCCTCCAGCTGTTGTAGAACTACACATCCCATGAGGCCTTGTAATGCACTGACATTCACAGACATGACTAGGCATGATGGGAATTGTAGTTCCTGAACAACTGGAGGGCCGTAGTTTGAAGACCCATGATTTGGGGTGTACACAGCAGTGCTGGAGTGCAATTTGCTTAATGGGGACACTAGTTAGATTGACCTGTGTCCCCAAGAAAAGACACTGGTAGGGTTTTAACCTCACTTCCTGTTCAGCTGTGTGACAGGAAGTGAAGCCAATTTTAAGAAAAGGGACACAAAGCTCAGCCCAAAAAAAACACAAAGCAGGGGTTCTAACACTCACTTGGCTTCCCTCAAACACCCACAATTAGAATAGGATTGCCTTGCGCTAGATTTAAGCACAATGCTGTAAATCAGCACGTCAAGCCTGTCCACCAATAGCAAACCCCCCCTCCCCCCACGGGCCAGGTTTGCAGGTTTTACTTCATCTTGCACATGTGCTTTAAAAGACAGTCTGGACAGCAATTCTTGATAAGAGAAATCCACAAAACATGTCCTGTCGGGGGTACTTGAGGGCTGAGGACCACTGCAGAAAAAAGAAAATACTTACCAGTTTGTCTTTAATTTCGAGATTAAACATGGCAAACATTTCATGCCTACACACCAGGAAAGAAGCTTAGACAAAAATCACACATAATTTGTTAGGCCCAAACCTATTTCAGCTGCAGCTGTCAAAATATAGCATGAAAAAGTAACAAAAAACAAACTTCCAAATTTTAAAGTAATTTTTATTGGTCAACAAAACAAGGAAAGCAAAAAAAGACAAACAAACACACAAACAAAAATACATTTCAATAATCAAAATAAAACATAGTTTTAACCTCACAACATCTTGACACATTTTTCATAAAATAAGGCCGCATAGACAAATACATCAAAGTGAACATCATTTAAAAATAAATAAAAACCATTGGCAAAAAAAAAAAAAAATGCAACAAACCACATTTGTGTTTAGCAACAGCATTTCTGCCAGCCTGCCCCTTCTGAGGGCAGCTGAGGAATGATCGATCCATGCTTTTTATAACAGTGCTAGTAATGAAGCAATTGAAATCACATGAACAAATTGCAGTCTCTAGTTTGGGTGAGCTTGTAATTGCGCACACCTGGTATTAACCCAAACCACGCTCTATGAGCATCCAAGTGTTTTTCACCTTTTAAAAAGAAAGGATAATTTTTTCTAAGTGTTTGAGCAGACTCAGTTCATCACACATGTAGGAACCAAGCTGCAATGGCATGAGAGCTTTTTTTTTTTTTTTTCCCTGATCTGATGCTTTCCAGCCTGAAGGTGTTAAAGACAGAATTGAACACGTACATTTAATAATCTATTTGTGGGAAAAAAAGGTTGCCAATTTTGTTTGGGAGCCACGTCGCATGACTGCGCAATTGTCAGTTAAAGCGACGCCGTGCCGAATCACAAAAACTGGCCCGGTCATTGACCAGCAATATGGTCCGGGCTCAAGTGGTTAAAAATTCACAAAACACTAAAGTTAGCCCAATTTTTGGTGATAATGTGAAAGATGATGTTACACCGAGTAAATAGATACCTTACATGTCACGCTTTACTATTGAAAACACTCCTGCAATGGGGCCAAAATTCAGTACTTGAAATTCCCCAAAAGCGACTTTTTTTTTTTCAGGTTACCAGTTTATAGTTACAAAGAAGGTCTAGTGCTAAAAGTATTGCTCTCGCTCTAACGCACGCGTCAATACCTCACATGTGTGGTTTGAACGATGTTTATATATGTGTGCGGGACTTGCGTAAGTCCCGCCCACATATGTAAACACCGTTCAAACCACACATGTGAGGTATTGTCGCGTGCGTTAGAGCGAGAGTAATACTTTAAGCACTAGACTTTCTCTGTAGCTATAAACTGGTAACCTGAAAAAAAAAAGGTCGCCTATGGGGAATTTCCAGTACTGAATTTTGGCCCCATTGCAGGAGTGTTTTCAATAGTAAAGCGTGACATGTAAGGTATCTATTTACTTGGCGTAACATCATCTTTCACATTATCACCAAAAATTGGGCTAACTTTAGTGTTTTGTGAATTTTAAACCACTTGAGCCCCGGACCATATTGCTGGTCAATGACCGGGCCAGTTTTTGTGATTCGGCACGGCGTCGCTTTAACTGACAATTGCGCAGTCGTGCGACGTGGCTCCCAAACAAAATTGGCAACCTTTTTTTTCCCACAAAGAGAGCTTTATTTTGGTGGTATTTGATCACCTCTGCGTTTTTTGAATTTTTAGATCTATAACCAAAAATAGAGCGACAATTTAAAAAAAAAATAATAATTTTGACTTTTTGCTATAATAAATATCCCCAAAAATATATATTCTAAAAAATAAATAAATCCCTCAGTTTAGGCCGATACATATTCTACATCTTTTTGGTTCCAAAAAAATCGCAATTAGCGTTTATTGATTGGTTTTGGCAAAAGTCTCCAAAATATGGCATTTTTGTTATATTTTTTTTTAACTAGTTATTGCGGCGATCAGCGATTTTTATCGGTACTGCGACATTATGGCGGACACATCGGACACTTTTTTGGAACCATTGGCATTTTTCTAGCGATCAGTGCTGTAAAAATGCATTGCTTAGTATAAAAATGCCACTGGCAGGGAAGGGGTTAACACTAGGTGCGAGGGAGGGGTTAAATATGTTCCCTGGGTGTGTTCTAACTGAAGGGGGGTGGGACTGACATGGGTAAATGACAGATCGCTGTTCATGAAGGACAAAAAGCTTCCAGCTCCTCCCACTTTGGTCATTCCACTTCCTGCTGGAGTAGAGAGAAGACCTGTCTTCCAGAGGATCCAGCCCCAGCCCCCAGCCCCCAGCCCCTGGCCCCGGAAGAGGGGAGGGATGGCCTCCCTCAGCCCAGGTGAAGGACCAGCATCCGGCCTCCGGAGGAACCAGCAGCACCTGCCCTCCTCCAGCCAGACGAAGATCAGCAGGGATGACCGCCTCTTCCTGGGCACCCAGGAGGGTCTCGGACTGGACCACCATTCAACCAGGTGAGACTGAGGCCAAAGCCAGGAAGAGGTGTGATAAGATCAAGTCCCTGCTGGTTAAGATAGCCCAGGCCTGCGTGGAAAAAATGTCAGCTCTCGCAGGCCTGAGGGACAAGAGGGACAGGTGCTCCAGCAGTAAGAGGTCGGAGTATAGGGAGGCCATTAACACCCACCGGCTGCAGGTGAAAGAGATTTGGGACTACCTTGGGGGATTTTGTGAACGTGGGGCTGGAGAAGTTGCTTTCCTTGAGGAGCTCAGGAAGACCCTCCAGCAGGCCAGCCAGGAAGGAAGTCAGGCGGCAAGGAGGAGCAGCGGGCGGTCGGGGTCCCAAACCTCCAAGCAGCCGTGGAAGTCAGGAGAGCCTGGGTGTAGTGGGGGGGGTGGAAGCTCTGGTGGTGCAGGGCCCAGTAAGGCCATAAAACCTGGGGAGGGCTCCCGAGAGCCGATCCCTCGGTCCGTGAAAAAAGGGGCTGGGGGGTTGGCTATGACAGGGGAGCCCAGTGATCCAGGAGGCCGCAGGGCCCAAGCGCCGCCGGGGGTACCCCCCCTGCGTCTACGGGTCAGCACACCCGGGCTCCCACAGGAGGGCCACGCTGCAATTGTGGAAGCCCGCTGTGTGCCTGTCTCCAGGACCCCTCAGCCTGCAGTAGAGCGGGAGGACCTGGCAGAGGCAGCGCCAGTGACTGCTCCTGCGGCTGGTAGTGAACAGGGTGAGAGGCAGGTGCATGGCGGTCAAGTACCAGTAAAAACATTAAAAGTACTTGTCTGCAGCGTGGCCAAGATGGCACCGGCTGCTGGGGGAGGAGCAGCCAGCATCAGGGACCAGGAAGTACCCCCCCCCCCCCCCCCCCCCCCGCGAACCGGAAGTGCTCCCCCCCGCAAACCGGAAGTGCTCCCCCCGTGACCGGAAGTGCTCCCCCCCGCGACCGGAAGTGCCCCCCGTAACCCCCCACCCCCCCCCGCGACCGGAAGTGACTTCCGGTGAATTTTCGGCTGGTGTCACCAGGACAGGAGTGGACCTGGGGGGTGATGGGCCGGGGGTGCAGGGGTGCCCAGTCCTGGTTATTGCAGCAAGCACCTCTGGGCACCCCCGGCAGGATGGTATGGACGGTAAGCTGCCTACCCCCCAGGTCCCTATGGACACCAGCCCTGAAGGGCTTCCAGCGGCACAGGCAGGGTGGGGGGATTGTCAGGTGGGGCCCCTCCCGGAGGACAGTGCTGCATATGATTTTATCCGTCAGCTGGAGGGGTCCCAGGGGGGCATCCCCCCAGAGACAAGTGTGCGGGTTGTGTCCCAAGGGGCTGGTGAGGTCGCAGAGGGGTCTGGTTGGGGGAGTTTGGTGGGGGAGGTACCCCCCTCTGCTGTGGCCCCAGGGGGGGAGGGGCCTGTAGTCAGGCCAAGGGTGGTGGGTCAGGGGGGTCAGGGTAGTTCAGCAGGGGTGGGTGCAACACCACCGGCAGGGATGGGGGCCCCCCCGTCCCCCCCCACTTCTGGTGGTGCTGAGGGGGGTGCCCCGCTTCCGGAGAACATCTTTCAGGGGTCTCCGGAGGCCAACTTATTATCTGCCCTAAAGGGGGGTCGCTCTTTCGCCCAGGTGGCGGGCTCTCGTGCCCCTCTGGACCACCTGTACAGCCGGTTTGGCGCCCAGAATTTCCGCGCCCCCCCTGCTGACCAGGAGAGGACGCAGGGGTCGGCGTGGACGAGGGGTACAGGTGGTCCAGAGAGGAGGCGTAGGAATGTTGTCCAGCTTCGGTACGAGGGCCTGGACCCCTGCCCCGCCCGAGGTGAGGTGGTGGGCCTGGTACTCTCCTTGGGTTTTGGGGTGGGTGACCTTTTTTCTGTCATCCATCCCACCAACACACGGGAGTTTGATATCAGTTTTGTCACTCCCGTGTGTATGGAACGCTTCATCACCAGCTTTGGGCTGGTGAGGGGCGTTGACCCTTGGAAGAAGTACAGGCTCATTCCCATCTCCAGGCAGGAGGAGGTTAAGAACATCACCATCCTGGTGAGGAATGAGTCGCTCCCTCCGGAGGACATTGCCACCTGGCTTGGGAGGTATGGGCAGTTGCAAACCCCCCTGAGAAAGAACCTTGATGAGCGCGGGGTTTGGACCGGGGCTTGGTTGACCAGGATCCAGCTCAAGAGGGAGGGCAACAGTGTTGCCCACCTCCCTGGCAGTGCCTTCCTGGGCAGAGACCGGATCCTGGCCTTCTACCCGGGCCAGCCCCGCCGCTGCTTTAAGTGTGGCAGCCCGACCCACATGAGTTCGGACTGTATGGTGGTCAGATGTAGCCGGTGCCTTGAGTTTGGCCACCAGTCCGACTCATGTGGGAAGATCTGTTGCAATCTGTGTGGTGAGATGGGGCACCCATTCAGTCGGTGCCCCAAAGCATATCGGGGTTCTTTCTCAGGGGGGGACCTCCCGGGCCGGGAGCGGCCGAAGCCCCCCGGCGAGTGATGGCCGGGGGGGGTGGGGATCCTGAGGCCCCTAATGCCCCTCCGGAGGGACCAACAGGCCCACAGCCTCAAAGAACGCGGAGAAGGCGTGGGCGAGGGGCTCCCCCCCCCGGGAGATACGGGCTCAGTTGGCCAGGAGGCTCCCGATCCTCCGGAAGGCGAAGCCGGTGGGGAGGAGTCGGGGAGGCCTGGGGGTCCCGGGCCTGAGGGTCCGGGGCCCCGGCTTTCCCCTCCTTTTGTTGCAGGGCCGAACCCCATCCCCCTTCCCCTCCTCGCCATTGCCCTCCCCCTCCACCTGTTCTATCTGCCTCCCCATGCAGCCCCCCCTCATCTTCCCATCCCCGTACCCCCCCCCTCGTCCCCCCTCCCAAGTCCCGTCCCCCCCCTCCCCCCCTTCTTCTGCCAAGTCTGATCCCCTTCCTGTCCCCCCCCTGTCTCTGGCCCCCCTCCTGCCTCTCCCATCCCCCCCCCTTCTGGACCCAAAGTCTCCTCTGGCCTTGTGGCCATGGAGACGGAAGCTGCTCGAGCCTCATCTAAGAGCCTCACCCGTTTGGTGTCCTCTCCTCCTCCTCGGACTCAGAGGAGGAGGAGGGAGTGTAAATATGTAAATATGTTTTGGTGTTTGTAGTATGAAGGAGAACGTGACCCTTTCAATCATTTTGATGGCGGTACCCTCTCCAATACGGCTTGCGACCATTAATGTCGCAAGTATTCGTTCTGCAGGAGCTCGTTTTATGGCCTTTGATTTTCTCAGCCGTGTTGAAGCTGACATTTTGTTTTTGCAGGAGACCTGGCTGGCATCTGTGGCAGAGATGCATCTAGCAAAGAGGGAGTGGAGATGTGGGCCCTCCCTCTGGTCTCTTGCGGCCGAGCCCTGCAGTGGTGTTGCAGTCCTTTTTAAGACTGGTTCGGTGGCTTGCCGGCGAGTGATTAAGGTGGAGATTGGTAGATGTCTGGTGGTGGACGCTGTCGTGAGGGGGCAATTCCTCCGGCTCATTAATTTTTATGGGCCTCAAACTAAGAGGGAGAGGAAGAGCCTCCTTACGGCGGTTAAGCCTTATCTTTTTACATCCCAGCAGGTGATCTTTGGTGGTGACTTCAATATGATCACTAGGCCCAAAGACCGGGCAGGTGCCGCCAACCCTCTGGGATATGATAGTACTTTTTTGAATAGCGTAGTGAGGGAGGCCGGGTTGGTGGATGTGCACGTTCGTCACCTCCCCAACCTCACTGGTTTCACATTTTCCCGAGGTAGTTCTAAGAGTAGATTAGATAGGTTTTTTTTAAAGGGGGACTCTGCTTGCTCGGCTCCAGAGCTGCAGTCGGTGGAGTTCTCCGATCACTGTATGGTATCTGTGGCCCTGAATGTCGCCGACACTCCTCAGAAAGGGAGGGGTTTGTGGCGCCTGAATGGGTCGCTACTGGAGGACCCTGAGGTTAGGGAAGCCTATGAGGTTTTCTTCCTGGACCAGACCTCGCTCCTTGAGGGCAACTGCTCCCGCCTTGAATGGTGGGAAGTAGTTAAAAAGAGGTCTGGTGACTTTTTCCGGGAAATCTCTGGGTACAGGGCAGCTTCCAAGTACCAGGCCTACCAGAGACTACGCAGGCAGCTTGACCGCCTGGTGTCCTCTGGGGGCTCTCGGTAACAGATATCCGGTCTGAAGGCGCAGATGAAGGAGTGTCAGTACGACCGTCTCGCCTCCCTGGTTTTTGAGAGGGATTATGGGAAGTTTATCTCTCCTGATCCCTACAGGAGCTGTGGTGAGGCGGCGAGTTCGAAGGTCATACACGGCCTGAAGGATGCCTCGGGATCTCTAGTCCGGTCCAGATTGGGGATCCTGGGTGTCGTCAGAGACCACTTTTCGGACCTCCTGAAGAAGCGGCCTCTAGACATGGAGAAAGTCAGGGAATTCCTTGATGAGACCCCACTGGAAGTGAGGTCTGACCTTCCTGACTCTCTGACAGAAGAGATCTCGGTGGCTGAAGTTGAGCAGGCTATCAGCTCTTTAGCATCTAAAAAGTCGCCTGGGCCCGATGGGCTCACGGCAGAGTTTTACAAAACCTTTAAGAGCCTCTTGGCTCCTCATTTGAGGGACGTGTACCGTGAATGTTTGGCCTATGGCCTGCTGCCTCCCTCAATGAGAAGGTCAGCTCTGATCCTTCTTCTGTCAAAGGGGAAAGACCCGTCTGTGGTGGAGAATTGGCGTCCGATCGCCCTTCTTACCACAGATAGGAAGATACTGGCAAAGATCTTGTTTACACGTCTGTCTGCTTTGGCGGGCAGGATGCTGTCTCCCTCTCAGCACTGCACAATTCCTGGCCGGGGCACTTTTGGTGCCGTCCTGAACGTCCGGGAGGCTGTGGAAAGGTGCAGGGCTGATGGCAGCGAGCGGTATCTGCTTGCACTGGATCAGGCTAAGGCGTTTGATCGGGTGAACCATGAGTACCTTTGGCTGCTTCTGAGGAGATACGGTCTGCCTGATCAATTTGTTGATTGGCTACAGGTATTGTATAGGGGAGCTGAGAGCTTCCCTCTTGTCAACGGTTGGGTGGGTCGGGCCTTTGCTGTGGACTCTGGCGTCCGGCAGGGCTGCCCGTTGAGCCCCCTCCTGTACGTCTTTGCGGTTGACCCCTTCGTAAGGAGGCTAGACTGCGAGCGTCTTGTGGGGGTCCCGGTGGGACCTGTCGGGGGTCCGGTTTCGGCAGTGAAGGTCGTGGCCTACGCGGATGACGTCTCGGTGGTGGTATCTGGTCGTGAGGAGGCCCATTATGTGGAATCCCAGATAGGGTGCTACTCTGAGGCGTCAGGTTCGCTGGGCAATTGGGACAAGAGTGAAGTTTTCTGGATGGGGAAGGAGGGGGAGCAGTTCCCCCTTCCGGACGTGTTCCCCACGCCCGTACCAGAGATTCGAGTACTTGGCATTCATTTCGGCCCGGGTGATTATCCCAAGCTAAATTGGGAGCGCAGGCTGGTGAGTGCCACTCGGAAGGTGAAGGCCTGGAGAGGTTGGAAACTTTCCCTGAGGGAAAGGGTATGCTTGGTCAAGACGTACTTACTGCCTGAATTTCTCTTTGTGAGCTACGTGTGTCTTTTGCCAGCATCTCTCTATGCTCGGGTCTATGGTCTGTTCTTCCTGCTGTTGTGGGGAAACAGACTGAACCTGATCAAGAGGGAGGTCACATACCGCCAGCGAAGGCAAGGAGGGTTGGACATGGTCAACCCGGTGGTGTTCTTCATCATCATTTTTGTAAAGTACAACTTGCAGTCCATCTTTGTGGACGCGCCTTCCTGGTGGGAATGTTCATGCAAGGACTGGCTCTTGCTGTTCCTGAGGAGGTGGGGGGAGGGGGGGAGGCCCGGCGATCTGAGGAGATCGCATGGGTATCTCCCATCCTACGTCCCCCTGGCATTGAAGGTACTGAGGCAGTGGCGGATAACTGCCCTTGAGGTGGGCTCTCTGGGTCGGCGTGAGCTGTACCTGAGGGTCATGGCCTCGGACATTTTGAAGCCCCTGTCTTTAAGGGACTGTCCTGAGAGGGTCCTCACGGAGGGGTTAGCCCTCTTGAATTCTTCCAGAATTCCGAATAAATTTTGGGATCTTGCATGGAGGTTGTTCCATGGACGACTGTACGTCCGTGCAAATCTCAAGTATCTGAACCTAGGGGACAGGGGCTGTCCCCGACGGGAATGTGGAGGGACATTGGAGACCATGGACCATTTTCTGGTCCAATGTCCCTTCAACATGGAGGTTCTTACGGGGGTAGGGGGTGCCATTGGCTACCCCCGCCTTCCGGCCCTGACCTATGCTGAGCGAGTGTATGGTGACTTCGGGGTCCGCAGGGGTTTTCAGTTATCGTCACTTTATTTAGTCAGCGTAGTTGTGCTTTACTACACTTGGCACGCTCGGTGTTTGGTGTCCACTAGGGACAAAATCCTGTCTGTGCATGAGGTGGTGGGCGATATCTTTCGGGAGTTGGTGAAGGTGCGGGATCTGGAAAGGAGCAGGGTCGGGCCTGAGAGGTGTGCCCATTTATGGAGGGGGTTCCTCTTCCAGCCCCCTTAGGCCACGGCTCTGCCCCTCTCCTTGGGTAGGGACAGCTATCCTTTTTCACCCCCTTAGATTTTGTTTATGGTATTTTTTTGAAATAAGGCTACAGACATGTCTGATTATCATGTTCTCGCTCATACGTGGGTTGTAGGTATTTGTTGTTATGGTGGTGGAGTGTGTTGTGGGTTGGCGATGATCTGGACAGTAGTGGTTTCTATGGACTTTAATATTTCCCTACTGTACCAGTGAGCCGTTTTAAGTTGGTTTTGTTCTTTTTTTGTTGGCAATGATCTGGACAAGCTTTTTCTGACGGACTATAAAGACTTTTTCTTGTAGGAGTGAGCCTGTTGTAAATACCCGTTCTAATGTTGTTGTGTTTTTTTTTTTTTTGCAGTTATTTTCTTGGAGGGTGGTATGATGGTTTGTGTGTGTTGTTTGTTTTGTGTTATTTAGTTTATTTTGTATATTTTGTTAACTTTTTTTATGGTCGTAGTTTTAAAAATAAAAATCTCCAGACCAAAAAGCTTCCAGCTCCTCCTACTTTTGTCATTCCACTTCCTGCTGGAGCAGTGAGAAGACCTGTCTTCCAGAGCTCCTGTGTTCCAGAGGATCCAGCCACCTGTACCAGCCTCCAGCCCCAGCCCCTGGCCCGGAAGAGGGAAGGGATGGCCTCCCTCAGCCCAGGAGAAGGACCTGCCTCCGGCCTCCGGAGGAACCAGCAGCACCTGCCCTCCAGCCAGATCACTACCACCACCATCAGCAGGGAGGACCGTCTCTTCCTAGGGACCCAGGAAGGAATTTCTGATTGGACCGCTCCCCAGCCAGGTGAGACGGAAGCTAAAGCTAGGAAGAGGCGGGATAAGATCAAATCCCTGCTGGTGAGGATATCCCAGGCCTGCGTGGAAAAAATGACATCTCTCGCAGGCCTGAGGGACAAGAGGGACAGGTGAACCAGTACTAGGAGGTCGGAGTTTAGGGGGGCCATCAACACCCTCAATTTAGAAGTCAAAGAGATCTGGGACTTTTTGGGTGGATTCTTTGAGCGTGGGGCTGGAGAGGTGTGCTTCTTGGAGGAGCTCAGGAAGACCCTCCAGCAGGTGAGCCGGGAAGGAAGCCAGGCGGTGAGGAGAAGCGGGCGGTCGGGGTCCCAAGCCCCCAAGCAGCCGGGGAAACCGGGAGAGCCTGGGTGTAGTGTGGGGGGTGGGAGTTCCGGTGGTGCAGGGCCCAGCAAGGCCATAAAACCTGGGGAGGGCTCCCGGGAGCCGATCCCTCGGTCCGTTAAAGGGACTGGGGGGTTGGCAAGGACAGGGGAGCCCAGTGATCCAGGAGGTCGCAGGGCCCAAGCGCTGCCGGAGGTACCCCCCCTGCGTCTACGGGTCAGCACACCCGGGCTCCCACAGGAGTGCCACGCTGCAATTGTGGAAGCCCGCTGTGTGCCTGTCTCCAGGACCCCTCAGCCTGCAGTAGAGCGGGAGGACCTGGCAGAGGCAGCGCCAGTGACCGCTCCTGCGGCTGGTAGTGAACAGGGTGAGAGGCAGGTGCATGGCGGTGAAGTACCAGGAAAAACATTAAAAGTTCTTGTCTGCAGCGTGGCCAAGATAGCGCCGGCTGCTGGGGGAGGAGCAGCCAGCATCAGGGACCAGGAAGTACCCCCCCCCCGCGACCCGGAAGTGCTCCCCCCGCGACCCGGAAGTGCTCCCCCCGCGACCCGGAAGTGCTCCCCCCGCGACCCGGAAGTGCTCCCCCGCGACCGGAAGTGCTCCCCCGCGACCGGAAGTGACTTCCAGTGAATTTTCGGCTGGTGTCACCAGCACGGGAGTGGACCTGGGAGGTGATGGGTCGGGGGTGCCCAGTCCCGGGTTTTGCAGCAAGCACCTCTGGGCACCCCCGGCAGGACGGTATGGACGGTATGGACGGTAAGCTGCCTACCCCCCAGGTCCCTATGGACACCAGCCCTGAAGGGCTTCCAGCGGCACAGGCAGGGTGGGGGGATTGTCAGGTGGGGCCCCTCCCGGAGGACAGTGCTGCATATGATTTTATCCGTCAGCTGGAGGGGTCCCAGGGGGGCATCCCCCCAGAGACAAGTGTGCGGGTTGAGTCCCAAGGGGCTGGTGAGGTCGCAGAGGGGTCTGGTTGGGGGAGTTTGGTGGGGGAGGTACCCCCCTCTGCTGTGGCCCCAGGGGGGAGGGGCCTGTAGTCAGGCCAAGGGTGGTGGGTCAGGGGGGTCAGGGTAGTTCAGTGGGGGTGGGTGCAACACCACCGGCAGGGATGGGGGCCCCCCCGTCCCCCCCCACTTCTGGGGGTGCTGAGGGGGGTGCCCCGCTTCCGGAGAACATCTTTCGGGGGTCTCCGGAGGCCAACTTATTATCTGCCCTAAGGGGGAGTCGCTCTTTCGCCCAGGTGGCGGGCTCTCGTGCCCCTCTGGACCACCTGTACAGCCGGTTTGGCGCCCAGAATTTCCGCGCCCCCCCTGCTGACCAGGAGAGGACGCAGGGGTCGGCGTGGACGAGGGGTACAGGTGGTCCAGAGAGGAGGCGTAGGAATGTTGTCCAGCTTCGGTACGAGGGTCCGGAACCCTGCCCCGCCCGAGGTGAGGTCTTGGGCCTGGTACTCTCCTTGGGTTTTGGGGTGGGTGACCTTTTTGCGGTCATCCATCCCACCAACACACGGGAGTTTGATATAAGTTTTGTCACTCCCGTGTGTATGGAACGCTTCATCACCAGCTTTGGGCTGGTGAGGGGCGTTGACCCTTGGAAGAAGTACAGGCTCACTCCCATCTCCAGGCAGGAGGAGGTTAAGAACATCACCATCCTGGTGAGGAATGAGTCGCTCCCTCCGGAGGACATTGCCACCTGGCTCGGGAGGTACGGGCAGTTGCAAACCCCCCTGAGAAAGAACCTTGATGAGCGCGGGGTTTGGACCGGGGCTTGGTTGACCAGGATCCGGCTCAAGAGGGAGGGCAGCAGTGTTGCCCACCTCCCTGGCAGCGCCTTCCTGGGCAGAGACCGGATCCTGGCCTTCTACCCGGGCCAGCCCCGCCGCTGCTTTAAGTGTGGCAGCCCGACCCACATGAGTTCGGACTGTACGGTGGTCAGATGTAGCCGGTGCCTTGAGTTTGGCCACCAGTCCGACTCATGTGGGAAGATCTGTTGCAATCTGTGTGGTGAGATGGGGCACCCATTCAGTCGGTGCCCCAAAGCATATCGGGGTTCTTTCTCAGGGGGGGGACCTCCCGGGCCGGGAGCGGCCGAAGTCCCCCGGCGAGTGATGGCCAGGGGGGTGGGGATCCTGGGGCCCCTAATGCCCCTCCGGAGGGACCAACAGGCCCACAGCCTCAAAGAAGGCAGAGCAGGCGTGGGCGAGGGGCTCCCCCCCGGGAGATACGGGCTCAGTTGGCCAGGAGGCTCCCGATCCTCCGGAAGGCGAAGCCGGTGGGGAGGAGTCGGGGAGGCCTGGGGGTCCCGGGCCTGAGGGTCCGGGGCCCCGGCTTTCCCCTCCTTTTGTTGCAGGGCCGATCCCCCCCCTCCACCTGTTCTATCTGCCTCCCCATGCAGCCCCCCTCATCTTCCCATCCCCGTACCCCCCCCTCGTCCCCCCCTCCCAAGTCCCGTCCCCCCCTCCCCCTTCTTCTGCCAAGTCTGATCCCCTTCCTGTCCCCCCCCTGTCTCTGGCCCCCCTCCTGCCTCTCCCATCCCCCCCCCTTCTGGACCCAAAGTCTCCTCTGGCCTTGTGGCCATGGAGACGGAAGCTGCTCGAGCCTCATCTAAGAGGGAAATCTCGAGCAGCGGGTCCGAGGAGGGGGGTGGCGTAGTCACCTCAGAGAGATGGCAGGAGTGGGAGCAGGTGAGACGCAGGAAGAGGGGGAAGGCTGTAAAATCTGGGGGCGGGAGGTCCCCTGTGAAGGGTGGGGTTCCCCCAGGGGCACGAAGTGGGGTGTCCCTGGGGAACCCGTTTGGTGTCCTCTCCTCCTCCTCGGACTCAGAGGAGGAGGGAGTGTAAATATGTAAATATGTTTTGGTGTTTGTAGTATGAAGGAGAACGTGACCCTTTCAATAATTTTGATGGCGGTACCCTCTCCAATACGGCTTGCGACCATTAATGTCGCAAGTATTCGTTTTGCAGGAGCTCGTTTTATGGCCTTTGATTTTCTCAGCCGTGTTGAAGCTGACATTTTGTTTTTGCAGGAGACCTGGCTGGCATCTGTGGCAGAGATGCATCTAGCAAAGAGGGAGTGGAGATGTGGGCCCTCCCTCTGGTCTCTT